>NC_054706.1:50322931-50528948 GCF_016097555.1 Gigantopelta aegis
TAAAGGAAGGGGGGGGAGGGGGGGGAAAAAAAGAGCGAGGGAGGGAGAGGGGAAGTCAGTCAGTCAGTCAGACTAAGATAGTGAGCGGAGAGAAAGGCAGATTTAAAGAGAGAGAGAGAGAGAGAGAGAGAGAGAGAGAGAGAGAGAGAGAGAGAGAGAGAGAGAGAGATAGTCAGACAGACTAAGATAGTGAGAGGAAGAGAAAGGCAGATTTAAAGAGAGAGAGAGAGAGGAGACAGACAGACTAAAATAGTGAGAGAGGAGAGAGGCAGATTTAGATAGAGAGAGACAGACAGAGAGAGACGAAGAGAGAGGCAGACAGACACACAGAGAGAGAGAGAGAGAGAGAGAGAGACAGAGAGAGAGATAGAGAGACAGACAGACAGAGGGAGACAGAAAGAGAGAGACACACAGACAGAGAGACAGACAGATACAAACCGAGCTCCAGCAGCTTGAAAAAGATCTGCCCACTTATTGGGATCATAGAACTCTGTCTGGAACATGGGGAGCGAAGTCTGCATACGTGAAGTCGGGTCTGTAGTTCTGTTTCATACTTAAGTTTACGACACTTGGCTCCCTTCCTTCCATCGTTTCCAAAACCATTCTGAATAGAAACTGGGGACAGAAAACACACCCCAGTGAAGAAAGATTCCTATCTTTGCCTCGTCGTTACCAAGATGGCAGCGGGTCTGGAATCGAGAGATTCCCAGTTCGGGTTCAATAATGAATAGACTGGCATACTGATAATATTAGTAAAAAGACAATTAAAGGACGAGGCCATTTGGCCCGTACATCTTCGTATTAACATGGACACATATTCAGATCGGTTACATTACCGTTTACGTTTATCACTTTATCTGTATGTACTTCGAAAAGATAAAATAATCTTGTACACACTCTTGACTATGTATCCCCTTTATTTGGCGTTAGACACATACATCATTATGTTTACTTAGTAATCTTAAAAATAATGACATGATTTGTTTCAGATAGTCGAAACTGAGAACATCGACATAGGAATTGCGGCGGGGAGTAGGGGTGGACAATATCCCAAATCAAGACCCAAAGCATATGAACCGAAAACATTTACACTACCATAACGTCACGTAATGTTCTTGATTTTGAAATTTCTAGATACAGAAAGAAAGAAATGTTTTATTTAACGACGCACTCAACACATTTTATTTACGGTTATATGGCGTCAGACATATGATTACGGACCACACAGATTTTGAGAGGAAACCCGCTGTCGCCACTACATGGGCTACTCTTCCGATTAGCAGCAAGGGAACTTTTATTTACGCTTCCCACAGGCAGGATAGCACAAACCATGGCCTTTGTTGAACCAGTTATGTATCACTGGTCGGTGCAAGCGGTTTACACCTACCCATTGAGCCTTTCGGAGCACTCACTCAGGGTTTGGAGTCGGTATCTGGATTAAAAATCCCATGCCTCGACTGGGATCCGAACCCAGTACCTACCAGCCTGTAGACCGATGGCCTGCCACGACGCCACCGAGGCCGGTTTCTAGATACAGATGGCCGCATAATAAGGTTTTTTCCTGAAACAATTACCCGTTGTACCATCCCCTCTCCCTCCATGCGCCCTCTCTCTCTCTCCTCTCTCTCTCTCTCTCTCTCTCTCTCTCTCTCTCTCTCTCTCTCTCTCTCTCCTCTCTCTCTCTCTCTCTCTCAGCGTTCGATTGATGCGCGGTCGGTTTGAGATCGATCAACGTCATTGGGCCCATTGGGCTATTTCTCGCTCCATCCAGTGCACCACCACGACTGGTACATCAAATGCCATGGTATGTGCTATCCTGTCTATGGGATGGTGCATATAAAAGATCCCTTGCTGCTAATCGAAAAGAGTAGCCCAGATATCCAGAAATATATTTATGTTAAAATATATAAGTACCATATATTTTGGCAAGTATCTGTACATAAAGAGAGTTTTGCCAGTAGATGCCGTGACAGTCATGTGACTTCAATAACAAAATAGCAGTACAGTTGAGAACAGACAAAAATAGTTTTTAAAAATAAGTTTTCTTTCAAATAACAGTTTTCGAAAATCATAGAAAAAAGGTATTAAGAAATGTGCAGTGTTTATAACTGTGTTAAATTCGATCTTGCTTTCTTTGCTCGTTTTAACCTTATTTTTACGAACATTTCTGTGAATGTGAAAGACATTTGTTTACTTTACCCTAGCCCGAGTACTCTGACTGTAAGAGAGCTAGACGGACATTTGGACATAAACACGCTCTCATTACAGTCAGAGACCAACCTATGTCTTTTTTTGGCAATTCCTGACTACCAGACGGTAGGCAACGAGTCCCGCTCTAATACCACAACAATCCTATGTTTGACGTCAAATACCTTTACATCAATCATTTTCGAGTTAAGTGATACAAAAAAATCCACATATTAATCACTAATACACTTACTACAGAAAGAAACCCGACAGCACTCACATTCAGCTACGCTTCGTGACACTCCGTCGCAACAATTGCAAAGCTCGGCGATCTATTTCGAGACGTAGACCACGTGATCGGGCACTGGGCGATTCCGCCTTGTGCAGCAGTTACAGGGGCCGTCTCATATCAAGCGAAGTTACAACATAGAAGAGTTGGCTAATGCCGTTTTGGATGAATTTGGATTTCATTACGTCATTAAACCAAAACAATTACACATTATTGATTCCATTTTGAATTTGAAGGATACATTTGGGTGTTATCGACAGGATACGGCAAAGTATGTGCTACGTACTGGCCTCCTCTTATGAAAGATAAAGTAAGTAGTAATTTAATTTGATTATTTTATGTTTTATGAATTAGTCATTAGTACAGTAGTAGAGTGTGTGTGTGTGGGATTTTTTTTCTTCAACAAATTACGTAACGCTCTTGAGGGATGGGGTATCATAAGATGTATTCCGAGGCGTTAAGGGGAAGGATGGCAATGCTTGTTACTGCAAAATCAAAATTGAATCGGTGCATAGCTCATTCGATCTTTAAAACTTATCTTATAGTGTTTTGCTATTCAGATCAAAACTAAAAATATTGAAATTTGTTTTGTTCAACGACACCACTAGAGCACATGATTAATTAATTACTAGCTATTGGATGTCAAACATTTGGTAACTCTGATATGAGTATTGGAGAAGAAACCCGCTACATTAGCAATGGATCTTTATATGTACTTTCCCACAGGCCACTGACCAGTTCTGGTGCATTAGTTGGAACGACAAAGAAATCATTGGTTGAATGGATCCATCGAGGTTGTTCGATCCTGCGACGCGAACACTCAAACGACTGAGCTGAAACCCACTCCCTAAGAAATATGCGGAAATGACTCAAATGTGAAACTGTGGTTGTGATATCTCATTAAAAAGCAAAAAGAAAAATAAAGAAGAAAAAGGCGGTAGGATACTAGTAAATTAAGTAATAAAAATAGTTCAAATTTTGTTTTGGGTTGGTTGTAAGTATTCTGTTGCTTAATAACTAATTTCATATGAACGATCGTTTTATCCAAGCAAATGTAAATCACATATATGTATGGTAGTTAATAATTATGACAATGAATTAACCTAACGTAGAACACAGCCCAATTGTTTTCAACAACTGAACAAAGACCGATTCTGTAACACAATACTCAATGATCAGTTGTAGACAGGAGTTCCGTCATAGTAGACAAGCTGACGCCTAGGGACCGATGGCGATGAGTTTCGCCGTATGCATGTATGGCCACAAATGACTGCCAGGTCGATGTCGGGAATTAACCTGCTTATATCAGTTTGATGTTCAAGTACGCTACCACGAGTTCTGATCAGGGCCACAAACTGTACTCAGAACGAGAGGGTGTGTGGGAGTTTTAAAAAAAGGTTTAGAACTTTTTTCAGCGTAGAATGTAGCCACAATTAATGAGATTACCCATCGATACGCATTGGCAGTTAACAGTACGACAATGATATTTGTCGCTGATTTACAAGTTCTTTTTTGACTGACGATTTTGTTTATGAAAATAATAACCGCTTGATATGAGACGGCCCCTGTAACTGCTGCACAAGGCGGAATCGCCCAGTGCGCGATCACGTGGTCTACGTCTCGAAATAGATCGCCGAGCTTTGCAATTGTTGCGACGGAGTAGTGTCACGAAGCGTAGCTGAATGTGGGTGCTGTCGGGTTTCTTTCTGTAGTAAGTGTATTAGTGATTAATACGTGGATTTTTTTGTATCACTTAACTCGAAAATGATTGATGTAAAGGTATTTGACGTCAAACATAGGATTGTTGTGGTATTAGAGCGGGACTCGTTGCCTACCGTCTGGTAGTCAGGAATTGCCAAAAAAAGACATAGGTTGGTCTCTGACTGTAATGAGAGCGTGTTTATGTCCAAATGTCCGTCTAGCTCTCTTACAGTCAGAGTACTCGGGCTACCGCTTGATATGAGACGGCCCCTGTAACTGCTGCACAAGGCGGAATCGCCCAGTGCGCGATCACGTGGTCTACGTCTCGAAATAGATCGCCGAGCTTTGCAATTGTTGCGACGGAGTGTCACGAAGCGTAGCTGAATGTGGGTGCTGTCGGGTTTCTTTCTGTAGTAAGTGTATTAGTGATTAATACGTGGATTTTTTTGTATCACTTAACTCGAAAATGATTGATGTAAAGGTATTTGACGTCAAACATAGGATTGTTGTGGTATTAGAGCAGGACTCGTTGCCTACCGTCTGGTAGTCAGGAATTGCCAAAAAAAGACATAGGTTGGTCTCTGACTGTAATGAGAGCGTGTTTATGTCCAAATGTCCGTCTAGCTCTCTTACAGTCAGAGTACTCGGGCTAACTTTACCCATGCAAAAATTAAAGACGTATTGTTGAGCAAAAACGACGAAACCACCGAAACAGGGCCCTCACCGAAACAGGGCCACGGACGATACTCTTGTGGTCAGTGCCGCATTATCCCTAAGTCTGACTAGGCTGTAGTTCATCAAGATAAACGTCTCCGGCACGATATTTATTATTGTGATGTTTATTGCTGTGCCGTAACGTTTATCCATTGGATCGAATTTTCCATTTGCAATCACGATTTAATAAAATCAGGCATATGTGCTTTATTTAAGAGCCTCAACACGTACAACAACATATTTTAATAAATTTTAGACAAAAATATTAAGTACAATACCTTTGGTAACCTTTCCATGATTAGATGTTTGAAGATGACACATTTAAACATTTGAAAGCTATTTTTATCCTGGCACATCGAAAATGCGGAATGAACATTTTGCGGAACGAGAATTATTCGTATCAAGCATTTTACGTACACCCAGTAAAAAGAAATATTGCGGAACTGAATGGAATTGATTATTAAATTTATTTATTTTGTTATTTTTGTTTCTACATATGTGCTTTGTGTGGGTTACATTATTCTTTTTTATTATTATTAAAAAAATAATGATTGTTAGTACAGGTCATTACTTATTTTAAGGCCTTCATTTATTTACTTTTTCCAAAATTATTATTTCCTTTAGTAATTGTTTTTAAATATTATTATTACAGGCCATTGCTTACATGTGTTTCAAAGGTTTTTCTCTTTTTTTTTCTCTTCTTTTTTGTTTTAATTTCATTTCTTTTTTTTAGCTATAATTACTGGTCATTAGTTATTTTAGGGGTTTTATTCAGTTAAATTTAATTGTTTTTATTAATTTATTATCAATTAATTGATTTTTAAAAAATATTATTCATTAGTTAAGTTATTTATTTATTATTATTAAACGTGATATTCCATTAAATATCGTGGAATAAACTCGTGAACCCGAGACGAATAATAATAAAAATAATCCGATTCCACCAACAGTTTTCAATCACATTTTAAATATGCTCACAATGGCCGGCGGGAATATTCGAGATTTTGTTCGTAACTGAAAATTGGATTAATGCAGGATTACTATTTGGACAAACTGTCTATTTATGCGTAAAACGTGACTCGGGAAGTTTTCTTTATACAGTAAGTGTTTATATTTATTGGTACATCTCATATTTCGCCACGAAATAATTAATTCCATGGTTGTATCGATTCCGCCTGAAATCTGGGCGGAAACTGCACGCTTGTTTTTGCTGTTCAAGTTGTAAACATCGGGTCCAATAAATGTCAAAATGTTAAAAAACGGACCGTAGATGTTTACCTTGGTGAACTAACTAGGCTGAAGCCTAGGGGCCCACCAAAAGCAGGGACCCATTTTCCCATGATATCCTTGCACCAAATGTTGAGAAAACTTAATTTTTTCTTTTCCCATGACATCGTTGCGCCAAATGTTGAGATCCATTCGACGATTATTAACTGTGTCGTTCCTTGTGTCGTGGAGTATACTCTACCTAGGAAATACAACACGTGACCAAAACCGCGTTCAGTAGATTGACAACCATGTCTGTCAGTACAAGTAACAATTTTACACTGGTGGTAATTTGTTCGCTATTTTTGTTAATCAGCGCCATACACTATGAACCGAACTGGAAATCCATCGACTCCAGACCCCTGCCATCCTGGTACGACGAAGGGAAGATCGGAATTATGCTCACCTGGGGGGTGTTCTCTGTCCCGAGTTTCACTACGGAGTGGTTTTGGGAACAGTGGGTGACCGGGACACCAAGCGTGGTGGCGTTTATGCAGCAGAACTACAGACCCGATTTCACGTATGCAGATTTCGCCCCGATGTTCCAGGCAGAGTTCTTTGATCCCAATAAGTGGGCGGATATTTTCCAGGCTGCCGGAGCCCGGTTCGTATAAAAATTTTTTTTTTTTTTTTGCTTCAGGGGCTGTTCAAGATTTATTTTCCAAGACGCGCGGTTTCTGTGACGCAAAAACATAATATACCAATCTAATTAAAATTAGCTCCATTATTACATCTAGATCCAGTAGAGCTAATTTTAATCAGATTGATAATATACTGAACAAGCCCAGAAATGTATATCTCCCGAATAATTTTTTTTATCACCCTTTTTGAGAAAACATTGAGAAATTTGTTGACAACACCCCCACAAGCACTAAAACAAAATAAATAATTAATAATAATAATAATAATTTTAAAATCCCCCAAACAAACCCAGGCACACAAAGAAAACATCTTAAACCTCAGTTTGTAAATTTATATTTTATTGTTAATGGAAGATAACGTTTAAAGTTTGTTATGTTTAACGACACCACTAAAGCACATTGTCATTGATTTATTAATCATCAGCTATTGGATGTAAAACATATCGTCATTTCGACATATAGTCTTAGAGAGGAAACCCGCTACATGTTTTCATTAGTAGCAAGTGTTTTTTTTTATATGCACCACCCCAAAGACAGGATAACACATACCATGCCCTTTGATATACCAGTTGTGGTGCACTGGTTGGAACGAGAAATAGCCCAATGAGCCCACCGACGGGGGTCGATCCCAGGCGGACCGTGCACCAAGCGGGCGCTTTAACACTGGGTTACGTCCCGCCCCATAATGGAAGATAAGGATGTGTACAAGTTTTCTCTTGACCTTATAAGGATTTATCCACGTGAACATAGGCCGCTTCCCAAAAGATTGTTTGTTTTGTTTAACAATACCACTAGAGCACATTGATTAATTAATCATTGGCTATTGGATGTCAAACTTTTGGTAACTTTGACATAAGAGTCTTAGAGAAGAAACCCGCCACATTTTTCCATTAGTAGCAAGGGATCTTTTATATCATGCACTCCACCCCCTACCCCCCCTCCCCCCCACCAAAGAAGATATCAGTGAAAATTCTCAAATTCTGTACTGAAAATTCCCAGTATATATATATCTATATACATGTATTTAATTATGTTTGTTCTAATAAATGAATTTAACAGTATTTAGTGTACTGCATACTGAAAACATATCCCAAGTATGATTTACTTGTGCTAATTTTCCCATTGCCATCGGACATATGGGACCCAGGTGAAATATCCTGGATAAAACCAGGCCTTACGCCCCAAACCACTTCATAAATTACATCCTTATGCCCTACACCACTTCATAAATCTCATCCTTACGCCCTACACCACTTCATAAATCTCATCCTTACACCCTACACCACTTCATAAATCTCATCCTTACGCCCTACACCACTTCATAAATCTCATCCTTACGCCCTACACCACTTCATAAATCTCATCCTTACGCCCTACACCACTTCATAAATCTCATCCTTACGCCCTACACCACTTCATAAATCTCATCCTTACGCCCTACACCACTTCATAAATCTCATCCTTACGCCCTACACCACTTCATAAATCTCATCCTTACGCCCTACACCACTTCATAAATCTCATCCTTACGCCCTACACCACTTCATAAATCTCATCCTTACGCCCTACACCACTTCATAAATCTCATCCTTACGCCCTACACCACTTCATAAATCTCATCCTTACGCCCTACACCACTTCATAAATCTCATCCTTACGCCCTACACCACTTCATAAATCTCATCCTGGATAAACCAGGTCTTACGCCCTACACCACTTCATAAATCTTTCATCCTTACGCCACCAAACCACTTCATAAATCCTCATCCTTACGCCCTACACCACTTCATAAATCTCATCCTTACGCCCTACACCACTTCATAAATCTCATCCTTACTCATAAATCCTACTTACGCCCTACACCACTTCATAAATCTCATCCTTACGCCCTACACCACTTCATAAATCTCATCCTTACGCCCTACACCACTTCATAAATCTCATCCTTACGCATCCTACACCACTTCATAAATCTCATCCTTACGCCCTACACCACTTCATAAATCTCATCCTTACGCCCTACACCACTTCATAATCTCATCCTCATCCTTACGCCCTACACCACTTCATAAATCTCATCCTTACGCCCTACACCACTTCATAAATCTCATCCTTACGCCCTACACCACTTCATAAATCTCTCATCCTTACGCCCTACACCACTTCATAAATCTCATCCTTACGCCCTACACCACTTCATAAATCTCATCCTTACGCCCTACACCACTTCATAAATCTCATCCTTACGCCCTACACCACTTCATAAATCTCATCCTTACGCCCTACACCACTTCATAAATCTCATCCTTACGCCCTACACCACTTCATAAATCTCACTGGATAAAACCACTTCATAAATCTCCCTACGCCCACCACTTCATAAATCTCATCCTGGATAAAACCAGGTCTTACGCCCTACACCACTTCATAAATTTCATCCTTACGCCACCAAACCACTTCATAAATCTCATCCTTACGCCCTACACCACTTCATAAATCTCATCCTTACGCCCTACACCACTTCATAAATCTCATCCTTACGCCCTACACCACTTCATAAATCTCATCCTTACTCCCTACACCACTTCATAAATCTCATCCTTACGCCCTACACCACTTCATAAATCTCATCCTTACGCCCTTACACACCACTTCATAAATCTCATCCTTACGCCCTACACCACTTCATAAATCTCATCCTTACGCCCTACACCACTTCATAAATCTCATCCTTACGCCCTACACCACTTCATAAATCTCATCCTTACTCCCTACATCACTTCATAAATCTCATCCTTACGCCCTACACCACTTCATAAATCTCATCCTTACACCCTACACCACTTCATAAATCTCATCCTTACGCCCTACACCACTTCATAAATCTCATCCTTACGCCCTACACCACTTCATAAATCTCATCCTTACGCCCTACACCACTTCATAAATCTCATCCTTACGCCCTACACCACTTCATAAATCTCATCCTTACGCCCTACACCACTTCATAAATCTCATCCTTACGCCCTACACCACTTCATAAATCTCATCCTTACTCCCTACACCACTTCATAAATCTCATCCTTACGCCCTACACCACTTCATAAATCTCATCCTGGATAAAACCAGGTCTTACGCCCTACACCACTTCATAAATTTCATCCTTACGCCACCAAACCGCTTCATAAATCTCATCCTTACACCCTACACCACTTCATAAATCTCATCCTTACGCCCTACACCACTTCATAAATCTCATCCTTACGCCCTACATCACTTCATAAATCTCATCCTTACATAAATCTCATCCTTACCCCTAAACCACTTCATAAATCTCATCCTTACGCCCTACACCACTTCATAAATCTCATCCTTACGCCCTACACCACTTCATAAATCTCATCCTTACGCCCTACACCACTTCATAAATCTCATCCTTACACCCTACACCACTTCATAAATCTCATCCTTACTCCCTACATCACTTCATAAATCTCATCCTTACGCCCTACACCACTTCATAAATCTCATCCTTACGCCCTACACCACTTCATAAATCTCATCCTTACGCCCTACACCACTTCATAAATCTCATCCTTACGCCCTACACCACTTCATAAATCTCATCCTTACTCCCTACACCACTTCATAAATCTCATCCTTACGCCCTACACCACTTCATAAATCTCATCCTTACACCCTACACCACTTCATAAATCTCATCCTTACGCCCTACACCACTTCATAAATCTCATCCTGGATAAAACCAGGTCTTACGCCCTACACCACTTCATAAATCTCATCCTTACGCCCTACACCACTTCATAAATCTCATCCTTACGCCCTACACCACTTCATAAATCTCATCCTTACGCCCTACACCACTTCATAAATCTCATCCTTACGCCCTACACCACTTCATAAATCTCATCCTTACGCCCTACACCACTTCATAAATCTCATCCTGGATAAAACCAGGTCTTACGCCCTACACCACTTCATAAATTTCATCCTTACGCCACCAAACCACTTCATAAATCTCATCCTTACGCCCTACACCACTTCATAAATCTCATCCTTACGCCCTACACCACTTCATAAATCTCATCCTTACGCCCTACACCACTTCATAAATCTCATCCTGGATAAAACCAGGTCTTACGCCCTACACCACTTCATAAATTTCATCCTTACGCCACCAAACCACTTCATAAATCTCATCCTTACACCCTACACCACTTCATAAATCTCATCCTGGATAAAACCAGGTCTTACGCCCTACACCACTTCATAAATCTCATCCTTACGCCCTACACCACTTCATAAATCTCATCCTTACGCCCTACACCACTTCATAAATCTCATCCTTACGCCCTACACCACTTCATAAATCTCATCCTTACGCCCTACACCACTTCATAAATCTCATCCTTACACCCTACACCACTTCATAAATCTCATCCTTACGCCCTACACCACTTCATAAATCTCATCCTTACACCCTACACCACTTCATAAATCTCATCCTGGATAAAACCAGGTCTTACGCCCTACACCACTTCATAAATCTCATCCTTACGCCCTACACCACTTCATAAATCTCATCCTTTCACTACTTCATAAATCTCATCCTTACGCCCCACACCACTTCATAAATCTCATCCTTAGAACCACACCACTTCATAAATCTCATCCTGGATAAAACCAGGCCTTACGCCCCACACCACTTCATAAATCTCATCCTTAGAGCCACAGTTTTTGAAAACCATATATTAATCAGAATGTATTCTATTGACATTTGTTTTTTTGTTTTGTTTTGCAGGTATGTGGTTCACATGACCAAACACCATGAAGGTTTCACAAGTTGGCCATCCAAATATTCATTTAACTGGAATGCTATGGATGTGGGCCCTAAACGGGATCTCGTAGGTTCGGAATAAAGTATCATATATTTTATAGTATTTTACAATATTTGTTTCCTGGTATAAATGCAGTGTTAATTTAAGTTTAGAAAAGGAAAACAACCATGGCTAGTATATCTATATTTTACAGTCATTTGCATTTGACAAAAAGTAAAATAATTAAACTATAGCACTTCCTTTTTGTTTTAATATGAAGTACATATACATATACAAATTTAAAGTATGTTTTCTTTAATGACTAGAGCACATTGATTAATTAATCATCGACTATTGCATGTCAAACATTTGGTAATTCTGACTGGTAGTCTTCTGAAGAAACCCGCTACATTTTTCCTTCAGAAGCAAATGATCTTGTATACCGGTATGCACCCCCCCCCCCCTCCCCAATACAAGACAATACATAGCAAGACCTTTAATATAGCATTTTTTTTTTTTTTAAGGGAGTATTCTTGGGTTTTTTGTGATGTTTTTTGGTGTGTGTATGTGTGTGGGAGAGGGGTGGTTGGAGGGAGATGCAAACCAAGTATTTTATTTTATATTCAGAAGGTGGCTTTTATATTTACTGAAGATAAAATTATATTTTTTCATTGGTTGAATTTCTTCCATGTTTGTTCACAGGAGCACTGGCTTCTGCAATTCGAAACCGTACCAACATTCACTTTGGCTTGTATCATTCCCTGTTTGAGTGGTACAACCCACTGTTTGAGAAGGACCAAGCTAATAAATTTCAGACAAATGACTTTGTTATGGTAAGATATATACAGCATTCAATATGTACATGTAGGCCTACATATATACAGAAAGTCTTTATTTTTAGCCTCTTATCGGTCCAAGCGGAGGGGATTATAGGTTTCTTCACCATCCTTTTGTCTGTCTGTCTGTCCGTCCGCCCATCTGTCCGTCTGTCCCACATATAGTTTTATTATGAATTGTTACAGATCAAGTTTTGACTTTCATGGTGATTTGCTTATTTTTCAGTGTTATGGCCTTTGAACTTATATATAGTAGGAGATAAGAAAAGTTGTTGGGCCCTGAATTTTTTTTTTTAAAGTACCATACAGAGAAATAATTGATCTTAATCAGCTAACATTGGGTGGATCTTTGCATGTATACTAGTATTTAATGAAACAAATTATGATTAACTTGGCTCCCTCCCCTGCATAATTCCCTGCACTTACACAGGTATAAACAGGTTTCGTGTAACAAATGCTTGGTTAAACTCAGTATAGACTAATTGTCACTTTTCAGTAATTGTTCTAGATAATATATGAATTTCAAACATAGGTTAAAACAAAATAATTTCCAGTTAGTAACTTTAAGAGTGGAAATAATCAAGATCATGGATCATGGAAATTGAAATGGTGGACCATGGTAGTCAATATCATGGTAATCAATTTCTTGGTAGTCAATATCATGGTAATCAATATCATGATGATCAATTTCTTGGTAGTCAATATGGTAATCAATATCATGATGATCAATTTCTAGCTAGTCAATATCATGATAATATGGTAATCAATTTCTAGGTAGTCAGTATGGTAATCCTGGTAGTCAATATCATGATGATCAATATCATGGTAATCAATATCATGGTAATCGATATCATGATGATCAATTTCTAGCTAGTCAATATCATGATAATATGGTAATCAATTTCTAGGTAGTCAGTATGGTAATCATGGTAGTCAATATGATGATCAATTTCTAGCTAGTCAATATCATGATAATATGGTAATCAATTTCTAGGTAGTCAGTATGGTAATCATGGTAATCAATATCGTGGTAATCAATATGGTAATCAATTTCTAAGTAGTCCGTATCATGGTAATCAATTTCTAAGTAGTCAAATATCATGGTAATCAATATGGTGATCAATATCATGGTAATCAATATGGTAATCAATATCATGGTAGTCAATATGGTAATCAATATCATGGTAATCAATTTCATGGTAGTCAATATCTTGATAATCAATTTCTAAGTAGTCAATATGGTAGTCAATATGGTAAACAATATCATGGTAATCAATTTTTAAGTAGTCAGTATCATGGTAATCAATATCATGGTAGTCAATATCATGATAATCCATTTCTAAGTAGTCAATATCATGGTAGTCAATATCATGGCAGTCAATATCATGGTAATCAATATCATGGTAATCAATTTCTAAGTAGTCAGTATCATGGTAGTCAATATCATGGTAATCAATATCGTGGTAGGTAATATCATTTTTATTTTACATTTCAGAGAAAAACACTTCCTGAGCTGTATGAAATTGTCAACATGTACAAGCCTGATATTATATGGTCTGACGGAGACTGGATGGCCCCAGACTGGTACTGGAATGCCACAATCTTCTTGGCCTGGCTCTATAACGAAAGGTGATTTACAAAGAAAAACGTATATAAACACAGCCACACATCACACACAAAACCTCGCCAAATTTCCTCAATCAAAATTGCGCACCCTTTTCTCTTTGGCATTAACTACTCCATTCAAAATTGCATAGCACCACCACCACCCCCACCCGCCTGCTACCGATTTGATGTGGCTGCTGGTGCTCCCTTGCACCTGCCAGTGCAGGTGGTCCCTCCTCTCCCCTCCCCCCACCTTTCCTGACAGGTGTGCGCTACAACAGCTTGTTCTGAATGTGCACATAAAACCCTATAAGATGACATGACATCACAAACATACCTGTACATGTAAACTTGAAAAACACTCGGGATAAAAGATCACAGTCACATTTTAAAAACTCATACTTTTTTCTCACAATTAATGGTATACTTTAAGCCTCGTTTGGCATAACATGCATGTTTAGGACATGATTTACATGACAGTAATGGGTTACACAAAATTAAGTGGGTTACCTGAATTTTTTTGTGTAACACAAATGGCTTATGCAAATTTTAAATTCTTAGAGTCTGGTATTAAATAATCTTTTATCAACTCTGTTACATCAGATGTTTTGAAACAATCAAGGGACAGGTTGTACTTGTAAAGCACTATAGTCCGAGATGTGATGGATTATAGAATAGATGCCTCACAGTGATAGATGCCCTACAACTGGTACATGAAAGGCTATGGTATGTACTGTCCTGTGTGTGGGACAGTTCATAAAAAAGATCCATTGCTGCTTTATAGTAGTCAGAGTCAAAACAACCACAGGTTAGAGTTTTAAATATGCTGACGAGTTGTTAAATAAATAGGCCTGTGCCGTGTCAAAATAACCACAGGTTGGAGTTTTAAATGTGCTGACGACATTAAGGACCACACAGATATTGAGAGAGGAAACCCGCTGTCGCCACTTCATGGGCTACTCTTTTTCGATTAGCAGCAAGGGATCTTTTATATGCACCATCCCACAGACAGGGTAGTACATACCACAGCCTTTGATGTACCAGTTGTGGTGCACTGGCTGGAGTGAGAAATAGCCCAATGGGCCCACTGACAGGGATCGATCCCAGACCAACCGCGCATCAAGCGAACGCTTTCACCAGTGGGCTACGTCCTGCCCCTCGTTTGGCACAAATGTATTACACCGGCAGACCTCGACATGAACAAATTTGAATTGAGTGATTAATTGCTCCCCTAATTTAAATTAATGGGAGCCATTTAAGAGATTAACATATTGATGCCATATAACTTCATATGCTAAAGGGAGCTAAAAGCTACTCTCCTTGAACTAGTCTCAGGAGAAAAAAAAAAGTTTTTTTGTTTAATGACACCGCTAGAGCACATTGATTACTTAATCATCGGCTGTTGGGTGTCAAACATTTGGTCATTCTGACACGAAGTCATCAGAGAAAACGTGCTACATTTTTTTCTAATGCAGCAAGGGATCTTTTAAATGCACATTCCCCACAGATAGGAAAGCACATACCATGGCCTTTTGACCAGTTGTGATGCACTGGTTGGAACGAGAAACATCCCAATCAGTTGAATGGATCCACAACGATAGTTCGATCTTACGACGCAAGCACTGTGAGTGAGCACTCAACCGAATGAGCTTAATCCTGCCGGAGTCTCAGGAGAATGATGGAGAGCGAGAGTGATAGCTCTCTGAAACAGCGAGGTCTTTGATTACCAGTGCTTAGTAACATCTCGTATAGTTTTTTTTATAGACATTCAAAGCATTTGAGGGGGGGGGGGGGGGGGGAGCTGGACGTGTCAGTGATAGTGCTCACCTGATGTGCAATCGATTTAGGATCGATTTCCATCATTGGGATCATTAGGCTATTTCTCGCTCCAGCCAGTGCACCACGACTGCATGGTGTAACAAAGACTGTGGTATGTACTATCCTGTCTGTGGGATGGTGCATATAAAAGATACCTTGCGAGTAGCCCATAAAGTGACGACAGTGGATTTCCTTTCTCAATATCTGTGTGGTTCATAACCATATTTCCGATGCCATGTAACAGAATAAAATGTGTTGAGTGCGACGTTAAATAAAACATTTCCTACCTTCCTTCAAAGCATCTGTATGACAGGAGAGTACTACTCCCACGAGTTTTGGAGATTATGCATAGCCTCTCCTGCCCACCACCCCTTTGGTGGGCCCATTGGGCTACTTCTCATTCAATACTGGTATATCAAAGGCCATGAGTTTTGGAGATTATGCATTGCCTCTCCTGCCCACCACCCCTTTGGTGGGCCCATTGGGCTACTTCTCATTCAATACTGGTATATCAAAGGCCATGAGTTTTGGAGATTATGCATTGCCTCTCCTGCCCACCACCCCTTTGGTGGGCCCATTGGGCTACTTCTCATTCAATACTGGTATATCAAAGGCCATGAGTTTTGGAGATTATGCATTGCCTCTCCTGCCCACCACCCCTTTGGTGGGCCCATTGGGCTACTTCTCATTCAATACTGGTATATCAAAGGCCATGAGTTTTGGAGATTATGCATTGCCTCTCCTGCCCACCACCCCTTTGGTGGGCCCATTGGGCTACTTCTCATTCAATACTGGTATATCAAAGGCCATGAGTTTTGGAGATTATGCATTGCCTCTCCTGCCCACCACCCCTTTGGTGGGCCCATTGGGCTACTTCTCATTCATTACTGGCCATGGTATGTGCTATCCTGTCTGTGGAATGGTGCATACACAAGATCCCTTGATACTAATAGAAAATGTAGCAGGTTTCCTCTCTAACACTATGTCAGAATTACCACGTTTCACATGCAATAGCTGATAATTAATAAATCAATGTGCTCTAGTGCTGTCGTGAAACAAAACAAAAACCTTTAACAGCACCACGACTGGTTTATGAAAGGCTGTGGTATGTGCCATCCTGTCTGTGGGATGGTGCATATATAACATCCCTTGATACTAATAGTAAAATGTTTCCTCTCCAACACTATGTCAGAATTACCAAATGTTTGACAAGCATTAGCCGATAATTAATGAATCAATGTGCTCTAGTGCTGTCGTTAAACAAAACAAACTTTAACTTTGCCACCCCACCCCTACTGAAGGGTGACAATATATACCGGTAGCTGTTTCTCCCTGCTGACATCGTCTGATGGAGCCCTATGGTTTGAGTCTAACATGTTTGATGATTCTGTGTTTTTTATATTGAACAGCCCAGTAAAGGACACAGTTGTTGTAAATGACCGGTGGGGATCCAATGCACGGTGCAAGCATGGAGGCTTCTTAAACTGTAACGATAAATTCAATCCAGGTTAGTCCATATTATTGTACTGCGTTTTTTAAAATTGTTATTTGTTATGTCAAGAGGTAGTACTTTTGGCTTATCTGAAGGGACGTCTCTCTATAAATATTTGGAGCAATATTTCTCAAAATATAAAATATGAGAGGCAGGACGCATCCCAGTGGTAAAGTGTTCGCTTGATGCTCGATCGGTGTGGGATCAATCTCCTGTTGCTGGGCCCATTGGGCTATTTCTTGTTCCAATCAGTACACCTCAACTGGTATATCAAAGGCCATGATATGTGCTATCTTGTGTGGGATAGTGTATATAAAAGATGCCTTGCTACTAATTAAAAACATGTAGCGAGTTTCTTCTGATGACTATGAATCAGAATGACCAAATGTTTGACATCCAATAGCCGATGATTAATTAATTGATGTGCCCTAGTGGTGTCATTAAACAAAACAAACTTTAACTTTTGATTAATTTTGTTTTAAACATAACTTTATTAATTGTGCCTTATCTACTAAACTGATATTCCTGTTCATTTAATCACTCATTTTAATTTAATTTTATGCTTATTTCGAAATAAAGTTCAAGCATGCTCCCCTGGGCACACACTTCAGCATGGACTGATTGTACAGGACAGTGTTTAATGGTTTATGTGTTAGTGTTCAGTGAGAGAGCCATGGGTGTAATGACCTTACTGAGTCCTTTAAACTTGCTCTGGATGGAAATCGGTACTGGGGTGTGAACCAAGTACCTACAAGCCTTGAGGCTGATGGCTTGACCTCTACACCACGAAGGCCAGTGATGGTCCTGTTCTAAGTGCTTGTATCATAAGATCGAATCACCTCAGTGAATCCATTTTCCTCAACCAATGCACCACAACTGGTTTTTAAAGGTCATGGTATGTGCTGTGCTGTTGGTGAGAAAGTCCATATAAAAGATCTCTTGCTACTAATGGAAAATGTAACGGGTTTCCTCTCTAAAACTATATGTCAGAATTACCAAATGTTTGACATCCACTAGCTGATAGTTAATAAATCAATGTGTGCTAGCGGTGTTGTTAAACTAAACAAACTAACTTTTGCTTGTTTAAACTCTATGTATGTGCCTACATGTTTATCCAATTAAGGTTCAGGCACTTCTGTTCCAAGCTTAATCTCTGACATGGCCAGTGGTTGGACTTGGAACAGAAGAATATTTACTTTTTTTCGGGACAATTTTGCTTTTATTAACAAAAAACAGAAAAGAGATAATTTAAAGCATCTGCCAAAAGATATAAGCTATAGTTGAAGTATAAATAATTTTTATGATGCAAAATTTACATAGGGCACATTTAAAAAAAAGTTTTTTTAAAATTACAAATTATTATTATTATATAATTGTAATTTTGTAAGTACCCATTGTTTGCTTTACTAAACAGAAAGTCCTAATTTTGTTTTTCAGGCAAACTGCAGCCTCGGAAATGGGAGAACTGTATGAGTATTGACCGCTATTCTTGGGGATACCGCCGCCCCGCCACTGTGAACCAGCTTTACAGCATCGAGGATCTCATCGCACTGCTGGTTGAAACTGTCAGGTAGTTTACCAGGGCCATCGGACCCTGCAGTCAGAATAAACCATCCCAGTCTTGTTTTGTACCTTAGTGATCTCATTTAAAGTCTAAATAGTCCATTTGTACATTGTACATCAGCCATCAGATTATTCACAACAACCAAAAGTTTGGTCAAGCAACTTGATTTTATAGCAAGTTGACCATCAGACAATTGATCAATGTTTTTCAAATCAGCAAAATTGTTACAACAAAGAAACATGCAACTTTCTCAGTTAACAGAATCCTCATCTAAAGATTGCTCTTACAATTTTATTAACTAACTGTAAATTCCTTAGGGGTTGTCTGACAAGCTTTATTTTATATTTATTTTTTAATGATTTGTCTTGTTTCAGAATTGATGGTTTAGGCAATGAGTGTATCTACCCACCCAACACACTAATTAAAATGTTATTTCAACTATGTGTGTATAGAAGATAGCACGTGGTAAACCTACCAGGCATAAACAATAATTGAAGTGCATCCTGCCTACTACAAGCCGGGTCTAGCTCAGTCAGCTAGTAGGGCAATGAGTGTATCTACCCACCCCATACACTAATTATAATGTTATTTCAACTATGTGTGTATAGAAGATAGCATGTGGTAGACCTACCAAGCATAAACAATAATTGAAGTGCATCCTGCCTACTACAAGCCGGGTCTAGCTCAGTCAGCTAGTAGGGCGCTTCCCTGAGGTGCGTGCATCATAGGATCGAATCACCTCTGTAACTGTAAATTCCTTCGGGATTGTCTCTGTAAAGCTTTATTTTATATTTATTTTTTAATGATTTGTCTAGTTTCAGACGTATGCATAGGAGATAGCATGTGGTAGACCTATGAAGCATCGATTCACCTCAGTGGACCCATTCTCTGATTGGGCTTTTCCCCGTCCAATCCAGTGCCCCATGACTGGTATTTCAAAGGCTGTGGTATGTGATGTCCTGACTGGGGGAAAGTGCATATAAAAGATCCCTTTCTGCCAATGAAAAAAACGGAGCAGGTTTTTTCTAACACGATGTGTCAAAAGTTACATCCATTAGCCGATGATTGATAAATCCATGTGCTCTAGTGGTGTTTGATGGAGGTGTGATATACGTCATAAGATGGATTGTCCTATCTTAGTGCGACAAAATTGTAAAACCATTGTACATGTGTAGGTAGGTTGTGACATCACTACAGCACATGCCATAGTGATGTCATAACTTAAGACGGTTTTTCCGTCCCTGCAGTACTCCATGACTGGTATATCAGTGGCTTTGATATGTAATGTCCTGTCTATAGGGAAAATGCCTATAAAAGATCCTTTGCTGCTTTTTTGGAAGAATAGCCTATGAGGTGATATTGGATTTCTTCTCTTTCCTAAGTACACCAGATAGCCGAGGTCTCATTAAACAAATATTCCTTTCCTTTCACAGCCTGCATCAGAAGTGTGGGTGTGAGAGTAGCAGGGAACTAACCCCACTAACAATGAAGATTAGGCATTACACATTGGCTCCTCCCTCCAGTCGTTGACATCTTTCGACACCCATGGTCTTTTCTGTTAATAAAAGTTTGTTTTGTTTAACAACACTGCTAGAGCTCATTGAATACTTAATCATCGGCTATTGGATGTCAATTCATTTGGTAATTCTGACTCGTAGTCATCAGAGGAAACCTGCTACATTTTTCCTAATGCAGCAAGGGATCTTTTATATGTACATGCACTTTCCCACACAGAGGAAAGCACATACCATGACATTTGGCCAGTTGTGGTGCAATGGTTGCAATGTGAAAAAAAAACCAATCAGTTGAATGGATCCACCGAGGTGGTTCGATCCTGCGACACAAGACACAGCACCTCAGGATAGCACTCATCTTACAGAGATAAATCCTGCCCAGGTTTTATATTAATAGAAGACATACATGTTGCAACCAGCGGTAAACATTCCATTCCTTTTGTTACTTAAACTATCATTTCTTGATTTATGGGGACAGGATCGAACCACCTCAGTGGATCCGTTCAACTGATAGGGTTTTTTCTCGTTCCAACCAGTGCACCACAACTGGACAAAGGCCATGGTATGTGCTTTCCTGCCTGTGGGAAAGTGCATATAAAAGATCCTTTTCTGCATTAAGTGTCTGGGGCTTTCTTCACTAAACTCTCGCAACTTTGCGATCTCGCAGTACAATGCTAAAAGACTTACAAAGAGGATGCTTTGTTGTCTAGCAGAGCCTAAGAGACCTTTGTGAATAAGGCCCCATAATTGCCAAATGTTTTACATCCAATAGCCGATGATTAATAATCAATGTGCTCTAGAGGTGTCGTTAAACGAAAAACAAAACTTTTTTCTTGATTTACAAAGTTTGTTTTGTAGTTATGGAGGGAACCTACTTGTGGACGTGGGTCCCACATCCTACGGAACAATTGCACCAATCTTCGAGGAGCGACTCCGACAAATGGGATCATGGCTGGGTGTGAACGGGGATGCTATTTACGCCACCAAGCCATGGACATATCAAAACGACTCCATGACACCCAGGGTTTGGTAAGTACAGACTTGCTAAATAGCCTGAGTACATTTTTATGCAATTATCTCCCTTTAAATTTTAGTTCAATCTACTTTTTATTGTATTACACTGACATGTAGATGAGAGATGGGGGAAACAATATGAGACAACAGAAGGATGATTGGATGAGAGGCAGATATCGGCACATACAGTAAGTTGTAACAGTTCAGAAATCATATGAGATGAGAGGTCGGGAAGGTCAAGTACTGTTTTCCCCCTCCCCCCAAGTGCTGGAACAAATGTTTGCATTCAGGCAAAAACGATGAAGACGTTTGGGCAAAGTGACCTGTCCTGAAACCTTTTCACCAAGTATTTCTAAAATTCTATTCACATTATTAGTCCTAATCTATACATAGATGTGTAGTTATTCATTTGGAACCTTATATGCATGCAGATGTTTGGTAATAGAGCAAAATGTGTGAATTAATTTTGGAAGGTATACACCGATAATCATTACGAACATGAGTCATACTTTCATTCCATTTCAACTTATTTTCGTGATTTTATCCAATATAGGTTCAAGCACGCTGTCCTGGGCACACATCAGCTATCTGGGCTGTGGGTTAGTTGTTAATTGTCAGTAGTTAGTGAGAGAGGAGAGGGTGTAGTGGCCTTACACCTACCCATTGAGTAGTTAAAACTCGCTCTGGGTGGGAGCCGGTACAGGGCTGTGAACCATGTACCTACCAGCCTTATGTCTGATGGCTTAACCACAACACTACCGATGCCGGTAGAATTGTACTGATCATACTGAGGGCCACATAACTGGAGCAGTCAACCAGTTGGTCTAAGAACATCCTGGGTGGGCCTGCCCCTAATAACAACAGGGATTTATCCAGGCGTTTCTGTGAGTCTGAACATAGGTCCCAGACTCCCTTCCCAAAAGAAAGAGGCACTAAAAATTCCCAATATATATAATTATGTCTGTTCTAATAAACATTGGGGTACTGCATCAATGAGTGACCTAAAAATGTATCCCAATTAGTATGATTGACTCACACTAATTTTCCCAGTCCCATAAGACATGGGACCCTGGCAAAACACCCTGGATAAATCCCTGAACAGCTAACTTTGTAAAATAATACTTTGCAAAAATACCATCTTGACCATTTCAGGGAACTTTATTATTTATTATTATTGTATTATTATTATTATTATTATTATAATTATAATTATAAATTCTTCCAATGAGTCCTCCTTTCTGTTCTGGTCATGTGACTGTACTTCCTTCTTTTTCTCTTTCACCGATTTGTTTTGGAGGTCTTTTTTCTGTGCTCCAGTTTTTTCTTTGTTTACTTCATATAAATACTGTTAATGGCGTTTACTGTTACGTTTGACACTAATCATTACATTATTAGTACCGTATTTTAATACATTAACATTCTTTATTACAGGTACACCAGCAAAACTGGGGCATCTGGAGTTGAAGTTTACGCCATCACTACAAAATGGCCGGAATCGGTCCTCATATTGGGGGATCCACAGGTTGCCATGGATACAACAGTCAGTCTCCTTGGATACCCAGGAAGTCTGAAATACAAGCCGGGAGCAACTGGTGGAATTGAGATTTACGTACCACAGTTAACTATTGCAAACATTCCTTGTGATTGGGCATGGACCTTTAAGATGGTCGGCCTGAAAAATGCTTAATTTATTGCTCAAGAATTGTTACTGTTTTCATGTTTTAATTTAATTACTTAGTGAGATTTATGTACTAATGTAGTACTGTTATGTTTTACAATTATATCATTCCATTTGTGTCAGTGGAAAAGTGCATATAAGAATTAAGTTTCTGCTAACAATTATTTCTGTTAATGTTTCCGAGGGTGGGATTTAGCCCAGTGATAAAGTGCTCACTTGATGTGCCGTCGGTGTGGGATCGATCCCCATTCCTTGTAGTTGTGCACCATGACTGGATATCAAAGACAATGGTTTCTCCTCTGTAGCCAGTGCATAAAAGACTTGCTGTATATCAATGAGCAGGTTTGGTATACTGTGCTATCCTGTAAATGTGGGATAGTGATGATATAAAAAGATCCCTTGCTGCTAAACAAAGCAATGTAAGCATGACACTGCATTTGTTCTCAATAATACTGTGTATCAAAATTAATACTAAATGTTTGACATCTAATAGCTGATGATTAATAAATCAATGTGCTCCAATGGTGTTGTTAAACAAAGCAATCTTAATCATGACACTGCATCATTGTTGCATTCAATATTTTCCTGCTTGTCCTAATATTAATAATCATAAAATTTAATTTGGCTTAGTAAATTCAGCCCCACATATCTTCTCTAAGTTATAAGGGTCGAGACGTAGCCCAGTGGTAAGGTGCTCGCTCGATGCGCGGTCTGTGTTGGATCGATCCCCCTTGGTGGCCCCATTGGGCTATTTCTCATTCCAGCCACTGCACCATGTCTGGTATATCAAAGGCCGTAGTATGCACTACCCTGTCTGTGGGATGGTGCGTATAAAAGATCCCTTGCTGCTAATCAAAAAGAGTAGCCTATGAAGTGGCAACAGTGGGTTTCCTCTCTCAATATCTGTGTGGTCCTTAACCAGAAATAAAATGTGTTGAGTGTGTCGTTAAATAAAACATTCCTTTCTTTTTTTCTCTAAGTGATAACTAATCATAGCCAATCAGATGGACAAATCATAGATCTACGCATTTCGAGGGTAGCATTGGTATACGACAAGGTATAATATGTATTTTGCGAGAATTTTTTTTATTTAGTCATAGTTAACTGTTCTTATTTTTTATTGTTAATTATGGTTAACCAGATTTAGGGTTACATGAGTCCCACGCTGCTGTTTATTTCTTATTTTTTATTGTTAATTATGGTTAACCAGATTTAGGGTGACATGAATATATATGTAAGGTGTAGGGTACATAAATCCATGTCTATATAGTCATTTGGGAGAAATGTTTGTCTCATTTTGGAATAGACAGCACGAGGCAGACGAGGCGCTTGCCTCATCTGGAATTTTTACCCGAATCCCACGCCGCAGTGCTCAGGGCCTGCAGCCCTCCCCCTCAGCATCTGGGTTTGCTTTGGCTATTGCCCCAGATAGTCTTTTATTTTTATTGTGTTTTAGTTAAACACATTTAGAATCATACTGGCATGTGTTAAAAGGTATAAATACATATATGAATAGGTGTTATTTGGGAGAAATTTGCTGCACTGGGTAGGAAATGGTGGGGGGGGGGGGGCATGTGGAAGCAAAATCATTTCTCGTTCCAGCCAGTGCACCACAACTGGTTACAGTGGTATATCAAATAAACTGCTCCCAGGTACCCTGTAATCAATTCAAAAACAGATGGGTAGTGGAGAAGCTTGCAAGGCTATTCACTTATATTCCAATACACACTAATACAATTTATGAATTGAAATTCTCCAATCACAAGTAATTGTGTCTGTAATGGCTGTTATTTTAGAGGGCGGAACATAGCCCAGTGGTAAAGTGCACCCCTGATGTGCGGTCAGTCTAGGATCGATTCCCGTCGGTGGGCCCATTGGACTATTTCTTGTTCCAGCCAGTGCACCGTGTATATCATAGGCCATGGTATGTGCTATCCTGTCTGGGATGGTGTATATAAAAGATCCCTTGCCACTAATGGAAAAATGTAGCGAGTTTGCTCTCTATGACTCAACTTCACCATATCTTTGACATCCAATAGCCGATGATTAATAAATCAGTGCTCTAGTGGTGTCGTTAAACAAAACAAACTTACTGTTTTATTTTTTATTACCTTGCTTAATTAGTTACATAATTTTTTATTGTATAAATTTATTTGTGTAAACCCACATTTTATATTAAATGAATAAAGCAAACATATATATGTGATTATGATTTATGTAAATCGTAATAGTTCTCACATAGATGTTATCAGTAATAGTCAGGTCTCACGGGACCAGGTAACAAATTATGCTTTTAATCAACCCGACTTGGCCCCCTTCTGAACCATTATCAGAATCAATCAGGTTTTTTCTTGTCCCAACCAGTACCCCACGAGTGTTTATGTGTGTGTGCATTTGTGTTTGCGCACGTGCGCGTATGTATTTGTGTGTGTGTCTGTGTAAGACTGTGTATTCGTGCATGTCTGTCTGTGGGTATGTGTGTGTGCGTATTTGTGTGTCATGTCATATGTCATAGGGTTTTACGTGCACATTCAGAACAAGCTGTTGTAGCGCACGCACGCCCATGACGGGAAAGGTTGGGGGAGGGGAGAGACCGCCTGCACTGTCAGGTGCAAGGGAGCACCAGCACCGGTCAATGTGTGTGTGTGTAGCAGGGGATCTTTTATATGCACCACACCAAAGACAGGATAACGGATACCACAATTGTTTTATACACCAGTCGTGGTGCATTCGTTGGAGCCAAAAATAGCCCAGTGGGCTGGACAAGACTTGCCATTCATCGACTCCTGAAGACGTTGCTCACAATGGACTACCAGGAAGCCATACCCTAGATTACCGTGTAGGACGGACATCGGATATTGGTATTGTCACTATAACCTTGATACATATCTCGGCATCACAATTCAGCTATGGGGTTAAAACTGTTTTAACAAATGACCGATAATAAAGCAATGATAGACCTATAATTAAGACGGCAAATAAATATGCCAAAACCTAATTGGAAGTAATTAATTTAAACGTTGTTCAAAGTTTAAAAAAAATAACAATAGCAATTCGCTTAACTTTATTTTCATTTACTCGTAACTTTTTAATAAATTTATAATTCTGAAAACTGGAACACTTCGTCTTTGTCATCTGTGGATATTATTTGTATTCTCTGGACTTTGTTGATATCCTTGGGACGCGGTCACAACAAACATGGTGTCAGAAGTGGGATGTTTATTTATTAAACATCCTTGATCAGGATCCACATACTGAGGAGGAATCATAACACTTTCCATGAAAACATTATTTATTCACGGAGTTATGGATAATGAAGCTGTCTGTTCACCGGATCCTGAAGTTACTCTTAATTTGCCAAATATCTCGGAAGGAGCTGGACATGGGAATATCTTGTTTAACGAGAACAGCCTAGAGGATGCTGTATTTTCAAATCGAAGGAATGGAGTGGAATATCAAACTAAAAAATAGCATTCACATATGTCTTCCAGTGAGGAAAATCCAGTGAGGTATTCGGTACCTACCATGCAAGTAGGAGGCATGACATATTGTTGGAGGAATGTAATGGGTCATTCTTCTCCAAATGTTTATTTAGAAAATTACTTGTCTCAGGATAGATGAAATATGGTTAATCAACCAGTGTTGGAATTTCACACGTGGAATAATAATTCAAGGGAGACAACTCACAAAAACTGTTCAGGATATGTGAACCCGATGACTATACGGCCTAACTGTTATGATGGTATAGCAGACTGGGAAGAATATCTCTCACATTTCTGCAACTGTGCTGATCTTGGGGACTGGACAGAACAGCAGTAGTTGTTAATTTTAGCTGCCAGCCTTAAAGGTACTGTAAGAACATTTTATATGGGTCTTACCTTATTGGAAAGGAATTCGCTTGATCACCTAATCAAAAGAATGAATCAAAGATTTGGAAGTGAGAGACAGCAGTCACTCTGGTTGAGTCACCTTGAAACGAGGAGCAGACTCCCGGATGAGTCGATTGCTGGTTTTGCTGATGATATACGTCAAATAACTAAAAGAGCACATATGGGTGCCTGGATAGTAAAGCTCAAGAGGTGATTGCTTTAAATCAATTTTATAAAGCAGTATGCCCAGAAGTAAAATTTAACTGTATTGACAGGGATTGTCAGACATTGGATGATGCAGTGGAAGTATGTGAGAGATATAAAGCTCTTATAGGTGACTATAAGGATGAGAAAATAGCCTCAGTTCGAGCTTTAGGAGGAGAAAATGTGAAGTACACAACTCAGTCCATGTGTAATACTGAAAAGAATGGATTTTCAAATCAAATACAGGAGCAGAATGATTTGTTGAAACAAGTGTTGGGGAGAATCGAAAAACTTGAAACGGGATATAAATCAAACTATCAAAACAACCCTTTGTAAGGAGGTGCTTCATTTGTAGGTCTCCTAATCATATAAGAAGAGACTGCCCTGTATGGAAAATTCACTTGAAGCGGGAGGATGCACAATATAATCAAAATAGACTCTCGTTGAAACGTGAGTCTGTCCTCTCAGTAGGCCGGAAGAGGACAGAGACATCGAAGCCTTTACATAGCACAGATGTCAGGGTAACTACAAAAGGAATTGAGTTGTGTGACAATGGAATGTACATAAAGGGACAAGTGTATAAAGTCACAACTAATTTCCTTGTAGACAGCGGGTCAAACATTACAATTCTTTCGAAGAGAACATTTAATACAATATCTGAAAATGATAAACCAACACTGATACTATGGTCAAAACCTATAAATAGAGTCAGTGGTACAAGACTGGAAACACTAGGCTGTGCGATGAAGATATTTCTTGATGGTCAGAAATATGAGCATCCAGTGGTTATATATGATATCACTATTGATGCTATTCTAGGACAGGATTTCCTGCTGCAGTTTACAAACGCTTGACACTGAAGCTAAAAGGCCAACATATTCAGTATACAACCGGAGAAGGCGGAATGGTTTGCCGAGTCGAAACAAGGAATACAAACATAATTCCAGGTAATACAGGAGCTTGGGTGCCTGTAACCATCCAAAATATTGATAAACTGTTAAAGTCAGGGTTGTTTGAAGCGAAAAATAACCACACAAATGTAGATGCACTGTCTAGAAATCCGTGCAAAGTTTGTCAGAGGCAAACAGCAGTCCCAGACATGGATTCAGAGAGTGCTGATGATAAGGAGTTGAATGATGAACCACTTGATATGGGAAAACCAGCTAACAGACGAGTATCCATTGATGTTGTATGTGCTGTTACATTTTCGGTTTTCTTTACGATATGATCGGGAAAATAATTACAAACGATCACACTATAAACCACTTCCCTTGTATAATTTATTTTGAACAAAGCCTGGCATACAATATGCAATTACTGCATTCCTTTGTGAGATCGGAAATATGGCAATGCCGCAAATGTTAAAAATTAATAAGCAAACATAACATAATATATCTTTCACTTGAGTAAATATCGGACGATTTTAGCTCACAATGTTCGGTTTTTCCTGTTAAATCGCCTGGAATAAGCGAAGAAAACACGACTGGTAAAACGTCTAGATACTCTACATTAAACATTTGGCGTAACACACAAAGGTACTATAGTGTCATAGCGTAGCACAGGCAGATGTCGGTGTCCATAGTTTCTAGTTCGAAAAATAAATTTTAATTAATAAAATGCGCTATTTAAAGTTAAATAATGTTTTGGAAAAAAATCGGGAATTCCATTTCAGATAGGTATTTCTGCGATTCCGCAATCGCGGAAAATCAGTGCCTATAGTCAGTGGACTGGTTGTACATTGTACCTGAAGCCACAGTGTGGTATGTTGTCAATTTTCATACGAAATTGTTAAGCTGTTTCCATGTATCAGGACAAAAAGTATACATATTGTACCTTTTGGAATTACAGGTAAAATGGCATACTCTGGTTGTTCAAAGAGGACAAAACGTAGACGGATCAGAGAAAGGGTTTTAGACCATCTTAATAGTTTAGAAGAGGAGACTGCATCACATGTAGAATTATCTGCACACCATGATGTCCATGTTAATGGTAACAGCGTGGATGCAGATTTCCAATACCCTGTCAGTCCCAAATCCACTCTCGGTGACCTTGGTGACAATGAAGTACTCGATGGTGATGAAGAAACTGTGCATACTCCTATTTGTGACTCGGCTGACAATGAAGTATTGGAAGCTGGTCTGGATTTATGTGATGATGAAACTGATTGTCTTGAATATCTCGAGAATATAGATACTCCTGTTTGTGACTCCGCGGATGAAGATACCACTGATAGTGATACCAGTGATATTGCTTACAATACTAAGGAGTACTTGGCAGACTGGGCAACAAAATTCAACATTTCTCATGCAGGTTTAGGGGAATTATTGAAAATATTGAACCACTGTAATTTAGAGTTACCAAAAGACCCTAGATTACTTTTAGCCACACAAAAGCAAGCAGAGATTAGAAATGTTGCTGGGGGTCATTATTACTACTTTGGTGTTGAAAGATCTATTGTTTCTAAGTTGGCGACCATTTCATCACATTCACAGTTATTCAATGTAGATAATCTTACCCTTCACGTAAATATAGATGGCTTACCGCTTCACAGAAGTACAAATGAAAGTCTTTGGCCAATACTTGCAATAGTTAAGGAGTTTCCTGGTTCTGACCCCTGTGTTATTGGAGTTTACTCTGGTAAATCTAAGCCAGATCCTGTGCATGAGTACTTACATGACTGTGCAGGAGATGGGTTACTCGCAAGACCAAGGGCTGGAATACAATGGGAAGAAGTATCAGATAAAGATAGGTGCATTTATATGTGATGCTCCTGCACGAGCATTTGTAAAATGTGTTAAAAGACACACTGGGTATAGTGGCTGCGAACGTTGCACTCAAAATGGTATGTGGGTAGGGAAAATGACGTATCCTGAGTTGAATGCTCCAGAAAGAACAGATACTCACTTTGATGAGATGCGAGATGAAAAGCACCACACTGGGTCTTCTCTTCTTAATTTAAATGTAGGGCTTGTTAGTCAATTTCCCCTGGATTATATGCACCTTGTCTGTTTAGGTGTAGTCCGTAAGATGATATTACTGTGGATAAAGGGACCTCTGAAATCCAGAGTTTCTGCCAACTTACTGGCTATTAGGGGTCATCTGCCATGGGAATTTTCTAGGAAACCTAGGTCTTTGCTTGATGTTAACCATTGGAAAGCAACAGAATTCCGCCAGTTCTTATTGTACACAGGTCCTGTTGTATTACATAAATGGTTGCCTCAGACATTGTATGAAAACTTCTTGCATCTTTCTGTTGCCATTAGTTTTCTTGTTTCCCCAAGTTGTGCATACAATACTGTGACTATGTGCAAAAGTTGTTGCTAGTGTTTGTCAAAAACTTTGGTGTATTGTTTGGTGAAGATATGTTGATTTACAATGTACACAGCTTGATTCACATTGTAAAAGATGTTAAATGATATGGATCTCTGGATAACATATCAGCTTTTCCTTTTGAGAATTATCTGGGAAAATAGAAAAAAATTATCCGCAGACCACAAAATCCTATTGCACAGATAGTGAGGCGTCTGGGTGAGAGACAGTATATGGCTGAAATGAGAGCTTCAACAGACACACCTAAAACTGGATCTGTTGATCAACACAAGAAGCCCCACATGTCTGGTCCTTTGCCTAGGGAGTGTTCAGCATGTTTGCAATACAAGCAGTACTGTGGATTAGATTCATTCGTGTCATGTTCAGTTGGGGACAACTGTTTTGAAGTAAATTTTAAGATAGTTCTCATTCGAAATCTTTTGAAATCATCTGAAACTTTTGTTGTTGTTGAAGAATTTAAAAGTTGTGTGCCTTTCTATGATGATCCATTATCATCTGCGAAACTAGGAATTTTCAAGGTTTCTGTGTTAGCTGGGAAATTAGAAATTTTTCCAGTGTCTCAGCTGTCTAGGAAATTTGTTTTGCTTCCTTACAAAGATGTGTAGGTGGCCTTTCCTCAGTTACATAGTCAGTAATTCTGTAGTACTGTGTATGTTGTCCACTCCTTCAGTTGGTCTTAAATTTGGTCAGATACAAGCTGTTAGACCTTATCAGTTGCTTATTCTGTGTACTGGGGGGGGGGGGGGGGGGGGGTGCAAGTTATATACACAATAGCAAATGACCATACTTGTATACAAGTAGCTAAAAGATTTTGCAAAGTTTGAATTACAACTTTTGGCTGCAAATATTAAAACATTAGGATTAGTTTTAGGAAGCTATTTTGTCTTTTATACAGCAACAGAGTCTGCTTGTCATGACAAACCATTAATATGTGTTGCCCAGACTAACAATTAAGTGTCTTCCTGTTATAGCACAATGCTGCCTTATGTTGTTGTGGAGTTTGCAGCAAACAAAAGTGTGGCTATAATACCAGTGAAATGGTTTACTGGGGACGAGGAGGATGAATGCTACTGGCCACTGGCCAATGCTACGGCTACAAAAATGGCCCAAAACCAGGTCTCACACTCAAACAACTGGAAGAAGTTTAAGATCAGAGTTCTTGGGAAAGCAGGTGAGTATTTTTTGTATAGGTGCAGCCTAATATTAAATAACAATGGCATCCTATCCTGTCTGTTCTTACACCATTACACTGTCATTATTGTAGTGAATGGGAGATAAAAAATATTTTACAACAGAGAATTTGAAGAAAATTCATATCTTTCCCCAATATGTGTACAATTTAAAACATTCAAACAGGGTCATGTGTAAAGCACCAGTCTTCACTTGTCCTGGACAGTAGGAAATAACACCAGCCGTATGTAGCATGCCAGACTTAATATTATTTTCATATTCTCTCGAACAGGTCATTGTACTGGCTGACGTTGGGGGCAGAACTTTAGATGAAACAGTGAAGAGGGCCATGCTCTATGTCATGACCAATGATGTGGCACTTAAGTACAACTTTACAGGAAAAGAGAAGCGGGCATTCGGAGAAATACACCTGTGGGAAACTGTTTACCGTAAGTAAATCTGGATTGCTTCTTGTAAGACTAAGTTGTTGCCTTTTCTATAGCCCATATTTAAATAATGTTGGTTTTAATAATTTGAGGACCGTGAGTAACTTTTTCGCATAATTTGAAGAGCTCACTCTTTGTGGGTCAAAGATACATGTAGGCCTACATTGCAAGCTGGTTAAAGATATCAACTACTGTGGTACTGTTTTGAGAAATCTTTTGCAAAAATAAGCATCAATGGTTCATTTAATTTCATAGCTACTATAAACTCTTAATTTTCAGACATAGCAAAGAAAATTTAGCACATGTTTTGTTTACAAGTAGAAGTTTAATATACATGTACTTTGTTCAGGTTCAAACTTAGAATTTCTTTTACTGTTCACTTGTTTATTCCGATAATGATTTAAAGAGGTCCTACATTATTTTACTATTTCTTGTCTGTTTTACCATTTATGCAGGGGCTGTAAAGAGGAACACGCAGCTGGCGGCTTGTGACCGCCAACAGGTGGCTTCAGCTGTTAGCAAATGGCTTACTGGTGCCCGGGATAGAAATGGCAGACGTGCCGCACGCGAAAAAAGATACAGAGAGAAGAGGGGTCAGAAAAGGCTATTCCAGGAGGACAATCAGCCTGAGACATAAACATGCACATGTAACTTAAACATTCAGTAACCTCAGTAAAAAAAAGTAAAGTTTGTTTTATTTAACGACGCCACTGGAGCACATTGATTTTTATCTTATCATCGGCTATTGGATGTCAAACATATGGTTATTTTGACACATTGTTTAGAGGAAACCCGCTGTCGCCACATAGGGATATTTTATTTGCGCTTCCCATAGACAGGATAGCACAAACCATGGCCTTTGTTGAACCAGTTATGGATCACTGGTCGGTGCAAGTGGTTTACACCTACCCATTGAGCCTTGCGGAGCACTCACTCAGGGTTTGGAGTCGGTATCTGGATTAATAATCCCACGTCTCGACTGGAATCCGAACCCAGTACCTACCAGCCTTATGACCGACGGCTTAGACCACTGCACCACCGAGGCTGGTCAGTAACCTCAGATTTTTATCTGTGTTAAGGAGGTTTACATTGAAATCATAGAGGAAGTAACATGATGTGTTTTAATGATTCTAATATGATTTCAAGATGTACAGTACAATTATCAAGGGCTGGACCATATAGTCAGTATATAACACTGACCGTCATGTTGGGAGTTGTCAATAATATAGTTTCATACTAACAAATTGTCAGTTAATAATGAAAAAACAAATTATGGTACGATAAGTGCAGAAACGGAGGCGTCTGGGTGGGCAACCTCCCACCTTTTTTTAGTATATTGTCTTTATTATGACTGCAGTTTGTTGGCGTTCACTGTAAAATCTACTGTGACAAGCATAATCAAATGCAATGTTAATAATTACATGTAGAGTTCATAATTTGATCAAATTTTTCAAAATAATTCATCAAGTGAATAAAAATCAAAATAGGATAGGACAAAAACTGATAGTATAGTTTTCATATCATTTACCACTTATTAAAATTGAAACTCCAATTTGGGTGAGAGTAAGGAACCAGACAGAAAGTGCCATAAGAATCACTTGGACTATGCACTAATCATAAATTTACTTGTTAATGTACATATGTATGTAATAGCCAATTTCCATGTAGGCAAGGATTAATGTTTAGCTTTTATTGAGCAATCTTTCTGGTTGGACATCAACGCTAAACGATCAGTATCGTAGGAAGTATTATTGTACCGTATCCCTTGAGAGACCATGTACCTTTTAAGACCATATTTGTCAGGTCCCTATTGCTATCTTTGTTATGTTATTTGACATCCACTGAGAGACCACCTGCTTTATGTGACCACTATTGGACATGTCCTAAGGATGGTCTTTGAAAGGAGGGACTACTGTAAACCCCCCCCCCCCTTTGTTTTTGTTCAGGGAACCACACTTAAATATAACTTTACTATCTGTGATATCAAATGTAATATGAATATTTTTTATGTCTATTTCTGTAAACGTATTATCTTGCAACGTGTCCATTATTAAAAAACAATACTTGACCAATCAAAATATGTGTAAACAAACGGTAAAAGATGCTTTGTCCCAAATGATTCCTTTTTGAAACATTTTCAAATGTGGTTCTGAAGTTTACATAAATATTTGAGAATAGTTACAGAGCTTCTTCTGACTTTCATTAATTATAATATAAATTCATGTATATATCATAACATGTAAATATATAACTGTGGCACTTACTATTGTCACGTCAACAGGGAGAAATGTGTTGCATAATTTTAATTGTGTATATTGTATGCATATATACCTATTGTATCACTTGTTTGATATTTTAATTAAATCATTATATTGACCTGCTGTATTTACTTTTCTGTCATTAAAGTGTGAAATTTCGTTAGAGGTAATACATGCAGAAAATTTGTAATCATCGTGACCAACTTTTCTCTCCTAGTATGTAACGTGGCTTTTCTTTGAAATGACTCATGATATATCATATTCTCTGCACTGGTTACAAATTAAGGGAATTCTTTACTTCTGTATTCTCCCTATGTCACTGTGGCACTTGAATTACTATTGTCACATCAACAGGCAGAAATGTGTTGGAATTATGTCCCCAATTAAAGTAATTCAGTGCTAGTGTACAGTGACTGTTTTTAGAGTTATTTCCTTAAAAGTAAATGGCTAATATAACAGTTCAAAATGAAGATGTTTTTGTTTTAAAAAGTTTTTGTGGCCTGAAGTAAAAATTTAAAGGAGTGAATAATGTGCAAGTAAAATCCAGTTTAATCAGATGTGGGTCCCAAGTAGAGCCCATCTGAGGCCTACCAGGGGTAGCCCAGGTGAGGCCTACCAGGGATAGCCCAGGTGGGGCCCACTTGGAGCCTGTGGCCAAATTTAAGTGGGTCCCAGATGGGGTGCCCAAGTGGGACCCATATCACTGCCCATGTAGGGCCGACCTAAGGCCCACCTGGGAATGCTGGCTGGGTTGTGAGAACCAGAAGTGGGGTAGGTAACAAATGTACACGTCCACTGAATGCATTACACAAAAGCACACTGCGTTAACTGGAGAGTGGGGGCTGTTACTGGTCCATGTGGTTTGCATAACTCTACATTAAACAGGTGATATACTTACTCTCTCTCTCTCTCTCTCTCTCTCTCTCTCTCTCTCTCTCTCTCTCTCTCTCTCTCTATATATATATATATATATATATATATATATATATATATATATATATGTATGTATGTATGTATGTATGTATGTATGTATGTATATATGTATGTATATATGTATGTATATATATATATATATATATATATATATATATATATATATATATATATATATATATATCAGAGGCGTAGGAAGGTGCCAAAATGTGGAGGGGGGCAAACTTTTTTTCACTGAGTCAAATTGAGAACTTCACAACCGTTTCCTCTTTGCTAATTAGCAAATATGACAGAAAAACGTGTTAAATAACTATTCGAAGTGCCAACAGCATTCGTCAAAACCACAAACAGTCAAAGTGGTAATTCACAAGCAAGGTCGTCTGATGAAATCATAGGTTCAGTGACGCGTATGCTCTCCATGTATACCCACAACTGCAAGGCAACGCCGCCTCATTGACTGGCCGATGCATGTAAAGACTGCATTAGTGATATTGCGCCATTGTTCCATTTATGAGGCACCAAATTCCTGCAAAGTCTGTGGAGGGTTCCTGAGAGTGCACAGGCGTCTTTCCAGCACACCCCAGACGTGCTCGATGGGATTCAAGTTGGGCAACCTTGAAGGCCAATCCATAACATTGATGTCAGCGTTCCTCAGGTAATCCCTTGTCAAGATGGCTGTGTGGGATCTGGCGTTGCCATGCTGAAAGATCACGCCTGGACCATGAGCTTTCATGAAGGGCACACGTTCGTGGGCCAGCACCTGGTCGCGGTGTACAGCAGCGTTGAGGTTGCCACGGATGACAAGAAGTCGAGAACGGCCATTTCCACTGAAAGCACCCTAAACCATTACACTTCCGTCTCCGAATCTGTCAACTTCACTGACACAACACTAAGCATGACGTTCACCACGTCGTTTCCAAACCCTCTGCCTGCCATCGGCAAATCGCAGTGTGAATCTTTATTCATCGCTAAATACGACTATTCCATTCCCTCTGAGTCTGTAACTGGATGGTTATATACGGTAAACGTACGGAAGGTGTATGCGAGTTGCGTCCCTTGGGGGAAGTCGAAAGATCGTCTGCGTTAAGTTTTGGAACTGCGTTGGTCCTTAAGGTTTAATGTTTTCACGAATGGGAGTATTTTTTACTTATGAACATTTGCGTACTTTCTTTGTGTACTGATGCACACAGCTATGAGTTTCTGCGATGTGTGTTCGAGTGGACGGTTATGGTTCATGAACAGTGAAGTTACATAAAGATTCAAACTTTTAATTTGTTGTGTTCTTTGGAAAGTGCGAGAAACAGATATGGGCCCCGTTCCACGAAGCGATATTAGCCCTACTATCGTCGTAAATACCTATCATCGAGACCTTAAATTTTTTCTACGATCGTCAGCCTGTTCCACGACGCGGCGTAGTTTATCATTGTGGTAAATTACAGTGAAAATTTACAGTTGGTACGAGGCAATTGTAAGCCACTAACGTAGCTGTCAAATGGCAGTTAGGTGCGAGTGCGAATAATTGTTACATGCTCATATACCACTATATATATTGACGATCGAAACTGTAAACATACACTTTCACTAGAGTTTCGAGCATGTCTATCCCGGGGCCCGTTTCTGGATAGCCAGGGGCTTGTCCCGGGAAAGAAAAAAAATTAAGAGGACAATTTTGAAATTTACATCCAAAAATTAAATAGTGGGCCTTTAAAATTTTGATGCGCCACTCTGATTAATATAATTAATAAAGACAATTCTACTCATTAAATTTGGTCGCTAGATTAGATCGGGCAGTCAAAAAGAAATTAGATAAGATCGGTGGCCTGACTCGGGATGGGGGTGGGGGTAGACTTGAAAATGGGAAGAATTTTGAAAATAGCAATTAGTAAAAAAGTTAATACAATTAAAAAGAAGAAAAAAAAGAGAAAAAAGTTACAAGCCAAAAAAAAAAAGAATTGACTGCTCGGTCGAATATTTATATAATTTGGAGCATTTTAGAAGGACAGTCAAAAAATAAATAAGAGAAAGAAGAGAGGATCGGACTATTTAATAATATTTCGACATAAACTTTTGAACGAAGGTCTAAAAGTTTAAAGTCCGATCTATATGTCCACGTGAGTGGCCTCGTTAAGGCTGTTAGGGTGCACAACTTGTAGGGAAGATATGGGTTGCATCCCGTCAAGAAAACCCCTAGATTGACATTCAATAGACGTTGCTGAAATACAGAACTTGAGAAGCCGGATCCGTCAGAACGAGAGAGAGAATCAGACTAGGGTATAGTCCAGTCGTCATGGGTTGGTATAGTGGTGCGGACGGGCCCGACTCCGGAGGATACGAGATGGTATCACAGTAAAATAAAATAAAGTCTAGAAAAGAGTAGTAGGGTCCTTTTAAAATGCTCAAAATTATATAAATATTCGGCCGAGCAGTCAATTCTTTTTATTTTTGGCTTGTAACTTTTTTTTACTTTTTTTAAATTTATTCTATTAACTTTTTTACTAATTGCTAATTTCAAAATTCTGCCCATTTTCAACTGTACCCCCACCCCCCTCCATCCCGAGTCAGGCCACCGATCTTATCAGAGGTCAGACTCGGGATGAGCGTGTTCAAAACCCTAGTGGCATATGGGCACGTTAAACTAGTTATCATCATCATCATCACTTCGCTGACAAAAACAAGCGAAGTGAAGGATCCCCTCGTCTAGTTAATTGGTATTTGTCTCGGCAGAGCCTCGGCAAATACCGATTTGCATAAACTCGGTTGATATTTTCCATATTAAAAAACACTCGTGAGGAATCCCCCCCCCCCCCCCTCTCTCTCTCTCTCTCTCTCTCTCTCTCTCTCTCTCTCTCTCTCTCTCTCTCTCTATCTATATATATATATATATATATATATATATATATATATACATATACATATACATATACATATATATATATATATATATATATATATATATATATATATATATGCTATGTATGTATGAACCATGATCTCCCAGTTTCCCCAGAACTCGTCTAATGTCTGTAGTGTTGGTCCATTGATTTTGGTAGACGCACGTAACAGCTGTAGCAGTTTCCCCAGAACTCGTCTAATGTCTGTGGTGTTGGTCTATTGATTCTGGAAGACGCACGTAACAGCTGTAGTAGTTTCCTCACAACTCGTCTAATGTCTGTTGTGTTGGTCCATTGGTTCTGGCATAAGCACTCAACAGCTGTAGCAGTTATTCCAGAACTCGTCTAATGTCTGGTGGAATGAACCACTATTTTGCAAACATGTTGCCCATTCGACAGAGATGCATCCCCATTGTGCAGAGACACGGCCCTGATTATTCAATACGGTTTTGTCGTTCAGATTTGCACAAATTGATTATTAAATGATCAGGTGCTCGTTTTTAAGAGGACCACCACTCCCCTAGGAGATCCGTAACAATATCTTTCATCCCTCAATCAATACATTCATATTTACCTCACACCCCACCCCTGGAACATAGCTTTTACAGACACACACAAATGTATGTGTTATGCATTTAATCAAATGAGTTATTTTTACATGGACGAAATTGGACGTCATAGACAGGTGGCCGCTATACAGACGTGTCCGCGAATTCGACTGTATTATATAAAACACCACCACCAACAGTTCAGTAATTTAACGACATGTTTCGGCATGTATACAATGTATATGTGTTTGTATGGGTGTATATGTGTTTGTATGTGTGTTTGTATGGGTATATGTGTGTTTGTATGAGTGTATGTGTGTTTGTATGGGTGTACATGTGTGTGCGTGTATGTGTGCATGTATGTATGTATGTGACCGTGTGAGTATGTATCACAGTGTGTGTGTGTGTCAGTGTGTGTGTGTGACAATGTGTGTCAGTATGTGTATATGTGTGTAACGACATGTGTGTCACATTGTGTGTATATGTGGCACACTGTGTGTGTGTGAGTGTGACTGTGTGTGTGACTGTGTGTAGTGTAGTGTGTATGTGTATGTGGCACATTGTGTTTGTGTTTGTGTGTGGCACATTGTGTTTGTGTCATAGTGTGTGTGTATGTATGTGTGTGTCACAGTGTGTTTGTGACACTGTAAATATATATATATATATATATATATATATATATATATATGTGTGTGTGTGTGTGTGTGTGTGTGTGTGTGTATGTATATATGTGTGTGTTACAGTGTATTTGTGTGGGTGGGTGGGTGTGTTGTGTACGGGCATGTGTTCTGCGCGTACATGTGTTGTGTATTTTGTTTTGTGGTGTGTGTGCTTGTGTGTTTGTCTGTGCACGTGTGTTGTGTATTTAGTTTTATGTTGTGTGTGTTTGTATGTGCGTGCCTGTGTACGCGCGTTGTGTATTTTGTTGTGTGGTGTGTGTGCTTGTGTTTTTGTCTGTGCATATGTTCATTCGTGTGTGTTTAAAATATCATAGACGCAACTCGTACAGGTTCCACTGTATCAGATCAATTTATGTGATGAACACACCCAGATGGTAAACCAACAGAGTGCGGAACATCACGTTCACATTTAATGTGTGTGTCTCTCTCTTTCTGTGTGTGTGTGTATGTGTGTGTGTGTGTGTGTGTGTGTCCCATATACCACTTGAGAGATTCAGAAACTGTTTTTATTAACACCCTATTTTGTGTACTGAAACTCGCAGTTTTATTGTGTAGGATACCCCGCACTGGTTTCAACCTCTAGTGTATACTACATAGCAACTGTATACTAAATACAAGTGTATTTATTTGTGGACATTTGCATAAATAATCATGTCAGATATTACTACCAATTAGAGTCGCAGCTACTTTTACTACGTAAATATTATATCACGGAACTTTCTGCTTTTGCACATTTCAATCAAAAGCACTTGTCGTATGAGTGGTCAGTGAAGGATCGATCCCCAACGGTGGGTTCATTGGGCTATTTCTCATTCCAGCCAGAGCACCTTAACTGATGTAACACAGGCCATGATATGCACTGTCCGTGTGGGGTGATGCATGTTAAAGGTTCCGTCCTGATAATCGAAAAGAGTAGCTCGTGCAACTCTGCGTTGGTACAATACAACCTACACCTATCAGCAGGACTGTAATCGAATTAGAGTTCAGAATGCACTTACTAGTTCCATTATTCGATGTACTCGGTTCTCTTACAATCAAAACGCGACTAAAACTCATTGTTGTCATTGTTCGCTGTCCACCTGTACTTTTCTGATTTGAACAAACCATTGAGATTTATTATTGCATGCTCAGGAGTGCCTACTAAACTGTTTGTTGGATATCAGCGATCTAGTTTCAGATAGCCGGGGTCTGCATTGAGAATTATCCTTGCGGAAATACACTGGACTAAGATTTCGTTATAGCGTGCTGTTGGAGTTGTAACAATTCATAGCCCGCTTTGTTCTGGAGATAATTGATTATGTATTGACAACTGAATATCGATCCACAAATATCTACACAGTCACGATCTCAACCATACATTATGCTAAGTACATGTACATTGTTAAGATGTTGCGTGTAGATTTGAGAATATAATGATACATCCAAGTCACAGGGTGTATCGAACGACTCTAAAAAGGCAATTCATTCTGTCTCCTGTAAACCCTATCTTGTCACAACAGTTTATATATCATGTTCCTCATATGCGGTTGTGTAACGGCCTGAGCGTAATAAAGTTCTGTTCTGTATTTTTGTACATGTTTAGCCAGAGGTAATCACTTATCTGGACGACACCCTGTAATATACACCTGCCAATCAGAAATCACATGTGCAGGCCACGGAAAGAAACTAAAACAACAGTCCGATTCTCAAGTCAGTCTGTGGGTTAATGTATGGACGAAACATAATGCAGTTATTTTGACGCTGACAGTAGTGATTTATTTTGTATTGAACAATAATATATGCTTATTACTGGCTTACGGGGATGGAACATTGCGAGGCACCCGCAAAAAATCAGGTACGTTTTGTTTTTTCAATAGACTTCTTTCACATTCCACTGCACATGTGCCCGTTGCGGGGTTACTCGAGGACGCAAACTGCGAATTCTCGCAAGATCTTGCCAAAATAGACCTACCTACAAATTGTCGTGGAGACATGCTTGTATCCGCCGAGTGCCGCTTTTTGGCAGAGGTGGCATGCGATCTGATCGCATACCTGAGGAGATGGTACGGGCTGTTGTAGATTATCGACCATCCTTGGTGAAACTAAGTGCCAACCGTTAAATACTCCAGCCAACTCGCTATCCGATTGGTCTATTGGAAGTAGTATGGACGTCATTGAAGCCACCATTTTAGACGTACTCCAGATTACCCGACGGCCATTTTGTGTTAGTTAACATAACTAAATCTCATACAACTTTTTTTAAATTTTGCCAACATTAAGTAATGTCATTTAAGGTGTCTACAAGGCAGACAAAGTATGTTTCAAAAACACTTTCAACTACTTTTTTTTTTTTTTTTTTTTTTTGGGGGGGGGGGGGGGGGGGGAGGGGGGGGGTGGGGGGGGGGGGGGGGGGGGGGGGGTGTCAAAGTTTGCAGTTAAGTTTATTTTGTAAATATGAATATCCGAAACTCCAATGTTCATGTTTTTAAGCTCTATCTCATATTAGTTGACATATCTGATTATTACTATTATTTTGTAAAATTGTATTAACTTAAAGTAAAGTAGGGCTAGGGAATTTTTAATAGTGGCTAGTACATTTTTTAAATCACTGATCCCATAGCTAGTGAATTTTATAAAAATTCTAGAAGCCCTGCTCTCTCTCTCTCTCTCTCTCTCTCTCTCTCTCTCTCTCTCTCTCTCTCTCTCTCTCTCTCTCTCTCTCTCTCTCTCTCTCTCTCTCCCTGAAATCAATGCATCAATATAGGATATTAAATAAGCTGCCATTTCCTATTGTGTTTATGTTCCGAGTGAAATAATTGTCTGTTGTCACGAGTGAGTGACAATGAAAATGATTTCACAAGGAACATAAACCTGATATGAAATGATAATAAGCTTAATATCCTATTTATTACCCATAATTGATATTAATTTATATCGCTCGACTCGTTAGGTTGACTTTCATTTAAAGTTGAAGTGTTATGTCCCACTTGACGTTCTAGTGGGATGTGTCACTTTGATATGTACCAAGAATTTTTTTAACCATATGGGTAATAATAATTTATATTTGACTCTATTCATCTGCTACAAGACCTGCAGACCATTGAAGATCAAAGAACTTACCACACCCCGGGTGTCATGGAGTCGTTTTGATATTTCCATGGCTTGGTGGCGTAAATAGCATCACCGTTCAAATCCAGCCATGATCCCATTTGTCGCAGTCGCTCCTCAAAAATTGGTGCAATTGTTCCGTAGGATGTGGGACCCACATTCACCAGAAGATTCCCGCCAAAACTATAAAATATTTACAGATTTCCTGGGAACATACATGACAATCAGGACATGAAAAGTACTGTGTTTAATGTTAAATATTGGTTTAGTAGAGTCCAGACTCGAGCCATGCTGTATTAAAAGAAAAACACACAAAAAACTGAACACTTGTATACATTAGTTAAAGCCTAGACTATACTTTGAACACTGGTACAGTAGAGTAGATTTTTGTTTATATGATATCACTAGAATACATTGATTAATTATTCATTGGCTATCGGTGTCAACATTTTTGTGATTCTGACATGTAGTCATCAAGGGATTTTTGATATGGACAGAAAGAGCAATACATACCAAAGCCTTTCATATGCCATTTGATATACCACTGGTAGTAGTTAAGACCTGGGCTTTATAAAACTTAGAACACTTAGAACTCTGGTACAGTATAGTTATGATCCATCCTCTTTTCATTTATTTCAATCAACTTATTTCGTGTTTATATCCAATTAAGTTTAGTAGAGTTCCAGCCCAAGTCGGATGTGCCCAGCATACGTTTTCTGCTGTTCACCAAGACTAACTATAAATTATGTCGCAAAGTGCCAGGCTCACAGCATGTCACATAATTAATGTCCATAGATAACTACAGGTTCATGTATGTGCTGGGGTATCATTAAACAAACATTAAAGGGACAGTCCAGAGTTTACAACCATTGTAAAATGTTTCCAACCAATAGAGCCTTTTCGATGATGTTACATACATATTAAATAAAAAATAATTATTTAGAATATCAGTCTGTATTTACAAGGTGTTTATTGTTGTCCTAATGCTTGTAGTAGCACAAACCGGATTTTACCTCCCAATAATTTCGTACGTACGAAAACATGTATATCGCGAATTAAAGTAGAAACTGAGTGCTACAAACAGTAGTATACGACTGCAAACACATTCGATATACAGACACTGGTATTCCAAACAAAAAAATGTATTTAGTATGAAATAGTAGTCGCCAACAAGGCTCTGTTATCGCAAACATCTTACAATGGCTGTCCCTTTAATTAAAGCTGAATTTTACAAATATATATCATTATAAAATTGCAAGAAAGCTCATTTGAAAAACAGAAATACAATTCTTTATGGATCATTAATTGTGTTGTATTTCATTTAGCTTACTGAAACTTCTTAACAAGTTCACCAAATTGTTAATAATTTTTCATTCCCTGATTAATGTAAAACGATTACTACCTGATAACTTCAATAAGCAAGACGATGAGTTCCTTTATTGAATAAAGTTCATCCACAGTTGCAGTGCGTCTGTATCCCCAGGAAGATTTATCAATAGCCATACAATTCTCCCATTTATGAGGCATCAGTTTGCCTGAAAAACAAAATCGGAGGCCTTTAAACTGACAAAGCTCTCTTCAGCTGTTTTAAGCAACAATGCGTTGTGCTTGCAAGTCGTTTTGCATTGTACTGCAAGATTGCAATTTTGCAAGAATTTACATAATTAAGCCTGAGGACCGTTAGTGGATATTAATCATAATGGAAAAAAGAAGAAGAGGAATTTAGCAGACTGCAGGAATTGGAGGGACCATAGCAGGGGGGTGGCCAGGGGGCCCGCCCCCTCCCCCCCCCAATAATTTTGGCTATTATTATTATTATTATTATTATAAAATGTTTTTGATAACCTTTACATCTTAACATTTAAACTTGCTGGAAACTACTCTCAGAAGGCAGGAAGTGCTATTTCAGAGAACCTATACTTAAAAATTTTCCAATAATGTCTATCCTGCTACGGGCCTGAAGTAAAATATCCACCAAGATCATCATGATGCGGATGAAAACAGCAGTAGACAAGATCCTTCGCCCAGAACAGGCTGGCTTCAGAAAAGGAAGAGGAACAACAGAATACCTCTTCACTCTGCGGAACATCCTAGAGCAATGTAATGAATGGCAGAGAAAAATCTGTATCAACTTTGTAGATTTTGAAAAAGCATTGGACAGTGTGCACACGAGAGACTTTAGAAAATCCTGAGACAGTACGGAATTCCAGAAAAACTTGTGAAACTCATTTCCTGCAGTGCTGAAAATGCAATGACCACGTTCAACGTGAAATCCGGCGTCAGACAAGGATGTCATGTCATCATTTCTCTCCACACTAGCCATCGACTGGACTACAAAAACCATGATCAACCAACAAAACAATGGCATCAGATGAACTCTTTGCTCTTCCTCATTTGTTACAAATATATACACATTAATTTATTCTATCCATAAGCTTTGCATAATTAACTCAAGAATATAAAAATTGTAATGTGTTGGTGCATAAACCGTGGCTTCCTCAAGATTCATGAGTAAAAATAGAAAGTAAACCAAAACAAATCTATACACCAGGACTATAATAGAGTCTGAGACACTAATGTCATGACATCGCCATACCAATTGTATGCGTGTTACGCCATTAGACATTGAGCCTGGCCTCTAACAGTTTTATAAGCGCGGGCCACATCTGCCTAATTCACAGCTCTCTTAAACAACATTGTATAATTATTGCAAGTCTTTTTGCATTGCTCTATGAGATCACAAAGCTGCATGAGTTTAGTTAATTAAGTCCCAAAATTGTAGCTACTGTTGTGCTGTCAAAGAATTCTGGATGCAGAACGTGTGCAATAATTATTTTAACTTCAATATCTGTCTGTCACCGTTTATAGATTTTCCGATATGTTTTTCTCTCTAGGAAATGAAATTGTATGGTTACAATCTTTATGGGCATTTACTTCAAGGTATTTTCTTTATATTATTTCAAAATAAAATTACTTTTGGTGGGAAACACCCATTATGCAACTTTGAGAGAGGTTTGTTTTAATGACCTCTGTTCCTCCCCATAATCTTCTCTATCCAACATATATGTAGGCCAGCACTGTACATTCTTAAGGTAGTACTAAACCAAATAACTTCCGGCTGGGTCAAAGTTCGAGGTGCACCCAACTTTTAATAGAGAAGTGAACACCACAAGTCCTGTGATTGGTTATAAATGTGAGTGTGTTGGTTGTAAAAAAAATTAGTTTCATCTGGGATAAAAGAGTATGCAATTTTATTTCATCTAGTACCACTGTATCAAGTAGCCTTGTGCTTGGAACATGTATGGGTACCTGTAAAAAAAAGTACTCAAATTTTGTGCGGAACTAGGGTAGTCATAGACGCTACCCGTTATCTCAGAAATGAGCAGCTTCACACCCACTTTTTTGTGATTCACTTTAAGGGTGAGGGGTGGTAGTATTTATATCCGTGGCGTCTATGTCGATTGATACGTTGCAGGTAGGAGTTTTAGCCACATATGTTACTATTGTCGTCTATGGGATTTGATTTGGTAGTATACACCCTATAAGATGATACTACTGACGCATATATAGACATACTGTAGGAACCAGGAGGAGAGGACCAGGGTGTCTCTGTACCCTCCACTTGAAAACCAAATCATTTACCTTTTTACCTACTATATATAAACTACATACATGCACACTATAGCGCCCCCTCTTCAACCCTTCACATATCATTCCTAAGGGCCTGTACAGGAATAAAAATAAACATGCTATGAAGGATGCACTGACCAGGATTGAAATTGTCAGCACAGTCCCAGAAACCACCATGTTAGCAGCGTGTATTGTATCCCCACCGATCATTGACAATAATTTTGTCCTTTATTAGTCAAACATGTTAACCAAAAGCAATCCTAAATTTGTCTCCCTCTCTATCTCTCCATCTGTCTGTCTGTTTCTTTCCATCTGTCTGCCTCTATCTGTCTGTCTGTCCCTCTCCCTCCCTCCGTCCGTCTCTCTCTCTCTCTCTCTCTCTCTCTCTCTCTCTCTCTCTCTCTCTCTCTCTCTCTCTCTCTCTCTCTCTCTCTCTCTCTCTCTCTCTCTCTGCATACTGTTTTTATTTTTTAGGTCAATTTGCATCATTTGATATTTTTACTGGTTGTTTCCTAGCTGTTTTGTTCTTTGGCTGTTTTTTTTTTTTTTTGGTATTTTGTTTTTTTGCTTCTGTTTGTTTGTTTGTTAGGCTTACTCTGACCTCTTATGGTTATTGTTATTATTTATTTTATTACGACTTGATTTTCGTGCTTATATCCAGTCTTTGGCAGATGCAACTGTCTGGACTACCTTAAAAATTAATCGGGAAGGGGCTTAAAAAGTACATCACTGCATGAGGCATCGTTAGAGCAAACTACATGTATAATGGTAAACATAATTTTTAGCCTATTTATTGTGTGTGTGTGTGTGTGTGTGTGTGTGTGTGTGTGTGTGTGTGTGTGTGTGTGTGTGTGTGTGTGTGTGTGTTGACGTACGTGTGTGTGTGCGTGTGCGCCGTTAAAAGGGTATCTATTTTCTTTCCCAAAGGGCGGGATCTAGCTCAGTCGAGGTATCTAGATCGTCGAGCTGCACGTAGTCCAGTGGTAAAGCATTCGCTTGATGCGCGGTCGGGTTGGGCTCGATCCCCGTCGGTGGGCCAGTGCACCACGACTAGTACATCAAATGCAGTGTTATGTGCTATCCTGTCTGTGGGGTGTTGCATATAAAAAATCCCTTACTATTAATGGAAAAATGTAGTAGGTTTCCTCTCTAAGACTATATATGTAAAAGATACCAAATGTTTGACATCCAATAGCCGATGATTAATAAATCAATGTGCTCTACTGGTGTGGTTAAACAAAGCGAACTTTAAACTTTTGCTTTGATCGTATACACGAACCCTCTCAGTGAACCCATTCTCTGATTGTGTTTTTCCAGTCCTAACCAGTGACCCATGACTGGTATATCAAAAGCTGTCCTGTTTATGGGAAACTGCACATAAAAGACCCCGTGTTGGTAGTGTAAAAACGTAGGGGTTTCCGTATTGCAGGTAATGGCTGCAGCAGATTGTGTACACACACACACACACACACACACACTCTCTCTCTCTCTCTGTCTCTCTCTCTCTCTCTGTCTCTCTCTCTCTCTCTCTCTCTCTCTCTCTCTCTGTCTCTCTCTCTCTCTCTCTCTCTCTCTCTCTCATCTGAAGAACTGTAGAATACCATGAAATTACATGTAGATGTAAAAAGGTAAGTTCTTTAACTTCAACAGAAGCAAAATCTACAAATGTGCCACCACCACTAAATTACATTGATCCACAACAGATTTAAAACACACACACGCACATATATATGTGTGTATGGAGGCAATAAGAGTCAAGTTAGATTTGTTACAAAATACTGTGACAAATGTTGATTTGGAATCACAGAATGATGTAGACAGGATGCTAAAGGGTTTTTCAAGTGTACTGTAGAACATAACAGACACATTTTGTAAATGCAAGTCTCGAAATGTACATACATATAGTAATCTGCACAACACAAGGTCCAACCAAGTGTCTGATAAATAAATATGTTTTCAATAAGTATAATTGTAATATACACAGATCACCAATACCTATCCCAACAAAAATTCTGTTACAAGACAAGAAAGGTTGTCAGAGAATTTATAACATTCTTTCAAAAACAATTGCAAACCTATCTCACAAAAGAAATGGATTAATAAACTTTTTCCTACAAATTCGTTTAATTGGAAAAAAGCATATAGCCTTTATCATAAAATAACTAAGGACACGAATATGAAGTGATTACAGTATAGACTAGAACACCGAATACTGTCTACAAACACATTTCTCTGTAAAACAAAAATTCAACAAGATGACAAATGTTCATACTATTTATTTTATTTTATCTATATATATATATATATATATATATATATATATATATATATATATATATATATATATATGTCACGGAACATGCTCTTAAATTTGTTTCGCCGGTGGGGATTTTAATTGTGTTAGAGGGCCGTGTGCAGTTTATTGCCCGTAGCCCAGATGGGCAACTTGTTACGTAAGACTTCTGCGCGACCGTCCTCGATCGGTACGCCTAATACACACCCTCAGCCAGGTGCGGAGGCCATGTGGCTAGTAGTTACGTAATATCTCCGGTAGTGCTGTTTATGGCCAGGAGATTGCTCGCGGTTGGCGACAGCCAGACTGATGATCAGAGAGAAATATACCGACTCTAGTAGATATAGAATATGAGATGATACGTGAGGTACCTCCTTGTACCCCCAGGCAAAATCCTGATTTATAATAAATAGCTAGTGTTTTAGAGATATCGAGGAGAACGAATAGGAAGGCTCCGAGGGAACGTTAGTCCGTTTGGACTTTGGTAAATATATTTTCTGCTCTGTGTATAACCTTGATGTGATTGATGTGACTTTAAATATTTTAATACTGTATTATACCAATATTCTTTAGACAGTGTCTTCGGTCATCTGACAAAGTAAATCGTAGACTTTTTGTTCTAACATTATACGAGTATTTGGTAATATAAAGCTTAGCCAGTCATCCTAGCGGACCTAGGTACATTGTAGGTTATTGTCTTTATTGTGATAAGTATTAATTCTGTGTTACAAGATTACTGAAAGAGTAGTTAAGGGTTAATTAAAAATTAACCCGTTAGGAATAAAGCTGTAATTCCTTTATTAATTAAGTTCCCCTGCAAGCGTTTCTAAATTATCACACGTTACTGAACGAGTAGTAAGGGTTAACTAAAAATTAACCAGTTAGGAATGGTGTTGTAATTCCTTTATTAATTAACTTCTCCGGGAAGCGTTTCTCAATTATCACACGTGTGGGTGTGGTGTAACGGTGAAGTGATTCGCATATTGTGTAACTAGACACCTAGAGATTAACTAATTAAGTGATCAGTTCTGGGTTGTTATTATTGCTGTTATTAATTAACTACTACGGCTGTACATTTGTCAGCGTAGATTAATACAGATTCCAAAGTGTATTGTGTTTTTGTTGTGTTTCTAGAGAACTAACGTGCTATAAATATATATACTTTATATAAGATCGTATCTCTGATCATACCTAGAGACGAGCCATACTAGGGTTTAACAGCCTGTTACAGAGAGATCTAATAGATATACAAGTAGGAGAGACATTTTGATAATCGTGTTTTATTCGGTTACGGGAATTATAGAATCCCCGTGACAATATATATATATTTTTTTTTTATTCTGATGAAAATAATTTTGTCTTTTCTCTTGTTCTTCTTTTTGTTGTTGTTGTTGTTGTTGTTGTTGTTTGTTTGTTTGTTTGTTTTTGTTTTTTTTGTGTTTGTTTGTTTGTTTGTTTGTTTGTTTTTTTGTTGTTGTTGTTGTTTGTTTGTTTTTTGTTTTTTGTTTTTTTTTGGGGGGGGGGGGGGGGTGGAATTACAATGGTATATTATAAATTCAACTTTATTACTCGCTCCCAATATACATCTTACAATATATTTACAAAAATTAAGCTTAACATCTAATGACGTAATCATACATGAGTGTGTTTTTATAGTAACAAATATTGTGTTCAAATTGTTGTGCAGAATATTGTTTTCAACATGCCTCAGTTAAATGTATTAGTATAGCTTTTGTTCACTTATTTTGTAAGGTGATGAATTAGGAGTCCCCAATCCTAACATTACCAATGTATTTTGGGGCAATAAAATTTATTTAAAAAAAAAAAAGAAAAAAAAGAAGGTGTCTGATAAACAGTGGCTTAACTCTTGTGTGTCGGCGTTTATAGTTAATATACTTGGCCGTACTGAGAACTTTAACTGCTATAAATCATATGAAAATAAAGTGCATTTATATGCCTGTAAAAAAGCGTATTAAAAGATAGAGAAACGTCTCAAAAGACAATATCAAGGATTGCAAGGAAATCAGCTGGAATATTTGAGAAAGTATAATCCTAAAGAATTTTACCGAAAACATCTAAAGTGTAACAAAAGTCCTGGTTTAGATTCTATTTTAAATGAATTTCTTATTGAGTTTAAAGAACTTTTGATACCTATCATTTTGAAAATGTTTAATCTAATCTTAAGCTTAGGTATTTTTTCTGCGCCATGGAGTGTTGCGGTTATTGTTCCAATTTTTAAAAGGGGAGATAACTCGGACCCAAATAATTATAGAAAAAAGAAGAAGAAAGAAATGATTTATTTAACGACGCACTCAACACATTTTATTTACGGTTAGATGGCGTCAGACATGGTTAAGGACCACACAGATTTTGAGAGGAAACCCGCTGTCGCCACTTCATGGGCTACTCTTTCCGATTAGCAGCAAGGGATCTTTTATTTGCGCTTCCCACAGGCAGGATAGCACAAACCATGGCCTTTGTTGAACCAGTTATGGATCACTGGTCGGTGCATGTGGTTTACACCTACCCATTGAGCCTTGCTGAGCACTCTCTGGGTTGGAGTCGGTATCTGGATTAAAAAGCCCATGCCTCGACTGGGATCCGAACCCAGTACCTACCAGCCTGTAGACCGATGGCCTAACCACGACGCCACCGAGGCCGGTCCAAATAATTATAGAGGCATTAGTTTGCTCAGTGCATTGGGTAAATTGTTTACTTCTATACTCAACAAGAGATTATTGGATTGGTCTGAAGAATTTGATAAAATAAGTGACGCTCAGTTTGGCTTTCGCAGAGGTATGGGAACCATAGATGCAATATTTTCTATATGTGCGGTAATTTCAAAAGCTCTTGCTAAAAAAGAAAAGATTATATTGCTGTTTTACAGATTACAAAAAGGCATTTGATTATGTTAATAGATTAAACTTGTGGATTAAATTATCAAAACTTGGTGTTAGAGGGAAACTTCTTAGGGTTATAAAAGGCATGTATCAGTCCGTGAAGTCTTGTCTTAATATAAATGGACGTCGATCAGACTTTTTTTTAATAACAATGTCGGTTTAATGTAGGAGGGGGGGGGGGGGGGGGGGGGGGGGGGGGGGGGGGCGGAGATTTTGTCACCAATTTTGTATTCATTCTATGTTAATGATCTAGAAAAGGAATTTGTTGTGAATGCCTGTCCTACGAACTTAAAGACATGAGTTTATTTCTTTTATTATATGCTGACGACATGGTTATTTTTGCCAAAAGTGTTGAGGGGCTTCAAAATTCAAGTGGAGCCTAAGTTTAAATACTGCAAAAACGACGATAGTTATTTTTAGAAATAGAGGCATTACAACAGAAAATGAGAAGTGACATTATAACGGTATTTTACTCAAGAATGAAGACCAGTTTAATTATCTGGGTCTCTGTTTTAATTATAATCCTAGAAATTACCGCCCGATCTCGTTAACGTCCAGTGTCTGTAAAACCATGGAGTACATGGTTAACACTCGCCTTTCCCACTTTTTGGAATTAAATAATTTATTTACAAACTTTCAAAGTGGGTTTAGAAAAAACCACTCCACAACCGACCACCTTGTACGTTTGCAGACCGAAGTCAAAAATGCTTTCCGGAAGAAACACAAGGTGGCGGGTGTATTCGTGGATATTGAAAAGGCGTACGACATGGTTTGGAGGCATGGACTGTTACAAGACATTTATAAAATGGGTGTAAGAGGCTCAATGTTTAGTTTTATTGATCGGTTTATAAACAAAAGAAGTTTTAATGTTAATTATAAAGGATACTCTTCACCCAGTTTGGAACTGGAAAATGGCATACCCCAGAGGTCAGTGATTGGAATTTTATGGTATTTTCCCACAAATATTTCACGTTTTTAAAATTCTTTCGCAAAATTAGTAGTGGTCGAATTTTGTTTAAAAGTAGCTCCAAGGATATCTACTTCATCTTGATTAGTTTTAAAACCTTTACTAATTTTTTTTTTTTAAATATTTGTATAGCTGCCCGATTTCCTCTGTATTCTTTTAATCTTCGACCAGACCTCCCTACCAGTGGTGCTTTCACCAATGGAGCTGACACATTTTCCCCATCAGGCTTTTATTTCTTTAGCTATTGTATCAACTAATTTATATTTAGCATTTTTAAAATTTTGGATATTAATATCATTTCTATCTTTTTTTAATTTATTTCTTAATTTATTTATTTCCTTTTTAAGTTTATTCAATTCTTCCGACCACCAGGGGGCGGAGTTAATTTTACCTTTATTACTACGAGCAGGAATAGTTTTAGTGGCAATATCTATAATTGTTTTTACTAACTGATCATTAAATATATCTATTTTTAATCTGCTCAGGATTAATCTCGGCGCACATATTCTCAAATCGCGGGGCCAGTCTGCTTTAGTAAAGTTCCAACTATGTTTTAGTTTATCATTATCTTCCCAAATGCAATTTTTATTATATACAGTTTTGACCGGGAGGTTGTCGCTACCAAATCCGTTGAGCACCTCCCACTCGCACTTTGCAGCGGCACCCCTCGAAATCATGATAACATCCAGACACGTCCACGTATCATTCAGACAGACCAAATCATTTTTATTCATTAAATCTTCAAGAATTTGGCCTGATGGGTTGGTAACACTAGAGCCCCAAATCGTAGTTTGACTATTAAAATCACCAGTAATTAGCACATCCGAATCAGTGTTACCAATAATTTTTGAAAAATTAATTACTGCCAATTTAGTATTTAAGGCACCCGGATGTATATAAAAGTTAAAAATATTAAAATTATAATTATGGCCATGTATGGATATACCCAAGGATTCGATGTTGGGGTGAGTGGCTACATGCGGTAGACGAGAGTGGGAGATGCCTCCTCTGGAAGTGACACCACTATTAAAAAAGAGACCAGTATATCCCGTAATTTTATATTCAGTAAATAAATTTGATTGTTTTTGTTTATTAGATAAATTTGAACTCCAGGTCTCTTGAATGGTAATTACATCAAAATTATTATTATTGTCTGCCAAATATTTCTTTAATTCGGGTCAATGAGTGCGCAAACTTTTGGCGTTCCACTGTACCACTGTAAGACCTTTAATTAAATTAGTATTATTAGGTATATTATTATTATTATTATTATTGTTATTATTTATTTGATTAATATTTATATTATTAATAATATTATTTAATGTACCTTTAGGTCTTGTACCCATATTGGGGGACGAAACAGTACTAGTTAGATTTAATAAATTAATTGTAATTTAGTCAACTGTATTATTGATATCTTCAGACAGACTGACCAAATTACATTCCCTATACCACTTTAAGTTTCTAGAATGGACTGACCCTGCTTCTATGTTGACAGCCAAGTGCCTGTCAAACATTCGACATGCCGCTTTGGTAGCTCCCTCAATGTCGGCAGAAGAAATGTTTTGTTGGGAGGTAATTTTTAACGCTCCGTCTAAAAACAGGCCAGAAATAATTCTTACAAAACTGAGCGTAGTAATTTGTCTGTTTGGATTGATATTAAAATTCGAACCCCCTTGGTTTCTAGAGGAAATTTCCTGAGTTGGGGGTCGCGGTGGGGGGAGGGGGGAGGGGGTGGGCTTGAGTAGCCAAACGGGGGAAGAGCGAACAGAGGTGGGGGTGCGGAAGGAACGCTGGTACCTCTACCTTGATTTTGACCTTTGGCGTTCTTCTCAGCTAAGATTTTAACCGCCTTAATGTATTCCAGACACTCCTTGGCATGAGTGACATGGGGGCCCCGAAAGTTCGTGCAGAAGATTTCTCTTGTGCACGGGCTGTCAGGGTACCGGAAACATATTGGGTACGCCCTAGTTGATCTGCATCTCTTGGCTGAATGACTCCACCTCGGGCACTTTGCACATTTAATAGGTTTTTCCAAAAGGTTTAACATCTTATGACCTACGCCATTTATCAAAATGATATCTACCTCCGTGGGGCGGGACAGGAGGATATCCAAGTAGCCATTGTTCCTCACAGTGATATTGGCTATCTGGAGATCACTGTTGGCATGTCTGGCTCTAGCTAAAAAATCCACCCCTTTGTGACCCACTAGATTTGTATGGCAATGCGCCTTAAACTAGAATTTGGGGGGGGGGGGGGACTGGATCCCACTGTCTGCTAGTCGCCCCTCCCCCTCTATTAACCACTTGATGGGGGCCTGGGAATTCGTAGAGGCGGGGGCAGACTGCATATTAGCAGATCTCCCCCCCCCCCCCCTTCTCTAGCGGGTGTGATTTCTTTATAAAAGGGGCGGTCCCCTCCTGAATCCGCCCTCGGTTGGTAGGTAGAGGGGGGAATTGGTCAACGTCCATCTCCACATCCGGGCCAAATAATGGGAGACTTCTGTTCTGTTTAGTTGATGGGAGTTTAACAGGATGTTTTGTTTTGGGGCGTTTATTTTTGGGTACCAATTCGGTATCCGTCTTCAAAAAATCAGTTTTTTGACACGGACCCCCGGAACCGGACCCTAGCGAGCAGGAATTTTTTTTGTTTTATTAATTTTTTTTATCCACAACGCTAGTGAAACCATCTACAAGTTCTCGGAGAAGGAACGTATAAAGACGCTGACGTCGTAGGAACCATCGAGATTAAAGAATCTCGATCCACATTTCGATCCTACTTCAGTGTTGGCAAGAAAAGGGTTTCTCACGGAGCTCCGGCATGACATAAAATGCCATTCCGGTATTGCCCGTGAGAGGATCTTTGGAACCATCTGTATAAATGTGTATAAAATCTTGACATAATCATATAGTACTGCTTTAAAAATTATATATTCTTAAAGGGACAGAACTCTGTTTTTTGTGTGTTTCTTGTCTAAGCAGAAGAGAAACGTTAGGCCTAATTATTGCCCACAATGGTCCCATAATATTAGAATTGGTACCAACTTCCAAGTCCAGCAGGTCTAAGTTTGAAGCCATTCTGTGTGTGAAATTTAAAACAGACTTCTTAAAGGGACATACCCTAGTTTCAACCCGTAAAAATTAACACTAAGTTTAGTTAATCTATAAACCTGAAACACATTTGGATAAAGTTATAATTGAGTGGAACATGAGTCTGTGACTTTAAAATGGTGAAATACCCACTGAAAACAGACTAAAACTCGATTCCATAACTGTTACTTCTCAGACGCACGTGCGTTTATTAAAATATGAGAAATGCATTTTGTGATATTAAAAACACCAGGATGACCAAATACACTTCGAATGTACGAAAATTGATAATCTAAACCATAAAATCTAAGTAGAGTATGATTTCAGTTATCAAAAAACGGCTATAATAGTCAAAAATATACCTCAGTGTTTAAAAACTAGGGTATGTCCCTTTAATTTCATTAGCAATTGGTAAATTATTAGGCTTCATAAGGGCTATGGGATTTTATGGCACCACACTTTTGATTTAATTTTGTACCGGTGCTCAAGGCATTGCGTGTTCAATAGATTGTAGCAATGCTGACGGTCGCCAGGGGCGCTCGTTACCACCATGTTTTAGAAATAGGGAATTTTCAACCTCACAATGTTACGCTAATTCACTATATGTTTAAAAGCAAAATGGAACTGATTTTAGTCTATTTCCCCACAATGACGTAATTTAACATCAGAAACACGGAAATAGCTAAACGTGACAATTGAAAGTTATAAATAAATCGCAAAAATATAAAAAGGATCGATTACGCTGAATAGATTACTTAAATGGAATTTTTAAGATATATATTCTATCACATTCTGCCTTATATTTGATAATTAACCCCTGTATTTACTGTTTAATACCCATTTGAAGTGAAGTGGTATTGCCCGCTCAAGGAAAAAATAACCCAATTCAAGGACGATAAGTCTTTCGGTATGGTCGCGTGCAAGGAGGACAGCAAAATTCTTCATAATAGATCTCTTTCGCATTCCACTGCGCATGTGCGCGTAGCGGAGTACGGTAACTCGTGGACGCTAATCGTGAAGTCACGCGAGATCTCGTAAAAAATAGCCCTGTTTACAAATTGGGGGGGGGGGGGGGGGCATTGACAATGGAAGGCCACACAACAGGAATGTGAATTAGCTCTATTATTAATTAATATCAATAGGAACCCAAAACTTCTGTAAACATCCAACAAATACTTATTGGAGACGGCTGTGTATTATTGCTTATTACGAAATAAAAAAATATTTTGTTGTTAACGCCCGAGAAACCTTCGGTTCGGATTCGTACACAATAAATATAGGATATGGGCTGAAATAATAATGTGTTTACGTGTGTGCGCGTGTATGCAGATATTTATCGTATTTAACGTGATTAAATATTTATAAAGCATCATACGGATAACTACATTCTGGATTTTTGTCGGGATTTCTTTTTAGCCAATTATTTAAACTTTTGTTCAGTATTTCGAAGGAAAATGAAATGATAGGTATGGAATTTGAGCTACTATAAAACATTAGAATCAGGCCCCTAGGAACGATATTGGAGGCGGGAGGGGGGTGGGCACAATCTGTAGTGGGGGGACACAGTCGTGTGTGTGTGTGTGTGTGTGGAGGGGGGGGGGGGGGGGGGGGGGGGGAACAAGCCATATTTTAAACCAGATTTATATAAAGGAATTAAAAGTCGGGGTACAGTCCCCCTCCCCGGCCTCTCGGTTGCTACCGACCTCAGAATGGCCAGAAATGTAATTGTATTGCATATACAGATATTTATATTTGAAGCAAGAATATATAGCTTAAGAAACATGTAAGGTTTATTTATAAGAGATCAAACTAGCTGACTACTTGATAATATGGCTACAAACTCAGGATGATCCCTTCATTATAAACTCAAGAGGGTTTATTATACACAGTCAAAAGGTACTTCGTTTGAATGTTGGAAGCAAACATATGAAGTTTTATACCTCGGACGACGGACAAGCCTGAATTTAAGCCGAAATAATTAAAATGGTGAAAGAAAAAGAAGAGTTAGGCCAATAAAATAAAATAAATAAATAAATAAATATTTTTCAGATCACATAATTTCAGAATTTGATAACGGTAAATTAATCAAGGTATCGACATTTAAGCAAACGTACTACGGTGACACTCCAGAATTGACGATTGCATCAACAGTCGTCAAAAAACAACAACACGTCAATAGCAACTTTACTTTGAAAATTGTCCAGCGTTCAGAAGAAAAAAACAACAACAAAAAAACGCCATGCGCTAGTTTATTTTGATGTAAGGATATCCGACGTCGTTCCCATTCAAAACTACACCGCATCACATACTCATACGTCATTTGAATATATCGATCGATGGTTAACTGGTAAATATACAGTTTACAAAAATACGTTGTATTAAGTTTGAGATTATATGATAAAGAGATTATTACCCTCGTGTGTTTCGGTATCGTCAATATCATAGATTAGGAATAAACATAATGTATTATGCTCGGCAGACTTGAAGTTGTGTGTGTCTCATATAAATGATAGTGAAACGTAAATACAAGAAAAACATAAAAAGTAAAAATAGAAGAAAATAGAATAGAATAGAATAGAATAAAATAGAATAAAATAGAATAAAATAAAATAAAATAAAATAAATAAATAAATAAATAACTAACTATATTTAAAACTACGTAAATACCAGATATTTCAAATGAAGTTGTATGTGTCTGATATAAATTATAGTGAAGAGTAAATAAAAGAAAGAAGAAAAAAAAAATAATAATAAAAAAAAAAAAAAAAAAAAAAAAAAAAAAAAAACGATTTTTTTTAAAACTTCGTAAATACCAGATATTTCAAATGAAGTTGTATGTGTCTGATATAAATGATAGTGCAAAGTAAATAAAATAAATAAATAAATAAATAAATAAAAAAAAAATATAAATACATAAATAAATACATAAATACATAAATAAATAAATAAATAAATAATTTGTTGATAAGACATGTAGCATTGATTAGTAGTTATATGACTGTCTTTCTTTTAATGAAACGATAAGGTGAACATATAGATGTGATAACGGTCTACGTGAGGTAGGGATTTTTTTGCTTTTTTTAGGTGGTTGGGGAGGCATATATTTTATTAAATTTTAAATACTGATATATGTAGAGAATTAAACATCACTAGAAATCCGCGTGAATATAACTATAATTCTAATTATTAAAAGTAGCAAATACATTCCAATTAAGTTCATTTTATTGTATAAATATTTTTATTTTGCTTTGTTAAAACCCTTGACAAGCGGCTCCAGAGACTTCGTCTAAGTTAATGTTGGTCTTAAACCATTCCAATGTAAACTTGTAAACAATGTAGACCGTTTTTCGCTGCTATTATACCATCTGATACAAAATATGTACGTTAGTCGCCAGAGATTCCCATCTCCTACAAATCTACTCACGTCGCTCATGACAACTGTCTATCACGATACTTGAAACAAAGTAGATTCCAATCAATTAAGGTAAAAAATCAACAATGTGGACGTAAAACAAATCCATTCTAGTAAATAAAAGTGAAACACCCTCCGGTAAACAGGAAAGAGTGCGACATTTCTAACTGCGTTCAGGCGCATGTGTTTTCAAAAAGTATCGTACCGCGCATCTGCGATTCGTCAGTTTCCATTTTTAAGGCCACTACATGAAAAAATATATACTCTGCCAAAAAAGAAACGCATAGGCATAAGTATTCATGGAATTATCTCTTTAATACAAAGTGGCATAATTTCGTTATTTATGATTGTATCACAGTCAAATTTGACATGAGTATGTGACAATGTTCCAACGTTTTCGTCACCAAACAGCGTCGCACGAGGGCGCTGAAATCAGTACCTTGTGTGGCCATCAGCAGCAGCAATAACTGCGCAACATCTCCTTGGCATAGACTGAATGAGTCTCTGAATCCGGGCACGTGAAATTCTAGCCCATTTTTCCTGCAGTGCATGTGACAGTTGTGGAAGCGTCTGAGGCTCCGGGTCACGCTGGCGTACACGTCTGTCCAGTTCGTCCCATAGATGTTCAATGGGGTTGAGATCTGGCGATCTTGATGGCCATGGCAGCACATTAATGTTCTCATTCTGTAGGAAATCCATTGGTACACGTGCCATATGCGGCCTGGCATTGTCCTGCTGAAATAATTCTCTCTGTCGATCCAAAATGGGAAGCATGTGATGGCGAAGAATTTCATCCCAGTAGCGTACGGCTGTCAGGTTGCCTTGTACGAAAACTAGTTCACTTCTGCCGGTGTAAGAGATGGCTCCCCACATCATGACACTCCCTCCACCGAATCTGTTAACTTGGGCGACGCAGTTGTTGGCAAAATGTGCATTGCGGCGTCTGTAAACACGTTGTCGTCCATCACGTCGCTGTAGAAGGAAACGTGACTCGTCGCTGAACTATACTCGCCGCCAGTTTCCCCAAGTTCCACCCCTGTACATTCGTGCACCAGCGAAGACGTAACTGTCTATGTTGACGTCGCAGGACGGGGCCAACATAGTCTCCTAGCCCGTAAACCAGCTTCTCGAAGTCGGTTCCTAATGGTTTGTGCAGATACCCTTCTCAAAGCAGGTATGCGTCCAGCAGTGTTCGTTGCTGTGGCAGTTCGGTGACGCAAGTGCAGAACCCGGATGTAGCGATCTTGTGCTGCAGTTGTTATGCGAGGTCTTCCACTTCGGGGCCGGTCTTGAGCTGATTGAAACTGCTGGTACCTGTCCCAGAGACGTGAAATGGTGCTCTGATGGACGTCCATGTGGCGTGCGACTGCTGACTGCGATTCACCTAACTGGAGGCGGCCTATTGCTATGTTTCGATTCGGCAGGCTTAGTCTTGGCATCTTGTAACTCGTCAACGTCGAAATGGAAATGAGGCATCATTGCGAGCATTGCAGCTTTAAATACCCATCACTACCCCAATCTTTTTCCCAAGATTCACGTGCATTCGCCAAAATCTGACCATTTCACGCCGATTTCCTGCAATTGAACCAAAACATGCCACAACGTGCGTTAAATTTGTTTTAGGGTGCATTTGGGCATGCTGTCCCATTCCAGGAGCATTAAGAAACATGGTCATGCATCAACATTGTACAAATAAACCCCGATATTTTGTAAAAATCAAACACTTTTCTTCTTTCTATCACCTATGCGTTTCATTTTTGACAGATTATATGTTTCTTAACTATGCACAGTTGACGAACACTTTGTTTAATATTTTTTTTAAAGGAAAAATTCAATTTGTCCAGCGTTCTGGTCCGGTCCGCGTTTTACCACACCCTTCGCTAACATACCAGTGAATAGTTTGTAAAATATAAACTTTTTTAATGAATTGATTCTTAATTACACAATTTATACACTCAAAATTATCTACAGTTGTTATGAATGGACTATGAATACTATTCACTACAGTAGAGGCACAAAAATGTAGCATACCTTTTGCAGATCGAATATAATAACTGAAAACAAATTCTAAAATCAGAGGGCTTAAAAATAATACAAATTAAAGAAAGAAATGTTTTATTTAACGACGCATTCAACACATTTTATTTACGGTTATATGGCGTCAGACATATGGTTAAGAACCACACAGATTTTGAGAGGAAACCCGCTGTCGCCACTACATGTGCTACTCTTCCGATTAACAGCAAGGGATCTTTTATTTGCGCTTCCCACAGGCAGGATAGCACAAACCATGGCCTTTGTTGAACCAGTTATGGATCACTGGTCGGTGCAAGTGGTTTACACCTACCCATTGAGCCTTGCAGAGCACTCACTCAGGGTTTGGAGTCGGTATCTGGATTAAAAATCCCATGCCTCGACTGGGATCCGAACCCAGTACCTACCAGCCTGTAGACCGATGACCTGCCACGACGCCACCGAGGCCGGTAAATAATACAAATTAAATGATTTGGCTCTGTTGATCTGACACGTGTAGGTCATGTCACAGGCACCGAATGTTAATTTATCTTCCTCCATTTTAAGTCAATTTCTACGAGTCATGTGGACTTGATATCGGTAATTTTAAGGAATAAACAAAAACGACTTGGTAAATTAATGATTTTGGGGGTTTGTAAAGTTTTTTATTTAGATATTTACTTGCTTGAACTTTATTGTTAATGAAAATGTTTTAAAACTGAAGAAAAACCTCATACACCGGCAGAAGTGAACTTGTGTTCGTACAAGGCAACCCGACAGCTGCGTGCTACCGGGATGAAATTCTTCGCCCTCACATTTTCCCATTTTGGATCGACAGAGAGAACTCTTTCAGCAGGATAATATCAGGCCGCATACGGCACGTGTAACAACAAATTTCGGTCGGCTGAGGGTGCTTTGAATTGCATTAGGTATATGGCCTCTCCTTATGAACATTATTCTAATAGTGGGGTCATTTGATTAAACGTCCAGATTACAGTTCACATACACTAAATGGCCTCTCAATGCATTATTCACCAATGGCTAAATTCGGATTGGTTTATAGGTATTAAAATGCTTATATGCCGAGGATTCAAACATGCACTTTTCAAAATACAAATTCAAGATAAAACAATTAAAAGATATACATTTTTATTGTTAACTTTTGGAAACTAGATGAACAAAGACACGCAGAACTGTAATCGGCCTGCACGTGCAGACACATCTTACTCTATGAACAAGCTCATTATGTCATTGGTGTTACCGGACAAGTGGAATAGTTCAGCAGTTTGATCCAATTGGTTTATAGTGATCAAGAGTACATGGATGTGTTATTCGGGTGTCCCTAATAACATATATGGAATAACTTTAGAATTAAAAACTATCCCAGGGTGTAATTGTGCATTCCCACATGGATATTCTGTGTGTGACTTAAATTATACACTGTGGCAGTTTTAATTATTTAAAAATATGGAGTTCTTCAAAATAGATTTCATCAAAGTCATAAAGTTGTAAGGTATGCTGTCATAAATAAACAATTTAAATTTCAAAAATAAAGTTTTTTGAGAAATGACAACTAAAATATTCTTGCGTAACACCAATGACAAAAAAGTAACACCAATGACAATGTGTAACACCAATGACATTCAAGGCACTATTATTCTTGAGACTACCACTACTTGTTATCAAATGTATTTAATTAATATTTCCTTAAATGATTTTTTTTTTCTGTTTTTTTTTCTTTTCTTTTCTTCAGCCTACAACTATTAAAGGCCTTTTAGAATAATTGTGTGTTTCTGTATTGATAAGATACGGCCGGTCCGACAGTTTAAAATATATATTAAATTAAGACACAGAATTTTAATTTTGTTTAAATAATAAATTAAAGATTTATTCATTCATTAATTTATGTAGTTATTTTTGTGCTTATATTAAGGCTCAAAATCCATTTCTGAGCTATACTCAGTGGAGGAACATTTTATTTAATATTTTATATTAACGGTCCAATCCGCGTTTTACCAACATCCATCGCTAAAATTTGACGTCAATAGGCTACAGATAGACATTACTTTCATACCAGTGAATAGATTGTAAAATATCAGTTTTCTAACGAGTTAATTCTTAATTGACAGAATTTATACAATTATTTACAATAGACCTCTTACCAATTCTTATTGCGCATGCGCGCGAAGAGAGGGTCCCTTGCCCATTGGAATGGTTTAAAACCAACATTAACTTAGACGAAGTCTCTGGAGCCGCCTGTCAAGGGTTTTAACAAAACAAAATTAAAATATTTATACAATAAAATGAATAAACTAAACTTAATTGGAACGTATTTTCTACTTTTAACAATTATAATTAGTTATATTCACGCGGATTTCTAGTGATGTTTAATTCTCCACATATATCAGTATTTAAAATTTAATAAAAATATGCCTCCCCTTCCGCTTAGAAAACCTAACAAAATCCCTACCTCGCATAGACCTTTATCACAGCTATATTTTCACCTTATCGTTTCATTAAGAAAACAGTCATATAACTACTAATCAGTGCTACATGTCTTATCTACAAGTTATTATTAATAAATTAATTAATTTTTTTATTTTTTTTTTTTTTTTTTTTTAAATTTACTTTTTACTATCATTTACAACAGAGACACATACAACTTCATTTTAAATATTTGGCATTTACGAATTTTTTTATTTTTTTATTTATCTTATTTTTATTAATTTATTTATCTTCTTTCTTTCTTTTATTTACTCTTCACTATAATTTATATCGGACACATACAACTTCATTTGAAATATCTGGTATTTACGAAGTTTTAATATAGTTTGTTTTATTATTTATTTATTTTTTATTTTATTTCATTTTTTTTTTTTTTTTTTTTTTTTTTTTTTCTTGTATCTACTTTTCACTATCATTTATATGAGACACATAATACATTATGTTTATTCCTAATTTATGATATTGATGATACCGAAACACACGAGGGTAATAATATCTTTATCATATAATCTCAAACTTAAAGGGATATTCCTGAGTTTGTTGCATTGTAAGATGTTTCTGACTAATAAAACTTTCTACGATTAAACTTATACTAAATATATTTTCTTGTTTAGACTATCAGTGTCTGTATATTCAATGCGTTTCTGGTCGTCTTAATATTTATAAGAAGACCAAACTGGATTTTGTCTTCAAATAATTTCGTACGTACGAAAAAATTATATTTTAGGAAATAAAATGAAATTTAACCTAGTAAAAATATTAGAACGATCAGAAACACGTTTAATATACAGCCACTAATATGTTATGCAGAAAAATATATTTGATATGTAATTACAATCGTTAAAAAGGCTGTTAGTCGACAACATATTAAAAGTTGCAGGAAACTCTGTAATGTCCCTTTCATAAAACGTATTTTTGTAAACTGTATATATATATATATATACCAGTTAACCATCTATCGATATATTCAAATGACGTATGGATATGTGATGCGGTGTCGTTTAGAATGGGAACGACGTCGGATAGCTTTACATCAAAATAAAATAGCGCATGACGTGTTTTGTTTGACGACTGTTGATGCATATGTCAATTCTGGAGTGTCACCGCAGTACGTTTGCTTAAATGTTAATAAACGTAGCGCCAATACCTTGATTAATTTACAGTTATCATTCTCGGAACCGGCGTGACGTCACACGGCCTAGTTACCGATCATCCGGCTCTTTGGGGCTGAAGCAAAGCCTTAGTGATTACTGTTTTACATAGAATAAAGTTTTCATATTTGTCACAGATGGACGAGAGATTTGACTATCAGTAAGACATATTGTCCAAGAAACAAGTCAAACAAAACATTTCAACAAATTTATATACAAAATATAAATATACAAAATGACGATTTCACTCCAAACACATCACTACCCAAACCTTAAATTAAACCCCCAAAAAATCCATTCTGGTGTCCATGGTAACCCAGTCTGAGCCAACTCGCTTCTAGTCAATGTTCGAGCCTTAGTTAAATAATCATTTTAAACCAGTTCAGGTTGTATCAGTATAAACTCATCTGAAATTCACTGTCATTGCAAATACTATCAATATCTTGATGACGACCAGACACTAGCACATCTTGGTTGGTTGGCTGTTGACATCTCTTGCAGACATCCTAACAGTCCGCCACCACGCTAGTCTGTAGACATCTCTTGCAGATGGTTCTCCTACAGTTCCGCTGGTCACATCTTTGTCATCCCTCCCACCCAGTTATAGCTCACATAGCTATCATAGCTCTCGTAGCTCACATACTTCTCATGATTCTGGCTCACGCTCAAACCCAAAAGGCTGAAACAAAAATGTCTACAAATAGGCTCACTTAATATAATTATGGCAATAAACTACCACCTCATTATCAAGCCCGTCTGACACTTATAAAAACTATTGTAACACAATAAACCAAATTAACCTTAACCACTTGTTTTGTTCATTCATTTCATTTCATTTCAACTTATTTTCGTGCTTATATCCAATTAAGGTTCAAGCACGCTGTCCTGGGCACACACCTCAGCTATCTGGGCTGTCTGCCCAGGACAGTAGGTTAATTGTTAGTTGGTTAGTAGTTAGTGAGAGAGAAGAGGGTGTAGTGGCCTTACACCTACCCATTGAGCCCTTAAGAACTCGCTCTGGGTTGGAGCCGGTACCGGGCTGCGAACCTGTACCTACCAGCCTGTAGTCCGATGTATGTTTTGTACCATATTTACTCCTGGCGCACAACACAAATTACGCTTAACCCTCTAATACGGTCAGTTACACAACCGAAAACATACACTATACACACACCCAAGTATCCTATAACAAAGTAAAACTGCCTAAGTTATAGCACCTGATTATGCACTAATATACACCACCACTTACATGTATATCTAAATACAAACAAATAAACAACCCTATTAATAATCACCACAAACAAATTACAATTAACTAAATTGCCCTGTATTTGAGTCTTGGGGAAAAATATAGTCAAACTATCTGTCCAAAAGACTAAACCACATACCTCCTAAGAGCCATTTCCCAGTCAACTTGCCTGCTGGAAACCTTCTTGGCAAATGCACTGATGAACAGACAGGTGACATTTACCTTTCCCACAGCCTGCATGCTTTTTACCTGCAGCTTAATTTCCCACTGAAGAAACTCAATATACTACTCATAAAAAGTTATGACAACGTTTTCACAATTTACCCAGTATGCTCATGCTCTACCAGATATGACAAAATATTGGGCATTTATTATATAAACCCCCTCTAACATCATAAAATACATAAAACTAATCTTTTCTGTGACAATATTAACCTTTTGCATGACTTGCATATTGCCATTTATTTTCTGTAGCCAACACATAGTTGCAGCATGTCTTATGAGTATTATAGTAGCTTGTGTTGCCATATAACAGAAGCGAACAACGGGAATCTGAATTAGTACAATCTATATTTTTTACCTACGTGTTTCCGTATAGCTAGTATGTCGAAGGGACCTGACTAGAGGCAGGTTGAGCAAAATATATTTTTTGTTGATGCAATTTTCAGGTAATATTAATTATAAATTTTAACAACTTCGAAATAATAGGATAATTATTAATATTATAATAATTATGATGTGGGCTACAAAATATATAATGTGTATGTATAATAATAAAATTTATATGCATGATTCAAGATAATTATTTTTATGATATAATTAAACAATTGCAAAGTTCTTACTTTAAATTACAGTATTATTATTGTCATTTTATTATATAGACAATGACAACAGTGAACATGTTCCACTGAATACATTCTTTTATTCTTTAAAAAACCCCACCCAGTTTCTTGAAATAATGAAATGATTTTGTTTTTACAGATTGTGAAATTATCTCATGATGTTGGCCTTTCTTACCGGTTGAATGCAAGCGAAAAGAAAATAGCAATAATAAAATATAGCCAACCTCAGACCTTGTCATCTAAGGGGAGTTATATCTCTCTAGCTACCCATTACTCCCCTGAGATTAGTTCAAGGAGAATAATATATAGCTCCCTTTGGCATGTGAATATTAATATTTTAAACTGCCCCCCATAATCTAAGTTAGGGAAGCAATTAATAACTCCCCTCAGTTATTTTCATGTCACGGTCTACAACCTACTAAAATATAGTGTTACCTCATCACCTCATCAAACAAACATACAAATGTTTTAATATTGGGTTTAACATGGTATATTTATTAATAAAACACAAAAACTTACCTGAGCAAATAATGGTTAACACGCACACACACACACGCACGCACGCACACGCGCACACACACACACACACACACACACACACACACACACACACACATACATACATACATACATATATATATATATATATATATATATATATATATATATATATTGGTGTTGTTTATATCTAGTCAGTGGATATTGTAGATATTTTCTTGTTCAATCTTGGGCTGTATTGGAATTGTTATTGCAATAAAAAATTTAAGTAATATGTACACAACTAATTTTTCATTAGATACAGGTGAAGAAATGAGATAGAGGCAATTATCATGACTGTTAGTAAACTGATCTGTATCAATATGCCTTCTGCTAGACTACACATATTTAACCTAAGTTGCTTTTAACCAGAGTTAAATTACCTCTTGTATAGATGCACTTATGTAGCATATTCAAGGAAAATGTATGAATGAGATGGTTAAATGCAATATTATTCTCCATGTGAAACAGTGTTTTCAGAAAGGAAAACAAATACTAGTATCTGATATGGCAGATGACCATTCAATTTTTGGAGATAATTGCTGAAATAGATTGTGTGCACACGCGCGCGCGCACACACATACACACACACACACACACACACACACACACACACACACACATAATCCGAAGAACTGCAGAATACCACAGAACGTCCTTTAACTTGAACAGAAACAAAATCTACAAATGTGCCACAACCAACAAATTACATTGATTCATAACAGAATAAAAAAAAAACACACCCAGAAACATATACATGTATGTGTGTGCGTATATATATATATATATACTAATTCAGTGTCAAAAAAAAAAAAAAAAATCTTGCTTTCCTCTCAAAGCGTGTACAGTGTTGTTACGAGTCTGAATTCCCAACTAAAAAACGTTTGACAATACATTGTTTGGCCACAGTTGTGAAAGCCGATAGCAGTAACGTGGTATGTTTTTTTCTTTTCTATTGTTAGTCGATATGACTGCAGACGAGCGGACAAGCAGTCTTACAAAGCTTGAATGACTGAACTTTATTGGCATTAGGCCTAATGGCCCTTGAGCACATAATATATACATATACACAGATATATAATGTCTGCATACAACGTGTAAATCGTATTGACACATAAATGGGATACATTAGCGACATGGCACCCATGAGTATTAACATGATGTTTATAAAATAACTAAATGCAAAATTAAAGATACACATAATATATATAACAAACGTTCTACTTACGCATTCACATTCACATGCAGGGAAAACTTAATTGTACCAAATTATGTTTCTTTTTTCAAAGGCTTTAAAACAATACACAGCTAACCGTCTTACTATTCTTTCATTGTTGCTATTTAACAGTTCTATAAATTTGAACATACTAGGGTTATTTTAATAATATTTTGGTATGTAATGTCTGATAGATTTGTACATAGAACAAACAAGTATAAAATGGAATTCATCTTCTATTAAATTACAAGTAGCACATTTACGATTATCCAGTACAATTGGGTTAGGTTTTGCCCATCTTCCCGTTTCAATTAATAATCTATGAGCAGCAATGCGTAGTCTCGTTAAAGCAGTTCTATATTTTCCAACAGAAATACTGTCTAAATATGACTTATAAGAAAACGTATTTGAAAAATGTCGGTATAGTGATGCTCTTGAAGAAAGGTTTAATCGGGAGCGCTATCCCTGTATAAACATATCTTTTAATCTTTGCTTTAATAATGATAAAAACACCATCTCATTCCCTACACCCTGATTTTGCCAGACTATAGAAAAGCCAGTATTATTTAACAAATTTCGAACACGCATAGCCCAGTTATTTTTAGTGGGGAACAAAATCATATCACTTATCATCATATCATAACATAGTTTTGTAAATTTCCTGTTGTCACCTTTTATAATTTTCAACCAGAACTTAATAATTCTATAATGTCTATGCACAATCAAAGGAAATCTACCTAATTCGCCATATACAAAATCAGTTTGAGTAGTCTGCTTTACACCGAGTAACTGCTTACAAAATTTCAAATGCATTCTTTCTACTGCCGTTCCCTGAATAAACCCCCAGACTTCGCAGCCGTAGCTTAGAATAGGATGTATTAATTTGTCAAATATATCACACACATGAGAAGGTTTTAACGACACAAATTGTTGTAAATACTTTTGCATTTGGTACATTGCTTTTTGCGCTTGTCCCACGAGAGTATTTTGCATATCAGTAAATGATCCACCTGTCGTAAATACAACACCTAGATATGAAAATCTGCGTACAATTTCTATTGGATAATTACCTTATCTAAATTCTAAATCATTTGATAGTCTACCACCTTTACGAAATACCATAACTTTTGTTTTCTCAATATTTACACATAGCCTCCATTTAATACTATATTCATACAATGAATCCAGACAATTTTGCAAATTCATAATTCATTTTCCGCTAATAACACTATGTCGTCTGCATATAAAAGAATAAATAGCTTAAGCATGCCTGTATCCACTCCACCAACACCTTTGTGAATAATCTCATCCTTCAAGTCATTTATATACATAGCAAATAAAAAAGGCGAAAGGCATTCGCCTTGTCTAACACCGATGTTACAAACAAAAGGTTTTGATTGAGTGTTGCATGTTCTAACAAATGATTTAGTACAGTTATACATCGATCTTATTATATTTAGCATTTCTCCGCGAATTCCTATCTGTATCAGTTTATACCACAGATTATCTCTTACAACATAATCAAACGCCTTTGAAAAATCAACAAAAGCACAACATAATTTGTTATTATTATTATTAACAAAATGAGTAATTAATGAGTGTAAAACAAAAATATTGTCAACAGTGCCCATACCTGAACGGAAATCAGACTGTCCTTCAATATAAACCTGATAATTTTCAGCCCAATCTGTGAGGCGGCTGTTGAGGATTTTCGTAAATAACTTGCCTAGACAGCTTAGTAAGGTAATGCCTCTATAATTATTAACATCATTAATGCTACCCTTTTTGTGCAGTGGTATAATGCAACCATCAGCCCATGAGCGTGGAAACAGACATACAAATAGTGTTGAATAAAGTGCAAAAATATGGACAAAGTACATGTTTACCACTCATAATAAATTCATTCAAAATACGATCTGGACCACCACTCTTAGAATTATGTAAACTATCAATTGCCTTCATAATTTCATCACAAGAAATAGCAATATTTAATTCGTCAAACATAACTTCAAATTCTCCTTTCACATATTTATCAACAAACTGCACAACATCTTCATCAGGGTTAAAAAATGGACTTGTAGGATTATTTATATGTTTAAAATAATTGGCAAACTCTGAACATGAAATATTTGGGTTATTTATGTTACTAGCCCCTTTCAATAATTTCCAGTATGCTTTGACGTTACTTTGTTTGGCAGCTAACAGTTTACTGGTTTGTTCTCTATCATGGTTAAATCTACATTTTCTGGCACACGATTTAAATAATGACCGAGCTTGCACCATTCTTTGTCTGTTTTCCGGAGAATCGTGTTTACGATCGATATTCATTAAGTAAATCTAAAAACTCATAGCGTTTATCTTCACATTCTTCAGAATACCAACTCATATTAATGCGGTTATCCTTACGTGAATCTCTATGGCTTACATTTCGTGAGAACATATCACCAGCTACGTCACTGATTACATGAGTAAACTCTAGTACAATATCATTAATAAACTGAGTATTAACATTTGAACAGTTAAGGATCTTTGTTTCAACTGCGTCCAATTTACAAACAGTTTCATCACAAGTCAATTGTTTAATAAAGTCAGTCTCCTTATCAAGTTTAAATTGGGATACTTTATGGCGTTCAACTGTAAGCCGTTCAAAATCAAGAGATAAAGTTAAAGATAACATGCTATGATCTGAATAAAATTAGGCTCATGAACATTAAAAGTGTGAAATATATTAAACATAGGCTTGGATGCTATAACATAGTCTACCACACTCCGCCCTTGATAATTCACACATGTAAATTGTCCTACATTCTTATCAGATCCAACTCTGCCATTAACAATACGCAAACCAGTTTCACGACATAATTCGAACAGGTTTAAACCATTGCAATTACAAACACTCTTGTCTTTGGAGACGCGTGGCATTTCTTCAAAGTCTGGAAAATAGTCTGTGGGTAGAGGCATATATTCCACACCGTAATCATCTGACACATCATCACTGTTATCACATGTTCTGCTATTAAAATCACCCATGAGCAAAAACTGACACTTACCCTTACTTTTGTTATCTATGTCTGACATTGTCATAACAATTCTATCGAAAATCTCAGTGTCATTGAATTCTTGTCTACTTGAATTAACAGGTAAAACATAACATAAACAAATATAAATGTCATTTTTAAGCCTGAAAAAATCTGACTTTAACTTAAGCCATATGATATCATCATTTTGTTTTTGATACAACTCAACACCTCCGCTAATACAGTTTCTAAAATAAACGATCAAACCACCCGAGTCTCGTTTAGCCGTTTTCTTTTTTTTCGGTTCTGTGGAGTGCAAAATGCTCAAAACCGTTAACATCAATATCGGATAATTCGGAAGTCCACGTTTCACAGAAAAATATAATATCATTATCAATAAAAACATCTATAAAATAAGGTAACTGAAGCTTGTTTGTCCGTTTAGTCACAAGTACCTGCACATTCCAACAGGCTATATTAAGTTTCCCCTGTATGTCCTATGCTATAGCAGGATTTTCGGATGGACCTGCTTTCGGGGATTTTCGATGAACTTCGTTTGCTACAGTCGCGATGTTCTTCTCGGAGGTTGGTGTTGACGCGGCGCGTGATCGTTTCGATGTGGGTCTTGAGTAGCGATCATTAGCTTGGCTGTGTCGTGGGTTTCTTGGCGTAGTCTGCGCGGTGTCCCGATGAGTGTACGAGTCAGTTTGGGATATAGAGCTCTTTTCATCGTATGGCTTCCCATCTATAAATAGCTTGTCTCTTATCAGCTTTGTTTTATGCCCTGACTGTCGATACCGCTTGGCTACCGGGTACAACGATTTGCGACGGTCCTCAATCACTGGCGGGAATTGTTCATTGATACCGTATGGCTTATGTCTGAGCTTGTACCCACTGAATGTGAAGTAATCCTCACACCGTCACACACCACCTAGCAAACACCTAGTTGAAAGTAGACCATCATGATAAACTTGGACAGAACGTCAAATTAAAAAAATTGAAAGTAATTTTTGCCTTTACAAATACCCAGACCAAGATACATATAGTTTTAACGGATGTCAGTAGTCCTTATCAATGACACATTGATTGCATCTTTATAATATGGCATAGAGTAAACTAGCAACACTGGTTATTTGGTCTATGTAGGCATAACTGTGTTTTGTTAACAGCATGTCTGCAAAAACTACTTAATGAAATCTATCTAGACCTTGACATGCAGTAATAGCCATTTTTAAATGCAGTGAGCAACTTGTTACAAATATTATATCCTTATATTAATATTTTAATTTGTTCTTTTATTTCTTTATTTCTTTTTATTTATTTCTAATCATTCTCTTTTTTTTCATTTCTTTATTTCTTTTAATTATTTCATTTATTTATTTTTAATTACATTTGGGCATTATATTAAATGGTTTAAATACTATATATAATAGAAAAAAGAATAGGATTTTTTAGGTGATCCAACCTTTTGTAAAACATTTTAATGGTTAAAGTTTGATTTTATTTAACGACACCACTAGAGCATATTGATTTATTAATAATCGGCTATTGGATGTCAAACATTTGGTAATTTTGAAATTTAATACATATATAATGTATAATACATACATATAATGTATAATACATACATATATAATATATGTATATTATACACATGTATGCGTATGTATGTATGTATATGTATCCGCGATACAAGTATAGCTTTATTGTTTAATACATTATAAATTTAGGTTATTACACGTCCGCAGGTACAATATCTGGAGTTGGGTAGGGGACAAAATCTTGAGTAGTAGAGACAATCTTGGGAGGGCGAGAAGCCATATTTATATATAAAGTAGAAGAAAACCTATATTTTTGTACTGCAGGCCTGCTACAGACATTTGCACAAAAATCTTTTTAAATAAAGTTTAAAAAAAACCTTGTACAATAAATTATTGTGTGTGTGTGTGTATGTGTGTAATTTAACTGCATATACTTTTATTTTAAAAATTAAAATTAAATAAATAAATAGATGTAGCAGCCGAAGATGGCAAAATAAATAGAAGTATACAGAATGTCCAATCAACTCTAAAATTAGATTAAATGAAAAATGAAGACCACACAAATTTGATGATAAAAAAAAAGAGGAAAAAAGAGTATACTCTTTATTCAAGAACTGGATGCATCTGGGTTTGTTTTTGTTTTGTTTTTTCATGGAAGTAGATGGAATTGTGTATTTTATTTACAGTATAATGTGGAAATGTTATCATTGCACATGCTTTAACCATTTTGGTTGCTATTAACGTCGGTTATTGTCGACAAGCAACAACATTAAACTCAACGTAGTCGCATTCTGTGTGGGAAGCCATGGCGTTGCATCAGGTTTGTCACGTTTTAGTGCCTCTACCCAGAAGCGCCGTCTGGCCTCTTCTTTTCGAAATTTGTAAAACGATATTTTTTTTTAACATCAAGTTATGGTTTATGCAGCCAACTGCACAACATGTTTTAGGCATCTTGGCCGTTAACTGTTGTAAATGATCGACTGAAGTTGACTAAATTCACTATCAAACCATACGTAACTAAGAAGAAGCTTCACCGCGTCACGTGATAAACAATGGCGGATAGGGCCGAAGTACCCGTATGTTCGGTTCCGAGAATTCTGAAAGTATATGATCTGAAAAATATTTATTTATTTATTTTATTGGCCTAACTCTTCTTTTTCTTTCACCATTTTAATTATTTCGGCTTAAATTCAGGCTTGTCCGTCGCCCGAGGCATAATACTTCATATGTTTGCTTCCAACATTCAAACGAAGTACCTTTTGACTGTGCATAACAGACCCTCTTGAGTAGCAACCGAGAGGCCGTGGCGGTGGACTGTATCCCCACTTTTAACTACTCTATATAAATCCGGTTTAAAATATGATCTTTGTGCACCCCCCCCCCACCCACTAGACTGTGTCCCTCCACTACAGATTGCCCCCCCCCCCGCCCCCATATCGTTCCTACGGGCCTGATTCTAATGTGTTATAGTAGCTCAAATTCCATACACGTGTATCATTTCATTTTTCTTCCAAATACTGAACAAAATTTTAAATAATTGGCTAAAAAGAAATCCCAACAAAAATCAAGAATGTAGTTATTCGTATGATGCTTTATAAATATTTAAATCACGTTAAATACGATAAATTTCTGCATACATACATACACGCGGGCACACGCACACACATTATTATTTCAGCCCATATCCGATATTTATTGTGTACGAATCTGAACCGATGGCTTCTCGGGCGTTAACAACAAAATATTTTTTATTTCGTGATAAGCAATAATACACAAACATCTCCTAAGTATTTGTTGGATGTTTACTGAAGTTTTGGGTTCCTGTTGATAGACTAATTAATAATAGAGCTAATTCACATTCCTATTGTGTGGCCTCCCATTGTCAATGCCCCCCAATTTGTAAACAGGGCTACTTTTAAGAGATCTCGCGTGAGTTCACAATTTGCGTCCACGAGTTGCCCCGCTACGCGCACATACGAAGTGGAATGCGAAAGAGGTGTATTGTTACGAATGGATTATTTGTCTACTATTCACTACCGTCGTCACACAAATGTAGCATACCTTTTGCAGATCGAATAAATGAAAACAAATTCTAACAATAGGGGGCTTAGCCTAAAAGTCATAAACATTAAATGATTTGGCCTTGTTGATCTGGCACGTATGAGGTCATGTGACACGCACCGAATGTTAATCATCTTCCTCCATTTTATGTCAATTTCTACGAGTAGAGTGGGCTCGATATCGGTAATTTTAAGGAATTAACAAAAACGACTCTTAGTCGGTTCCACAGGGAACGCCTTTCTTCATACTATCAAATTTACTACATGCTATTTATTTCTGAGCCGATTGTTTTGTAAATTGGAAACAAAAATAGTATTTATTTTTTATTTCCATAAACACTTTTACATGTCTTCTTACGTCAAACCAAACTGAAATTATTAACAAAAAACACTTTTGTAGAAGGATGGGATGGACTATAGTAAACTTAATGGTTTTAGGGAGTTGAAAAGTTTTGTATTTAGATATTTACTTGTCTGAACTTTATTGTTAATGTAAATCTTCACTAACTGCTAAGAAACGACAAGCAGACGACAACAAATCGGATGTTAATTGCACGAACCAAGCATAACGCAGTTAGGGACGTTGAATATATACTCTTTGCATTTCACCAAAACATTTATTTTACCCAAAGTGCCATTATGCAGTTATGATGCTGCAAAAGTCCTTTTAATTTTCAAATCATCTTCAAAAATATGCAAAGCGAGGAAAACGGCATCTTATTCAAACGCATTGGGCCAGTTTCTCGTGCGCGTGCTAAGTAACACCAGGTTATCGTATAACCTTAGGTTAACCCGGGGCTACGTAACACGCCGAAAACCTTAGCCTGTAGCCGTGGACTGGTGGCTTTTCACATGCTTGGGTTATAGACGTGTTACAAAAACCACGGGACTTGAATGGGTTATCTGAAGAGTTCGCGGAGTGGATTTGAAAGTGGGGGTCACTGTCAGTGCAATTGTCCGGGGTGGTGGTGAAAATTTTAGTCCCCCAAAGGGCCGAAATTGTTAAGAATTTCGGGGACATGTCCCCCACCGAGTCCCACCCCGACATAATTATTTTTAATGTTCAGGTGTTCAAATGCGACATTTCCAATCTTCCTAATACAAGAACCATGGAAAGGGTGGCCCCCGCGGCTCCACTATGTTGTGGGCCCTGGTTTTCTTCGCTTGGAAGGTATATAAACCATCGTATACACTACATCTTCACATGGCTGAAACTAGAGGTAAAGAAAGGAATCTTCAGTGAAGATGACAAACGTCTATTGATAGATCTGATTAATGCAAATATTAAAATAATTGAAAGTTAAAAAAGTGATATGAAACCATATTTAGTAAAACAAAATGTATGGCATGAAATACTTAAAAAATGCAATAGTCAGTCTTCCGTAAAACGAGACCTGGAACAACTGAAAGAACTTTGGAAACGTTTGAAGTGCAAAGCCCAAAAAGATGTATCCCAGCTGAAGAAACATCAGAAAGCAGGGCCGTAGCTAGGATTTTTTGTTTGTGGGGGGAGGGGGGTGGGGTGGGGTGGGGTGGGCAACTGAGTAGTTAATAGTTTAAAACTCCTTAAACAGTCAAGAAGAGAATTTTCTTTAAGTTTCTATAATGCCCCCCCCCCCCCCCCCCCCCCCCCCCCCCCGCTAGCTACGGCCGTGGAAAGGGACTGGCGGTGGATCACCTGTGGCTGACATTGACGACATGAGCTATACAATTCAAGGCATGATTCCTGGTGAATTTGTGGAAATGGTTAATCCATTTGATGATGACAGCCCCCTACATACAGAGGAGTTTGCAAATTTACCGTATGTTAAACTATTATAATAAGTATTAATTAATATCGTATCGTATTATTTCAGATGTCCACTTACAAGATCGATTAAAGGTAAAGCCGTTGGTCGCGTTAGCCGATACCGTTTTAGAAATTCAATATCATCATACATGTCTAATGGTTCCAAACGGTCCCTGAAAATACGTTCACGCCGCATGACCCGTCTCAAGCAGAACACCCAGAGAAAATCCAACTCGATAGCAGGTTTATCGCGTAGTGCAATTGTAACCTGGTGTTAGCCTGGTGATATTGAAACCCGGGCACGTGAAACGTGCAATCTAAATAACCCATGGGTTAACCTGAGGTTAACCTGGGGTTTCCATAACCCTCTGATAAACCCGGCACGAGAAACTGGCCCATTGTCATTGGTGTTACTAATGGTCATTGGTGTTACTCAGTACATGGTAACACAAATGACATGTAACACCAATGGCAAATAAGTACTTAATTAATTCATGCTCTGTAAAGAAACAGTTGAGAAAACTGAAAAAATGCATGTTGTAGCAGACATACGATGTCTATAATAACATACAAAAAGTTTCTTAAAACTATTAACGATTACATTGTAACACCGATGACAGTGAATAAACATAATTTTATATTTTGACAACACATTTATGACATTTAAAGAAAACTATTCACAACTGTTCATATATATGTCTGCTATTTTTGACAAATACGTTTGATGGCCAATATCTACCGGTGGAATGTTTCATCCAGAGAGCATTTAGTTTCTTTTGTTTTCTCATAAGTATATACAGTGACACCAATGACATAAAAATATTGCCCACCATCTTTTGAATACGGAAAATATTTACAAGATTCCTTCTTTAGTGAATAAGTAGCCATCAGTACGTATTACATTAAAGGTATTCAGTGTTATGTCTTCTGTTATATATTTTAACAGTGAATGTTATGTATAGTGTTATGCTAGGGACAGGTAACACCAGTGACATTTTACACTAATCTCGAATAAAATATCTATCAAAGCTGATCACCAGAGGGGAAAAAAATGCTATGACAGGCTGATATTATCAATAAGGTATCGCTAAAGACAACAAATTATGTTTTGTGATATATAAATAAAAAAGAAATTGTGCAGGGGCATAAAAGTGACACTTTCTGTAGAATGACCCATGTATGTATGTATGTATGTATGTATGTATGTATGTATGTATATGCATAATTATGTATGTGTGTGTTTGTGTGTGTATATATATGTACGTATGTTTATATATATATATATATATATATATATATATATATATATATATATATATATATATATATTCAAATGAAGCTTTTTATCGGTGTGCCGCTAGAGTGCTCTATACTGTTACAGTAGATCGGTTACACATATAATAATAACTTGGATATATTACACTTTGACTTCCATGGTTTATTTACATACAATACTGTTTCGTACAGGTCGCGATGTTTGTGCGAACCTGCACTCTTCAGTGCATAAACCAGAGTGATTTGTATGGAACATTAATTACAGCAACGTGTCTCTTCTAATCATGTTAAATTACTCGAGAGGTATTTGTTTTTATGTCTACTTTTGCTGACCAGTTCGTTTCGCTTATTCAAGGACGCCGTTTTAGGATTGCAAATAATAAAGACCTTCTCGCAAATACAAAGGCCGCAACGCTTCGACGCGTTCGAATAGTGTGGAGCACGGCATAGAATTTTCCAACTGATTGCGTACTCAAGATTGTTCTCTTTCAAGTGCCAGATATGTTTACTGACTTCTGTTTCGTTGCGCTTCGTGCTGTGATTAAAAGAGGCCTTGTGGTTAGAATACCTCGCCTTGAAATCGGTCGCCGTTAACCCTACATAGGTCTCTGTTTTATCCCCACAGGTCACTATGGCTTGGTACATAATGTTCTTAGCGAGACATTCGCCTCCAAGTGGGCACACTGTGTTTTTAGGGCAGCTGCACTTTTTTTCTCTTTCGGTCTTTCTGTGGTTTCCCAGTTTCCTTTTGTTGTCGCTGTCAATAATTCGCGCCACATTAGGCATGCAGCTATATGACAGCTTGACTGTATTTCTGCTAAAGATCTTATGCATCTTATTGGATGGGGGGAAACACTTGTCGATAATTTTTAGGAACTCTTTCCCCACATTGGTCTTCACATTTCGGTCATAGGGTGGATTGTACCATATAATGTTTCGCTTTCGGTTCCTCTTCACTGCTCTAGGTTGGTCTTGTACGTAGTGTAACTTATAACTGTGTCCGCTTTCATCCAACGCTTTCTGGTATACGGGGGCGGCCTTATTGAATTCGATCTCATGCGAAGATATTTCCGATAGGCGTTTATTGATACCCTCCGGGATGTTTTTTAGAACGGTGGGTAGATGGTTGGAATCAGTGTTTACATTCTGCAAGGTGTTATTAGGTTTCATATATGGCCTGTATTGTCCTGAGTTCGAATCAAGTGTTACGTCTAAAAAGTTGATTACTTTCTTGTTGGCTTCGATAGTGATGCTCAACTCGTTTTCCTTGAAGATCGTACAGATATCTTTTTTTATCCTTTCCATTTTTCTCGGTGGTTCCTTAAAAAACCCCAACCCATCTTCCTTGTAAAGGCCGATAGACGCGCCGTACTTGGTTTTCAAGAGAAATAACATGTAGCACTGAAGAGTGCAAGGTTCGCACAAACATCGCGACCTGTACGAAACAGTATTGTATGTAAATAAACCATGGAAGTCAAAGTGTAATATGTCCAAGTTATTATTATACGTATATGTATATACATGTATATATATATATATATATATATATATATATATATATATATATATATATATATATATATATGTAATCTGTACTATAAATGTTTGTGTATTTTTTCTTTTTCAGATCAACATGGAATCAACAACACAATCAACTTAATTATTGTCCATCACTGACATACCTGTATCTGTATCTTGACATTCATCTTATTCAAAGACTGTTTGATGCACATCCCATTTACATCATGAGCAAAAGAGTCAAGAATTTGTTATTGAAGACTTTCATTCAGGTACATCAAAACCTCCGCATCATCGGCATTTCGGTGACCGTGCGCATGATCCTGTGGCTAAAGATTCTTCAGTTTCTCCATTCAGACCCACAATTATGCCGTCCACTTCAGGTTCTCCTGGTCACAGGGTCAGTCAGTGGACGCTGGACATGTCTGAAGACAGTAAGTCTTTCAGACTCGACGAGATCCACGATGGTGAGACTCGAGCTCCACCAGAGTCAGAAAGAAAACGATTGAAAAAGGGATCCTCAAACGAAGAAGCACGTCCACATCACCAGCATATTGAGATGACTCCTACAGTAGCCAGTGTTTCCCCGAGCCCAAGGCACGACAAGCATCTCGAGTCGGTGTTGATAATGCCACCAAGTGCACCTCGAGCACCCAGGTACGAGATGCTTGACGATTATCAGCCACCTGATAAACATAAATTATCGAAGATTCCTAAACGAAAAAAGCACAAAAAACGATCGTCGAGGAATCGTATAGGAGAACAAGGAGATGGCGTTCATACTCCCAGTGAACACAAAGAGAGCAAACATGGAGTTGACGACTCAGAAGCGAGGAGGTTGAAGAAGAAGAATTGGAAACCAGCTAGTGAATCGCTTAACAGCACGGCTACTTACACGATAGAAAAAGGAGTAGATAATCCGGTGTATACGGCAGACAGTCGTAAGAATTCTGGTGCTAAAGGGGCAGATACGTATTCACTTCACAGCACGAAAATCAGCTTTTTGGAGAGCTTCAGAATAGAGCTAAGCAGCTCGAAAAGAGATATGCGGACAAAGACAATGCCAGATGAAGTAAGACTTTAAAATGTGAATCATTTTTAATAGTGTACCATTGGTACAAATTTCGTAATTATGAGCTTAGACAAATGGCTCAGTTATTGATATATTGAAGCAATATATCATATTAGCATGGTTTTATCTGAGAAATTTTACTTTATACATTACATATATTTTATATAGCACTGGCTTAAACTTTCGCTCAAGTAAAAAAAAAAAATTGAATTTTAACTTAAATAGTTAAATCTAGTTGAGCGTGTGAGAAAGCGTGTGAGAGAGTGTGAGTGAGTGTGTGTGTATGAGCGTGTGAGAGAGAGTGTGTGTGTGTGAGAGAGAGAGAGAGAGTGTGTGTGTGTGTGTGAGAGAGAGAGAGAGAGAGAGAGAGAGAGAGAGAGAGAGAGAGAGAGAGAGAGAGAGAGAGAGAGAGAGTGTGTGTGTGTGCGTGTGTGTGTGTGTGTGTGTCTGAGCGTGTGTGAGTGTCTAAGTGTGTATGAGTGAGACTCTCTCTCTCTCTCTCTCTCTCTCTCTCTCTCTCTCTCACACACACACACACACACACACACACACAGACACGCTCAGACACACACTCTCTCTCACACACACACAGAAAGTGTGTGTGTATGTGTGTCTGAGCATGTCTGAGAATGAGAGTGTGTTTGTGTGAGAGAGTGAGAGAGAGTGTGTGTGTGTGCGTGTGAGCGCGTGCGAGTGTGTGTGTGTGTGTGTGTGTGAGCGTGTGAGAGAGCGTGTGTGTGTGCGTACATGCTTGCGTGTCTGTGTGTATTTGAGTGTGTGCCTGTGTGTGTGCCTGTGTGTGTGTGTGTGCGTGCGCGCGCGCTTTTGGCAGATTGGTAATGACATATCTTCACCATATTCAAACATTAAATATCAGTTGCAGATTTGGTGAACAGCAGCTTAAACCCTGCTATACTGTGCTGTACTTGTACATGTATACATATATGTATATCATTTTTGTATAACATACTATTTTTCAGGGCAAGATCGCAAACTTCATTAGCAGTAACATTTTTCAAAGAGAATGCAACCGGTATGCAAGTAATGGTAAATCAGGAAGGTAATAATTTATAGAGTGTATAATGTTCACATATTTGATTAATTAACAGCCAAGTTAAAGGCAACTTGCAAAAACAAAACTTTAAAAATATTTAGCTACATTGTAGTTTACATAGATATACTGAATTATTACCCATATGGTTGAAAATATCTTGGTATATATCAAAGTGATACTCCCACTAGAACGCCAAGTGGGACCTAACACTTTGTGATGTCACACGATGACGTCATTGATTGGCACACTACAATCTTACAGGAACGTCAACTAAACGAGTTGAGTGATACAGATTATGGATAATAAATAGTATATTAAACTCATCACCATTTCATGTTTATGTCACTTGTGAAATAATTTTCATTGTCACATGTTATACCTCGTGACAATTAATAATTACTTCACTCACGACATAAACATGATACGAAATGGAAGCTTGTTTAATATCCTTTAAATATGTGAGATATTTATAATCTGCTGCATCACACCATACTGTATCTTTGTTAATGTACTTCATCCATTAACCATCCCAATCATATCCATAACCTTCACCCCAATAGTAAATTATGAGTAAATAATGGTGAATTATGATTACATAATTATAGTGAATTATGAGTAAATAATAATGATATATATGATGTAATGTTGATGGAGTATTTGAAATTAACGTTAGTTTTGCTGATGATATGTCACTTCTTTGTCTATCTATTTCTGCTATAAGGAAACCGTTTACCATTTGCGAGAAATTTGTAAATGAAAATAGTATATATAATACAACGCCAGCTGTTTGTATGCATATTAATCAGAAACACTGAACTTGGCCAATAAGTAACCTTCAGTATATACAGCTGAATCCAGTTGACTCGAACCGTCGGTGCTCGAGAAAGTGTTCGACCCACCGGGTAGTTCAACCTAACCATTCGATTAACAATGTGTACGTGTAACTCAGGACTTCGTTTTTGGTTCGAGCGTTGCAGTGTATGCGACCCTTCGTGTTCGACACAACGAGATTCTACTGTATACATACATATTTTTACACCAAGCCCTCTTTCCCCCCCCCCCCCCCCCCCCCGCCCACCCATATATTCAAACTGTTTTGAAGGTGTGATATATATACATGTATTACGAAACTGAAACTTTTAAAATTCTTTTATCATGTTTGTTTTTGTTTTTAGTAATGCCTGTCAGTGTGGTCGTGAGGGTCAGTGGCACTTGGATAAAGGTTTAGAGTGCAAACGTGATACGGATCATGAATCCTGGCACAAAAACACATACACTAAGACTATGCCCTGTGATTCATTCGGGGCGATCTACTTTAAAGGTTTCGGTCATGACACTGACTCTCCTGTAAGCTTTGTCTTTTTTTTAGAGTGTTTTTACTTTGTCAGTATTTATGTTTTATATTTACTAATACAATTAAACTTTGTTCATATTCAAAATAACAGGTAATAATAGAGCTCAAACTTATTTCTTACAAATATATTATTTACAGCAATTTTGAAATGTTTTAGTCATAGGCAAAACACTCACAGATGGTAATTTTGAGACTGTCTACAGCAATTTTAAATGCATATAACCTTTGCAACAAATATGATTTTTTTATTTATTAATTCATCCAACAGTAATAACTTTTAACTAGAAGCAAAAAACAAACTGTCATTGGTAAAGTCCCTGACCTACAGCCGTTCATATCGCATAGACAGCAGTTAGCATCTTTAAGTTCAACAGGCTGGTAGGTACTGGGTTCGGATCCCAGTTGAGGCATGGGATTTTTAATCGAGATACCGACTCCCAAACCCTGAGTGAGTGCTCCGCAAGGCTCAATGGGTAGGTGTAAACCACTTGCACCGACCAGTGATCCATAACTGGTTCAACAAAGGCCATGGTTTGTGCTATCCTGCCTGTGGGAAGCGCAAATAAAAGATCCCTTGCTGCCTGTCGTAAAAAGAGTAGCCTATGTGGCGACAGCGGGTTTCCTCTAAAAAAAACAGTGTCAGAATGACCATATGTTTGACGTCCAATAGCCGATGATAAGATAAAAAAATCAATGTGCTCTAGCGGCGTCGTTAAATAAAACAAACTTTACTTTAAGTTCAAGCCCTGTAATAACTGTCATGAAAATTATGTTACATGTAGGCCAGTTTTATGACCGTAAGTTCAAGCCCTGTAATAACTGTTGTGAAAATTATGTTACATAGGCCAGTTTTATGACCTTAAGTTCAAGCCCTAGCTGTAATAACTGTCGTGGAAATTATGTTACATGTAGGCCAATTTTATGACCTTAAGTTCAAGCCCTGTTGTGATAACTGGCACATATAATGGCGCCAACACTAGTTTTATTCCCAAGGTCAAGGTTGTTACATATTGTAATAGATGTCAGCACAATCGGATACTACTATCTATATGACACCTGTAATAACTGTAATGAAAATTATGTTACAAATATTGGCTAGTTTTATGACCTTAAGTTCAAGCCCTGTAATCACTGTCGTGAAAATTGTTACATAGGCCAGTTTTATTACCTTAAGTTCAAGCCCTGTAAATAACTGTAGTGAAAATTGTTACATAGGCCAGTTTTATGACCTTAAGTTCAAGCCCTGTAAATACTGTAGTAAAAATTATGTTACATAGGCCAGTTTTATTACCTTAAGTTCAAGCCCTGTAATCACTGTCGTGAAAATTATGTTACATATAGGTCAGTTTTACAGGGCATAAAATTTGGCACAAACGATTTTGTCATTCGCCTGTCGATTATGCAAAACCAATATCAACATAACTGACGGATTGTTTGTGCAAAAGCTGTAATTATTCGTCAAAAAATCTTTAAACAAAATTATTACTGTTTTTGGATGAAAATAAGCCTACATTGCCAGTATGCGGAAGATACTATGTATCCATGTACTTTCGTTATGCATTAGCACACCACTGACATATTTACAATTTAAAGTAGTTTGCTGAAATTCTCAAAGTCCTGACGTCACGATATTCGATGCTTGAAACACGTCACAGAACCTTTATGGGTAGTTTCTTAGAATATTATATTATATACCGATACAATTTAATGACACTGATGAAAACAGATATGTTAAACAACTTATAGACAGGTGTCATGAAAATATCTCTCACCGCTATTCCAAGCCAATTGACAGTTCGACACTTGTATAAGTTCTTTCGGACTGAATCGTGTCTATTAATAGCAAACGCTATGTTAGTCTAGCGACTGTACTAGTGTCGGACAAAATGACCACTAATATTAGCTTTGTGACTGTCAAAGCATACCCGTACATAGCCTCAGCTGGCTCACGTGAAAGTACCTGTGCAGCTACCGTTAGATTGATTTAGTTTAAAACACATTTTGCCTGTCACAAGAGCATGTACCATGTATTACAAATATGCATCGTGATGCGCAAGATCTTGTGCCACCGTCGCGGGAAAATTGTGTTCTCGTTACTATGAATAGCATTTTAAAAGAATTTCTAATTTTTAACGAATCGAAAGTGACGTTAATAAATTTTGGTTAAATTATATCGAGGATTTAAAATGTTTAACAAATATCATCTACAGATAAATATTATACTTGTTTAAGCCTAAATTGAAATTGGTTAAATAATAAAATAATAATAATAATAAGTTTTCTCCAAAAGAGGTCAAAAACGATTTTGACACGGGTCGTTTTTCATGGGACAAACAAACCTAATTTTTATTTTCGCCTGGCAGCTTTTAAGTTAGTCCTAGCACACAAAAAGTATATTTTGGTATTTATGATAGGAGAAAAGCTACGAAAAAATCGCTCATTTGAATATCGTTACCCATTAACTTTTTCATTTGTATCTTAACTACTGAAGAAAATCGTTGGTTGTCTAAAAAATTCAAATTTTATGCCCTTTTTAGATATCCTCTGATCTGGATAATGATTTTTGGATGCATACACAGCCATGATTTCTACAACCATAGATCATAGCATATACTGTTTCCAAAAAAGGAAGGCTACTGTGCTAGTCTGAAGTAATTATTGGTTTTAAAATCTTATTTTACAGTATTTGTTAATGGGCTATTTGTTCTGAAGGTAGTAACTCTTTTTTCTTTTTTTTTAGTATGTGCGACTAGATAGTGACACTGACGCTAAAAATGTCTGGGAAATACTGACCAAGCATTGGCATCTTCCGATTCCAAAACTGCTCATCTCCGTTACGGGTGGTGCCAAACGTTTTGAGATGAACCCACGGCTAAAGAACATCCTGAAACAGGGCTTGTGTCACGCAGCCACCAGCACTGGTAAGTTAGACATGTTTTATTGTCAGCATAAAGTGAAGAATATTTTTGATAGAATTCCATTAAATCTATGAGATGTCAAGTTTAAAACAATTTATTCCTACAATTCGGTGGCATTACGCTGCCTTCATCGGGGAACTGTAATTCTATACCTAGTTATGTTATATTCATTTTTCATAGTACTTAGTAGCCGTTTACTATAATAGATGTAATCTATTTAAACTTTAAAACTTTTCCTGTTATGGGATTTTCGTGCAGTGTTGTATAAGATGTCAATTTGAGAAAAACATGTATGTTCCCAAGTGCCTATACATTCCTGTAGATACCAATTGTTTTAAGAAACACATAAAAGGATTTAATCCATAACTACTGTATATGTAGCCATGCACATCTATTAATGTTACAGTAGCCAATGCAATTTACCAGTTGCTGGCTTATGATGAGAATTAGCCAGGTAATTTGTTGTTTTTTAAATGTTTCAGGAGCTTGGATAATTACCGGTGGTACAGCGACAGGAATTATGCAGATTGTTGGAGAAGTTATCCATGAATACACCACGGCCAATGACGTTCAAGACCAAAAGCTGGTGGCTCTTGGGATAGCCACGTGGGGAATCATATCCAACAAACAAGCATTAGATGGAAAAGGCCGTGTGAGTTTGTAATGCATGTCTGGATGCATTCAGTAAATTATTTAATATTATATATCTTATGTTCAGATAGTTTTGAGAATGTAGGCGTAATTTTAAAACTAAAACAAATGCTGTACATGGGTAAAAAGAAAATGACATCATAAAACAAATATTGTTTGCTTAAAAATGTTATAGAGAGCAAAGTACTCGTCTCAAGTTTCTTGACATATGGTAACCTCAGTGACCATTTTTCATCTTTTGCTGCCAGTATGAGCTGTATAATATTATGACTTACGGTACCTTTGGAAATTAGTGGGAGTAGAGGTTTGATGTTACAGGTGGTGGTGATAAAATATCTATCGTAATATGTGGGTCATGATACGATATGTGATAAGTAAATTTATCCTATAACATACCCATAATATCCATGTCATAAACCCATTTGATATTTACCATGATTATTAATTTGGTTAAAGGAGACCGGACACCAAAAGACATGTAGTGTGTAATGGATTAAGTTAGCGTCAAAGACCGCATTACTCTAACGCCCGGCTCGCTGCGAGGCACCGGTCAGCTGCGCGTCTTAGGTTTGGGGTAAAAACAGAAGTGGGCGGGATTATGCATAGATCTGAACGAAAGCGAGGCAATACGTCATCGGTGAGAGTTACCAAGCAATACCGGTGTACGTGTTGATTTTTTGGTTGTGCCTTTTAGTCGTCTTTTCTTCTTTTTTTTTGTCTCCAGGTTTATCGGAAATTTAGTTTACAAGATAATTAGTGTTATTATATACCGTCGACGTAATTATATGATGGTTAACTGCGCAGTGTTTAACTGCAACAGTAACAGCAATGCATACCAAGAAACGGCCAACATCATGGTTTCGATTTCCAAAAAAATGAAAGTTGTTTTAAAACATGGACGCATTATTGTCGTCGAACGGGCTTTACACCAACTAAATACAGCAGGTTATGTGAAAATTAAAACAAGTATGTACTTAAGATATACATTAAATAAAGGTATTGCAATTTGTTCACATACGAATATTTAAACTTCACATTTATTTACCTATAATTACCAAATTAATTTTCACCGACAGCCCATAACGACTCCATACTAACGTCTCTTGATCTAGTTGGTTTGTTAACCTTATAACAAAACACCTTCAAAACGTGAATTATTACGTCAGTTAACAATGTTTATAGTCAGTTCAGTATATTGTCATTAAAATGAAAATGCTAACACTTTGGCAGGAACAACATATGTACTGTGGCCAGAAGGAATGATGGTTAATTAGTTTTAAAGCTAATGTCGATTATTAAAGCATAATAAAATTGTACTTTTCAATGCTTTCTGTATGTCATATTAAAAATACTCTACACCAAATAATTATTTTAATACCTACCCTGGGTTTCTGCCAGAGGGTGCGGAGGGTAAACTTACATGTATGTACTAAATAATCTCAGAAATTAATGTGTATATATATATAATGTTTTATTTTTTCGATAGATTATAGTAACATAATTGCTGTTTAAAATTTATAAAAGTGCATGAAATAAAATGTTCAATAAAAAACCCATTTCAAACCTATAACCACCCAATATACTCCTTTGAATATATTTAGTTTTTACAGGCCCGCAGGAACGACTTGGGGGGGGGGGGGGGGGGCACTGACGGACCGGGTATAAACTCTACATCAGATTTTGGTTACAATGACAAAACTTAATGTGATAAAGAAAAGCTCACAAGTGGAGGACACCCCCGCCCCCCCCCCCCCCCCCCCTCCAGTTCCTACGGGCCTGTTTTATTACGTACCCTCAAATTATTTTCTGGCAGAAAACCTGGTACCTTTGGCAGAGGTTGAAACAATTGGTCGTCTAATTTTCGACTGTTACCATAAAATAATATAATTAATCACTTTTGGCATCTAGCAATTTAAACCAAAATTAACAATAGTTACCACATGGAATAAGCATCATATATTATTTTGTTTTACCTGTAATATATTTTCATCAGGACTTCCTTCTTTCTCTATGAATGATTAAAGAAAATAACACTGGATATATTGTAATTATTTTTATTTTATTCCAATATATAACAAATGTGATTTATGTCAGTATGTGGAGCAAATTACCTGAAACAGTTGGTTTGAAATCATGATTACAAAATCCTAAAGATAAAAGGAACTGATTCCTAACCTCACCCTCTACTTAGTATCTACATTTGTATAGGCCTGTAGGAACGACATTTGAAGTGGGGGGGGGGGGGGGGGGGGGGGGGTGGAGGGGGAATACAGTCTCTAGTGAGGGATACAAAGTAGATTTTGATCTTTATATCATCTTTATTTATGCAAAGTAGTGAAAACTTAAAACATACATTTTCATCCTAGAGTGTGTGGTGGAGAACAAGCCCCTAGGCCCGCACCTCCCCAGTTCCTACGGGTCTGTTGTATTTTATATTAATAAATGCAAAGACTACATGATAATATTGTCGATAAGACATATTAGTTGTAAAGTGATTGTCAGTATGTGGCAACAGTATAATATTTCCCAACATTTCTGTTTTTCTGTACCCGGCTGTGGACAGTTTCGGCAGACTGGTAACACATTTTCTTAATAATTAAAAATACACGGTTTAACCAAACACATTAAAACTTGGAGGGTAACTAGTTAAGAGAACAAAGTTGTTTGTTAAATTATTATATCTTGCTTTGGTGAGGAGGGGACGCTTTTTTGCAAATTTGCGAAATCGGCCTATGGAATATCCACTGACGTGTCATATTTACATCTATGCTGAACAAGATTTATGATGAAATATTATTAAATTTTGTGTGCTTTTCTTCTAATTAGGTCCATTTGCTTCAGTTTACATTAAAAATGTCATAAAAAATTATGTTTTAAAAAATGCTTGTATGCTAGTCTATGACCGTGTGGCTTCCTTGTCTTCGTCGGCAGTTGATTCATCCGATTTTTCGTCTAAGACAACATTTCCTGGATTAGGGACAAAGTCTCTGATAAGTGGTTCAAACTAATACGGTTTGATGCCATTAGCACAAGCTGGACACAATTCTTCGTCACTCGAATCGCTAAGTTCGTCCATGCTGCTTGGTAGTTTCTACAGTTTTCCTCTCATCGATGACGTCACGGGTCTAGCTCGTCAATTGTCGACAGTTTTCGGCAAACATCGGAAATCGGCGAACCCCCCCCCCCCCCCCCCCCCCCCCCCCCCCCCCCCCCCCCCAACCAAGACTGGCACGCTTAACTTAGTCAATAATAATATAATAATATAAGGGGAGTAATATATAAGGGGAGCGCGGTAGTTGTGTGTTGTGGTTTATGACGGCAAACAATTCATTACGCCGTATATATGGTTTGGTGTCCGGTCTCCTTTAATAATGTTTTGCTGTCAATGGGTCATTTGTTTACAACCAACAAGATTTGTGTACCTGAGCATAATGTTTTGATGAGATTTATCATTTAGTTGAAGTGTGTTACGTCAAAGTACATTTGTGCTAATCGCGATGCAACTTCAGAACTTTGATTTACTAAATATTGAATTAAAATGTTATTTTAAAAGTGTTATATGATAAATTGAATTCACTACTCGTGTTTCTTTAATATGTAAAATCTTCTACTGCATGCTTCCTTGTACTTCCGGTCATGTAACTATAGCTTCCTTCTTTTTCTCTTCGCTGTTCGGTTCGGACGTCTTTTCTTTGGCTCTGTTTTTTAATGGATTCATACTTTGGGTTTTTGTAGTGATAATTTGTCGTTTGTTGGTGGTTTCATTTCCACCATTCTTGTTATATTTATCACTGTATTCTTTTGGCGTAAACACTTGTATTAGTGTTCATTTATACCAAAATTGTTTTTTCTGCTGGGTAACATCGTGTGATCGCCATTTGCAAAACATGGCGTCCTTGTTACCGGCTTTGTGTTTTTTATGGTTGTCTTATATTGTCGTCATTCGATCGTTGGCATCCACAGGCCTTCGTCAGTTTACATGGACCCCTGTAATGAACTGAAAGATTGCATCATTGGCTCACCGTTCGGTACCGTGATCGATCGAAGTGATACAGCGTCCAGGGTTCCACTGGCTACTGGTGGTACCGTCCACGGTCCGTGTCTCCGATTGCAGCCAGTACATTGGACCGTCCACACCGGTCAGCAGCTGATACGGCGTTCAGGGTTTACATCGGCTCCTGATGGGACTGTCCATGGTCCGTGTCTCCGATTGCAGCCAGCACATCGGACCGTCCACACCGGTTGGGAGCTGATACGGCATCCAGGGTTCCACCAGCTCTTGACAGGATCGTCCACGGTCCGTGTCTCCGATTGCAGCCAGTACATCGGATCGAATTGCCTGTGCCAGGTTACTGAGCGATTTTCCAGATGATGCGTTGTCTCCTTCCGTGTTAGAAGATCCGGATGCAGTGAACCACATGACTTTGAGGGATTGTCTCGCTGCAGTGTATGAGATGGTTTCCGTTTTGTCTGGGCTTCCATGGCACAATGAACGTATCCTGTCTTCAACCTGTCCTTCAACGGTGTGCCGCCGGCCTTGGATGACGCTTTTTCCGGCGGGACCAGGCGTCTTTCTAGAACTTACAGATCGGCATGTCCAGTTGATGGCTTCAGCTCAGCGTAGATGTCTGTACATGCTGTCCTATTTGATGTTTTCCTGGCGACCATAGCTCCTCAGGTGCAGGATGCCAGATGCTATGCCTTGTTCCAGCCGTCGGCTTCGATGTTGGTCTGCCTTACATCTTCCGTGATGTCGAAGTCCACTACCGTCGACCAGCTTGCCTGCAGCGATCTATTCTTGACTTTCTGCACAAGCCGGACATCTTGGCAAAACTGTGGTCTACATCCAAGCTGTTTGCTGTGAAGGGGTTCGACGTTACAAGCGTTCCGGGTTGATGATGAAGACAGTCTACTGGTCCGGTCACTTGTGTTGGGACCCCGTACAATGGTCCGTCTGTTGCTTGAGGAAGTTTCAGCGATATTTGGCAGATCGATCACTATATCCGCTGGTTCTGAAAGTCATCCAATTGCCATCACCACTGATGTTCACTGTTGTTACCGCCAGCCTTTCTGAACGATGCTCTCTAGCTTGCCTCTGCTGATGTCTCGCACCAGGTGGTGTGACGGTTGTGGATCCTAGCCAGTTGCTGTTTGTGTTGTTTTACTTCAACGTATATCGGGCATATAGGGTAGCGGGTTGCTACACTGTCGGTGGCTCTTGACTGTTTCACGGGATCACTGTTTCCGATGTCCTGGTTCCTGCATCACTCTACTACTGTTTCATGAAATACCATTGAAAGAGTAATTTTGACGTCAGTGCAATATTTGATGCACAGAGGTTGACTCCAGGTTCGGCGTATCCAGTTGTTTCTGAAATCATACATTCAGTACAATAACCAAGACTTGCTCATCTGGTTACCAGTCGTCCTGCAGTCCAGTCTCCGATGGTGGCAACGCCAGGCGAACGTCTTCGACGGAGTCTCTTTGCGGCCATTCCAGGCGACTCACCAACCTTCTGGAGATGTTGGCGGTGTACAATGCTATCCTCCACTGGCGTCAACAGTTGACTGGAGCGACTCTCATGGTGGCCACAGACAGTCTGACCATGGCGACGTACATCAATCGACAGTGCGGCACACTCCAGCAGTCTTCTGCGACTGACGTTTCGTCTGTACGACTTGGTGGACGACGTGCCTCTGCAGATCCGTGCACGATATATTCCAGGGGTCTCCAACATTCTAGCAGACTGTCTATTCCGGCCGTCATCTCCGCAGTCAACCGAGTGGATGCTACATCCGGAGGATTTTCGATGGGTGTGCGAGCGTCGAGGTTGAACCATCAACTTCGCGTTTATGTGTCACCAGTTCCAGATCCAGATGCCATGGACCTAGACGCTTTCGTCATCAGCTGGGATCAGATGGGTGCATACGTCTTCCCACCTTTGATCCTGCTGCTCAGGGTGCTACAGAGGTTTCAACAATACCACTGTCATCTGCTGTTGATCGTACCGATGTGGCCATCCAGGGTGTGGTTCCCAGATCTACTGACTCGCTGATCCACATCCGTTGCCTGTGCCAGAGTGGGATCATCTACTTCGGCACCCTACATCTCGGCTCTACCATCCGAATCCACGCTTACATGTGTGGACCTTATTGCCAAAGGTCTGAGAAGGGTTTTTCTTCCAAGTCTACTGTGGCAGTTCTGAAGGCTCATAGATCATCTACCACTGCGGCGTACAATGTCAGATGGCTGCTTGGATTAGATCTACGATCCTACCACCATGTCCTCGCACTGTAACACTGCTATCCAGCACATACTCACTGGCTGTTTTTGGGCGACGGACTCCATCTTTGCGAACTATTACCTGAGGGATGTCTCCACTGAGGATGTCGAGGGCTTCCATCATATGGGTCCTGTGGTGGCTGCGCAGACACTGGTGAACACTAGCTGTCCTCGTCGCCGTTGAGGTTGCTGTTGGATTCTAGGCTGCACACTGAGATGTCTACTGAATCCACAGGTGAGGATTTGCTATCTCTTATTCTTTGCACTTTTAATATGCACTGGTGCTGGAATTTTTGTCTGGATAACATTTGCCTTGCACTGCACTCGGCCATATGTTTCCTAACTGGACTAACATTTTTTTTGGTGTACTAGACAGAAAACACGTTGGGCGATTACCTAACACCTGCATCCCTGGTGGTTCTATCTTCCCACCCTGTCAGAACTGTTGTGACGGATGCCGCCTTGTCTGGTTCGTTTTTTTTTAAACTTAACCTACACTGGGCTGTGACGGGCATCCCTTGGAAGACAGTTCTTTATTGTTGGCCTAATTCTTCCACTGGTCAGACTCCATCCGGTCTTGGGGAGATAACAGGAGCATCTTCGGATTTCGGTACCCATCTGTTGAATGCTGATCTTGTTTGAGGACAGGAAATATTGAAAAGAAATGGAGAAAACTTGGAGTGTTTTATCTTTTATAGAGATATTACCTGTCCTCAAGGATTTATACCTGCCCGAGCCTCCCCGCTTCCTGTCATCCGTGCGATGTGCTCAGTGAAAAAGAAGGAAACTATAGTTACATGACCGGAAGTACAAGGGAGCATGCAGTAGAAGATTTTAGGCCATCCCATTTACTGTTGGGATGTTCGGACCAGTCCACTAGTGTATGTGTTGTGTGTGTGTGTGTGTGTGTGGGGGGAGGGGGGGTGCACTTATTTGAGGACAGGTAATATCTCTATAAAAGAGAAAACACTCCAAGTTTTCTCCAATCTCTTTTAGTTAATCGATATTTGTCTTGGCAGAGCCTAAACAAAAAAGAAAAAGAAAGAAGTGTTTTATTTAACGACGCACTCAACACATTTTATTTACGGTTATATGGCGTCAGATATATGGTTAAGGACCACACAGATTTTGAGATGAAACCCGCTGTCGCCACTACATGGGCTACTTTTCCGATTAGCAGCAAGGGATCTTTTATTTGCGCTTCCCACAGGCAGGATAGCACAAACCATAGCCTTTGTTGAACCAGTTATGGATCACTGGTCGGTGCAAGTGGTTTACACCTACCCATTGAGCCTTGTGGAGCACTCACTCAGGGTTTGGAGTCCGTATCTGGATTAAAAATCCCATGCCTCGACTGGGATCCGAACCCAGTACCTACCAGCCTGTAGACCGATGGCCTGCCACGACGCCACCGAGGCCGGTACGAGCCTAAACAAATACCAATTAACGTAGTCTCAGTAGATATTAAATCCACTGATGATGAATCCTCTATGTAAAGTATGTATTCCATTCACAAGTAAAAAACATTTATTCACCTGACATGTACTAGATCCTCTTGCCACTTGTATGGTATTTCTGTCTCAAACTTAGTCTCTTGCTTGAAGTACATGTAAAGAAACTCCGTAGTACAACTTGGGAATGTATATACATGTAAGTTCGTACATTTTCACATCATCTTTTTTATGAAAATTATTAAAAATTAAAACAGGTACATGTATGTATTGTGACACATCTGCCATAAATTACTGCATTGTAGTGTTGACCTCATATCACGATACAGTACCGTATCGTCATACCTTTACACTCTTAAGTGGGAGTAGTAAAGACTGCTTATCAGGGCTCGAAATGGCCTGTGGCCAGGTTGCCAAATGCGACCAATGTCCTGTTTGGGCGACTTAATTATTAAAAAATAATGGCGTTAGTTGCCCAAATAATATTATCTTCTTTAGAGCTATAACATATGAGCCACTATTAATATTTATATTCCACATTAAAATCTTTCTCATGGTTCGCTTACCGTAATTTGCCAACATGCATTATTATTATTTGAACCACCATATATTTTGGCGAGTTTCGAACCCTGTATATATATATATATATATATATCTGTTATGCTTATCTCATATTTTTTAAAAAGTGGTCTTATGTTTCAGGACATGGGCTTGTTTCCAGCAACCTACAACATTGAAGATGTCCAGGCTGACACACAAGGAGCTCCACTAGATCACAACCACACTCACTTCATACTCGTCGACGATGGCACAGAGAACCTATATGGACGGGAGATCAACTTCCGCAGTGCTCTGGAAAGTTACATATCAAAAACTGGAGTTGCTCAAAACCAGAGTACGTCTGATTAGTTTTGACTGCAAATAGAGTGTTATATGTTTTAAGCAGTGTGCTGTGCTGTGGCCCTCGCACAAATTTGTTTTTCAATAAAAACATTTTGATAAAAAAAAATTGTGGGGGGGGGGGGGGGGGGGGTAAATTAAATTTTTGTCAAAAATTAAGTACTGTTCTTGGTATTTGGTACCTTCCTGGTAATCTAAACAACTGTCGCAACTTATTACATTGCCTGTATGGATTTTGTCTCCTTTTTTACATAATATTTTATTTAGTAGTATCACGTTTTCTTTTATTATAATATATATTTTTATTTTTCTCATATTTTCTTTTATTGTAAATAAATAACATTCTATAAACTGTTTTATAAAGATATTTTTAGAGTACTAAATTGCTAGTTGTTGACAACATATTGTCAGTGTTTTATTTTCTGTCAGGTGTTCATGTTCGCATTGTTCTCTTGGTTGTGGAAGGTGGAGTGAACACCATGAAAACCGTCTGTGAGTCCATCCATCAACAGACACCGGTTGTTGTTATTGAGGGAACGGGGAAGGCAGCTGACTTCATCTCGCTGGGCTTCAGACGTAGTCAACCAAATAAGAAAGAGTTGGTTTTGATTTTTAATATTTTTACTGTTTGAGTAAAGTCTTATTTTAATAATATATCAATTAAAAAAATTGAAATAAAAACTGAAACGTTTGGTTTAAGGAATATTTATTAACCATTAAATATATGGTTTTGGGATCGGCCGACAGGCAAGAGCCTATATTAAGGCCTTTCCCTAAATTTTTCAAATACAAAGACATACAGCCAAGATAAATTAATAAATTGATATTTGTTAACTAAGACAAATGAAGTGAACAAAAAGAGAAAGGGGCGAGAGAGAGAGAGAGAGAGAGAGAGAGAGAGAGAGAGAGAGAGAGAGAGAGAGAGAGAGAGAGAGAGAGAGAGAGAGAGAGAGAGAGAGAGAGAGAAAGAGAGAGAGAGAAAAAGAAAGACAGAAAGGGTGTAAGTGACTGGTTAAGTCATCTCAAAATTTTTACTATTCATAATGAAGTCCTGGACAGATTTGAATATGCAGGTAATTTCTTGGTTATTAAGGTTCGGATCATCAAATAATAAAATGTCACAATTGAAATAAAAATAATTAAGACAAGTGGGTATTACAAACCACATGGTAAATAGGACAATAGCGCAAAAAAGTGTTCAGCGTCTTCAATAGGATGCCCACAAGCACAAGACGGGATGTCATTTACATGTCGAGCAAACGTATGACCATTTAGATTGCTGATACCCAGACGGAGCCGACTATGCTGTAGCTGTTGCCTTCTGTCACCTTCATGAATCTTTTAAATTGTATGTACATAAAACATATGGTTGTACATAGCCTAAAAAAAGAGGGGCAGGGAAGTAAAAAATACAATCAGGGCAGGTTAATAAAGAGTCTTCTCCAGTTGAAAAACCCACTTTTAAACTAAATAAGGTACTTTAATTTATTCCCTACATCTCTCCCTCACAGCGTCCACACCAGTTTCAAACATGTCATGGCTACAAGTAGGTGAAGGGGCAACCCCTGCAATTGCCTATGGCAGTCGGCAATGCCATGGAGTTTTTATTTGTCGACAGCAATTTTTTCCACGTCATGTTATTTTGCTGTAGACATGTTCTTAATTGCAAGGGTTGAGGGGGAAGCAACATTTTTTTTTCCATCCACACTATGTCGTACACATATCAGAGTTCTATTAAGTGTTAGTGAATTTTGAAGTTCATTAAAAAAAACAAAAACATTTGGTTCACATAGTATGATAAAATGTATGTGCTGTCTTGTCTGTGGTAGAGTGCATACACATATAAAGATCCCTTGGTATTAATGCAAAAATGTAGCAGGTTTTCTCCAAAGATTATATGTCAACATTACCAAATGTTTAACATTCATGAGCATATGATTAATTAATTGATGTACTTTACTGGTGTAGTTAAAAAAAAAAAAATATATATATATATATGTATATATACATATATATACATATATATATACATATATACATATATACATATATATATATATATATACAAAAGTATTAGTATCAGTGATCTTTAAAGTTGTGATTTATGTAATGATGTTTCAGTTCTGAGAACAAAGACTTTCCACAGGAATTTGATGAATACATGAAAGATATGGCCCGGAAAATGTTTTTTTGGGACAAGCAAACTGAGAGCGATAAGGAGGAAAACATCGACGAATGCCTTCGTAGATTGAAAAAATTGTTACAGTACAGGAGACTGGTATTTAGATATATTTTTAAAACCGATATTTTTTATTCTACCTTTGTTTTTGGCTTCTTTATTTTTTACAGTTTTATTTTACTGTTTTATTATTCAATTTGGTATCATTGTCGTAAGTTGTCATTCAGTTATTATGCTACAATTATTTTGTACAATTTGATAAATTCACTAAAAATTTAAAATCTTAAACAATATTAAACATCACGGATTGTATTTGGTGATTATATTGTAATCATATCATATAAAAACTAGATAATATATATTATGTACTATTGGAGGTGGGAGGGTGGGGTTGTGCTAAAGAATATATTTGTTAATGTTTAAATTGATATTACACTCAACAAAATTAATTAAGGGCCAGTAGCCTTTTTGTAATTTCTTTGCTAGTGTCGCATTATTTTGGTCACAAATGACTTCTAAACATTGTTTCAGTTTAGTTTGAACTGTGATACACACAAAAATCTTGCACCTTGTGGGTTTTCGTGTATTTATGAAAACTGCCGAAATGGTATTCAATGATCCATTGTGTGTCGGTTGGTAATAATACTTGTTATTTTATTTGCTCAAAACTTTTCATTTAAATCTTTAATTTTTAGGACATGCCACAACATCGATACCTTACAATAGAAGAAACTACAACTTTTTAAACTTTATTTAAATAAAAATGTCAAAGATATCCACGGGCCCTTAATTAATTTGTTGAGTATTATTACATGTATTTGGATGTTTAGATTGCTATTTATATGATAGTACATGTATTTAGAAGCATTTTTATGAAGTGTAGATGTCACTGCACAATACCATGCCTAACTTTGTAAGAATATTTTATAATTTCAGATTCATATTTTCAACCTTGAATCAGCTGATTTGAACAAGAATATTGATCGAGCTATTTTGTATGCGCTACTTAAGGGTGAGATGTACACTACAAACATACTTATACAGGTCAGAATGAATGAATGAATGAATGAATGAATGTTTAACGACACCCCAGCACGAAAAATACATCGGCTATTGGGTGTCACACTATGGTAAAACCTTATACAGGTCAGTGTCACACCTTATAATTCCAGGGGAAAATATTGACACATTTTAGGTAACTGGAAGCTGATTCAAGTTTTGCATACTAGGTAACTGAATGTTGATTTCAATGAATGATATAACTGGTGAGTTACCAAACCCTAACAGGGAATATTTTGCAGGCCGACCAACTTTCTGGAATTTTCCGAAAAATCTGGAATATTCATAATGTACTCGGAATTCCGGAATTGATGCCAAATATCCGGATTCTTTTTTCAAATTAACTCGATTTCTTTTTAAAGGAACTATTTCTTATTACATTCTACATTCTTAGAATTAAATATCTTTATCACTCATTTCAACCTGAGCTCCGTTTTGTCTAGAGTTGTGCCATTACCAAAGCGTGTGTCTATTGTCAACAGCTGACCAATGAAAATGTCGAGTAAACTAAAGCCATATATGAACATTTTCTTTCTTATTTTTTATGCTCGAATAGTTTATGTATTTATTTTAAAGATATTTTAAATATCATAGACCTATGTTCCTACGGGGCATGCATTGATTCTATGTATTCAATTTTGACATCGTGGATGAAACACAAAAATAACAGAAGAGCGCTACGATCGTACAAAAACAAAAGAAACCGAACCCACAATTGTCTTCTTTCCATTGGCTTTCACATGTAACATTTAACTAAATAATGTTTGGCCACCACTAATCTATGATGCATCCATAACATTAATATACCTACCGATGTTATTTTATTCAAGTAAGTTTAACAATAATGCGATTTTTCTTTCTTTACACTGGCACCCCAAATTTGTTACTCTAATAGTAATGTAAGCATAATGCAGAACGGCAGCCAGTCTTAATGTGGGTAGTGGTTTCGTCCCCGAACCAGTTCGCCACAAATCAGTGCAAATTTGGTAATGTACCTACATAAAAATAACATTGGTCCCAAGTTTGTTTGTCACTTTATTACTAATCTGTAGGTGGGAGTCTTAAACTGTAATACAATATTTGCTAATAAAGTGAGGTTTTAAGTGGATTTGTGTGTGAACTTGATGATATTTGGTGTGTGTGTGGGTGGGGGAAGCAGCTTTTTTATGGAAAGTTCCAATTCACATATAAATAATTATATACTCATTTGTATTGTCATTTTGCAAATATATGTCAAACATGACATTTTTGTGCAGTTTAAAATTACTTTTATGAAAATGGCGTTTTCGCACACTTTAAATTATTGTTTTGTAAAGTGCGTTCACACGCATAAAAATGAAAATATCAGAAAATTTCGGAAAAATATTTCTATTAGGTTGGTCACATCGCAATTCGCTACACAAGTTTCAGAGATCGCTACATCATTTTAAAACATTAAACAGTAGTTGCTAATCAGTATATTTCTATTAGGTTGGTCACATCGCAATTCGCTACACAAGTTTCAGAGACCGCTACATCATTTTAAAACATTAAACAGTAGTTGCTAATCAGTATATTTCTATTAGGTTGGTCACATCGCAATTCGCTACACAAGTTTCAGAGATCGCTACATCATTTTAAAACATTAAACAGTAGTTGCTAATCAGTATATTTCTATTAGGTTGGTCACATCGCAATTCGCTACACAAGTTTCAGAGACCGCTACATCATTTTAAAACATTAAACAGTAGTTGCTAATCAGTATATTTCTATTAGGTTGGTCACATCGCAATTCGCTACACAAGTTTCAGAGACTGCGACATCATTTTCTCCATTCCACATTTTAGGTAACCGGAAGTTGATTCACAGTTTTGCATACTAGGTAACTGAATGTTGATTTCAATGAATGATATAACTGGTGAGTTACCAAACCCTAACAGGGAATATTTTGTCATATTGCGATTCGCTACACAAGTTTCAGAGATCGCAGCATCATTTTAAAACATTAAACAGTAGTTGCTAATCAGTTGACTAGAAATATCAATAAACAAAACTTTGAATCAAAATGTTTCCTGCTTAACTCACAAGTGCAACATTCTGTAATCCATATTTTACATTTAAAATTACTTTTTAAGTTAACTGATTTTTCATTCATGGTAGTTTGGCAGTTTGCATGAATGTGAAGTTACAAGCAAACAAAGGGACAGTTTGCATAAAATATTGTGCCATGTCATTAGTGGGAATATGATATAGGTCAGTGCCAGAGTTCTCACTTGAATATGTGTATCATTTTGTTTTTTAGCCAACAAATCAAATCCTAATTCCCAACTTGCATTAGCTCTTGCCTGGAATCACAGTGACATTGCTAGAGAAGAAATATTTAGTATAGAAAATCGGAACTATTGGAAGGTACATGTTGTGGTTTTAATCTGTTCTTGAATACTTAAGTTATATCAAGGCCATTTTTTGGTTGGTTTTTTATTCATTAATTTATTCAGTTTCTGTTTTCATTCTATTTATTAATTTAATAATAGTAAGAAGAATTATGATTTGTGATGAATTAGTCTCGATACAGCAAACATTACGTTGTTTTTTAAAAATTGTGATCCAGTTTTAAAATTTACAAAAATGCAAAGGTTTTTATTTTTATTTTTCAGCAAACTGACCTGTGTAATGCCATGTTGATAGCCCTAGTTGAAAACAAAGTGAGCTTCGTACGGCTGTTTATTGACAATGGGGTGGACTTCAAGAAGTTTCTCACTGTTTCAACTCTGTGGAATCTGTATTGCAGTGTAAATGACTGTCTTTATCTTTGTTAAATAATTGTGTGGCAAATGTATGGATATTGCAAAATAAAATTTAATTACTTTAGTTCATATGTTAAATATATAAATGTTTATAAATATAAATACTCTTGCCATTAGACATATTTATAATGTCTAGATTTAAAAAAACAATTCAATTCATTTCCTTCGATGTAAAGTTCATAGTAACACCATACTTTTTACAACCCTGGAAAGTTAATTGTTTTTTTATCTCACCTTTGCGAATATATTACTTTTCCAACTGAGGGCATCAACGTTTGCCTTGTGTTTAGCATTTAGCTCCATTTCTTACAAACTATAAGTCGTAGATCGATGCACTTGGGTTTTTTTTATGAATATCTATGGATGCAACTATTAGCATCACCGAATATGTTAAACTTTATGATGGCGAGATATTTAATTCCATGGAATTCTTGTTTACAGGTAATCACTGACAAGACAGACACTCAGGCTGAGATATTCCGCAACCTCATCGCCAATCAGAAGGTGAGTTTAACCAGCAGCAGTTCCATGTCGACATCATTCACAGTCGGGTGTGGGATTTAGCTCAGTCAGTTGAGGATGCTTGCATCGCATGATCGAATCACCTCGGTGGATCTATTCAACTGATTGGCAATGAGTTTTTCTCTTTCCAACCAGTGCACCACATCTGGTCAAAGGCTGTGGTATGTGCTTTCCTGTCTGTGGAAAAGTGCATATATAAAATCCCTTCCTGCATTAGGAAAAATGTAGCGGGTTTCCTCTGATGACTACGTGTCAGAATTACCAACTGTTTGACATCAAATAGCTGATGATTAATTAATCAATGTGCTCTAGTGCTCTAGTTAAACAAAACAAATTTAACAAACTTCATTCACAATCACACAGTGGCAGGGCTTTTATTGTCATAGTCCTGTGCTAGTATGTCCCCATAAGGGGAGGTTGATGTTTGTTAACTTCAGGTAGCAGTAAATGGCAGGATGGATCAGTTTGGGAGCTGCTAGAATTTATTTTAAGGGTGCAATAAATAATCTAATGGTTATACCAGCTTAACAGATACAATGTAAATTCCTCTAGACAGTACTACATTATGTGTATACAGTAACGTAATACAGTGAAACTTGTCTATACCGACCATGCCGGGAACCTAATATTCATCCGATGTAGACAGGATCCAGTGTTTATAGGGTCACATTTTTAACATTTAGAAACACTCTGGACCTAGAAACTTGGCCAGTTTTGACAGGATTCCAGTTTGTTCAGTGTCCAGTTTAAACAGGTTTCACTGTATAACAATAAAAACATTTTTTTTAAGTGGGTGCTTATTGTCCAGTGACATTTGCTTGGTTTGAGCAAGGTGGAAGACTGTCATATATTGTGTGATGTCTATATGATAGGTATTGATACAATATTACTAACGGCATGTCTGATGTCTGTTTACAGCAAACATGGACATCATATATCTTGTGTCGATCGACGGGCAACTGTGAACATTATCACCATGTGTTGAAATACGTTATGGTCATGTCTGTATATTAGGTATTGATGCAACATTACTAACTGCATGGTGTCTTTTTACAGCAAACATGGGCCTCATATATCTTGTGTCGATCGAGGAACAACATTAAGAAAGGTCCAGACCTGCTGAGATACGTCAGCAAAGTGATAGTCTACTTGCTCAAAGACGATGCTGTGGATCTCTATTCAGGTGTGGCATTCTTGTGGTGGCAACGGGTTTCTTCTCACTATCTAGACCTGGCTCCGTACTTATAAAACCGTAATAGTTTAGACTCAAGACTATACTAGAATGTGATAGTTTAATGCCATGGCAGCACCATACGAATGCATATGTCATTAGATAGTTGACTCATTATAAGCACAAGGCCAAGTGTTGAAATTTTAGACTAAAGACTTTAATATAGTCTGATAATTTAATGCCATGGTAGCATCATACGAAGGCATATGATGTCATTAGATATCTGACTATAATAACCACAAAGCCAAGTGTTGAAATAACATGTTAGACACCAAATAACCGTACTTTAAAATGGGATAATGTGTTGTTACACAAACATTTCTTTCTTTGACTGGTATATCAAAGGTGTGGTATATGCTGTCCTCCTGTGAAATAATGTGTATAAAAGATTCCTTGCTGCTGATCAGTAGAAGTCTCCCAAGTTGTAAAAATATTAGTTATAAATCGAGATAGTCTTATTCAACTTATTGTGCTAGCACAACAAAAATGCTATTCAACCTGAGTCATACCTTCACACTGCAGAATTCTCTCCCTTGCTGGATATGCTTAACGCTATCCTTGCACGGGCTACCTGTAACTCCATTCTCGATTCTGCAGTCCACCTGTCAACACCTGCTTCAGCTCTTGAAAAAGTTTTGTTTACTTTGTAACTTTGTTTTTTCTTTTTAATTTTTTTCGTTGAACTTGACATACGGTTGGTAGTTGTGAGTTCTGTTTTGAACTTACCATTTTCGATGCGATTTCGGTGACAGCTAGTGCATGGAAAGTTTGTGCGCAAGATGGTTGTCTATTTAAATTATGACCGTAAGTGTGAGGTCTGTGCGACGTGGTCTCCCGACCAGTGGGTTCGGTTCGGTTCGGTTCACAGACTCAGGTTTTGGGTACCAGCAAAATCTTGTTGACTACTTCGGCAGTAGTCAGCCAGTCAGACTTAGTGGGTAAGACCTGTAAGTCTGTAGACACTTCGAGTTTCCTCGTCGGTCCGTGTTACGAGTGACAATACCTATACTTCGAGAGTGCGCCCTCCCCCCCCCCCCCCCACGTGGGCTCCCATTGTGACCGTGGTACATGAGCCGTCTTCGTTGGTGATGGCGCCCTCTTCTGTTTGTGTGGCTTCGCCTAAGCCTCGGGCGTCGCCACCATCTTTACGGTTACATTTACAAACAGAAGGTGGGCAGGGCGGAGTCGTCGCGTCCCCGGTCTTGGTGACTTCATCGGTTACCGAGCATGTGCACTCCATTGTGCATAGGTCCACTGCCTCATCTGCAGAGCAGGTGGCCCTGACTTTGCCTTCGATTGCTGGCAGTCGCTTTGGCACCCCAGCTTTCTCAAATCCCGAGGAGAGCTCTGTCAGTTTGTTTCGAACTGAGCTGTTTGTTCCAATGCTGGGATCCGTCTTGGATAGCATCCCGACCGATGTTTACCGATGGGTAAACTCATCCCGTTTGGGTCCTCCGTTTGTGTATGTTTACCTAAAGGGTCCGGTGACTTCGGTAGGGACGGAAGTTTGCATCGTCTTTGGTTCCTACCTCTTCGACTTTACTCGATAGAGGACGATATTCGCGCAGATACCCCTTGCCTGGGTTGGCCTGTGGTCGCAAACTCCGACCATTCTGCACTTGGCATAGGAACGACCGTTAGGCTTTCAAGAAACGTTGTTTCGTAGTTTTGTGGAGTTTTTGAACGCTTCACCTCAGTTGGGACCATTGCTGGCGCAGACGGGACCGTTGGTTGTGGCTCCCATTCCTCCCCTCCCCTGGTTTTACTCCAAAACCAGCAGAAACTGCATCTGGACAGCAGTTTGACGATGCAGTCTCGGGAAACGCTGCCCCAGGGGTGTCTCGAGTAGGGGGAGGAGTCCATGTAGATCTTCGGTTTAGCTTAGCTTAGTAACTTGTTTAACGTGTCCATATACCACTAGGGTTTCGAACACGCCTATCCCGAGTCCGGCCTCCGATAGGATCAGGAGTCTGACTCGGGACAGGGATAACCTAACAAATAGGGGAAATTTTGAAAATTAACGCCAAAAATATAAAAAGGGGGAAATTGGGGTTAAAAATGTTTGGCTGCGCCCTTAAAGAAACATATCAACATTCCTATCCTATATAAAGTATTAATATAATATATTTTTGGCGCAAATTTAGATGGGCTGGTCTAATTATAATAATTCTTAAACAATATTCATTAAGCCCATGGGAGGTTAAGAGAAAAGGGGCTGCCAGTCATATTTTAAACATTGGTGTGACCAGGTGAGGGTCGGAAGGGAGGGGAGGCCGGCCCTACTCAAAACCTACGGCCGAACCGCCTACGCATATAGCCCCAAAGAATGCCCTAACTCCCAGCATCTCATCACCCCCATCCCCCACCGTAGATGTTCGGGATCCAGTAGACAGTGACCTGACTTCGAAGGAAGCATTGGCTGGACTAGATTCCGTTGCTGACCCAGCTCTCTCACTACGTTTCGGAGGTAGAGGAGTGCGATTATCTGGCGGTCCTGGCTTTTGTCAGGGACCAGGTCCAACAGGTATATGGGGACGCTATACCTCAGGTTGAGGCCCAGCCTAAATTTAAGGGTGTCTCCTTCAGTAACCGTTCCTTGAATTTGGTCATTCTTTGTGAGGAGTCGGGTTTACCACTTGCTCAGGAGGCGCATGGTACACTTTGTGACATTGATGCATTGATCACTGGCAGTGATCGTATCCTGGGAGTGGGTGTTGATGAGTACCCAGTGGCACTGCCTATGGGGAAAATCTTAACAGGAGCGTGCATTTTCTGTGCCGACTCCTATGAGATGTTGGGGGTGGATTTTCTTGAACATCTGGTGGTTGTTCCTGATAGTGTGAGAGCTGCATGTGTCATTGCCAATCGCGGATCTGGAATCGTTCGAATGGCTGGCTAAGTCAATGTTCCAGATCAATAACCATTTGGGAATGTTCCTATTTGGCTTGGATAAGGCTGTCGGGAGCCTTCCCGCGATGGCAAAAGGCTGTTTGGAGGCTGCGTCGAAAGCCTCTAAGCATATCACTCAGTTATCTGGCCGATTGTTTGCAAACAGTCTTTTGTTACGGCGTGACCATTACATTGGTGGGTTTGAGTGCGTCAAACATTGCAAAGACATTTTTTCGCACACGTTCGGTACAGGAAAACTTACTTTTTGGTCCCAATTTTAATCTTGTCCTAGACAAGGATTTGTCGCGACCAGTTCCGAACACTCAACCCTCAACCTCTGGTAAACGTCGGTCCACGTTTTCGGGGTTCATGCATCTGCCTGTGAAAAAGGCTGCTTTTTTACAGTCTGCTCAGATCTCTCGAGTTCCTGACACCACAAGGCAATATGTTCCATTGCGCTTATCCACAATTTTCAAGCATCGGTGCGACGTTTGATGGGGGAGCAAAGTACTACGGTACGATCTCTCCACGAGGTGTTGGGACACCTCGAATCTCTGGCCTCATTAATCGTGCTGTTCAGACGATTCAAATGACCACTCCAGTGGCATTTGTCCCCATGGTGGGAGTGTCACAACTGGGACAAGGTAGTGTCTCTGGGTCCTTGGTTCACTCATCCGATACAGGAGTGCCTGTCGGACAAGTGCATGTCCCAATGGGTTCCGCTGCACCCCCTGCTCCAGATCTGATCCTTTTTATGGATGCATCGCTGCATGGGTACGGGGCGAATCTGTTGGATCAACACATTTCAGGGATATGGAATTTATCCAAGAGGACACTTCATATCAACTGTGTGGAGATGGAGGCAGTGCATCGTGCCTGTCTTCATTTTCAGAGTGTTTTTCGACACCATCGAATTCTGTTGAGATGTGACAATACGTCGGTAGTTGCATATCTCAGTCGTTGGGGTGGCACCAAATCGGAGACTTTAGGTTGCAATGCTCTTGTGATTTTGGATTTCGGCGACCACCTTTGGTGAATGTGTTAGCCGATGCCCTCAGTCGACATACCCCTGTTCAGATGGAGTAGATGTTAAATAAAGGGGTGGTCACAGTGGTTCTCCATGTTTGGGGCAGTCTGCAGGTGGACATGTTTGCCACATGGTTGAACAACCAATTGCCTGTGTTCGTGTCCCCAGCACCGGACACATTGGCATTAGAGTATGACGCTTTGAGTATGGCTTGGACGGGACTGGATTTTTATGCCTTCCCTCCTCCTGTCTTACTCGGCAAGGTGTTGACCAAAGTGGTCCAGGAACCTTGTCACGTGACACTGATAGGTCTTCTGTGGGTGGCGCAGTCCTGGTTTCCACTTCTCATATCACTGTTAGTGGCAGTCCCGTTACAGTTACCAGCATTGCCCGATCTACTCAGTGACTGAGACAGATGGTGTGGCATCTGAAGACGGAGGTCTTCTGTCTTCACGCGTAGAGGTTATCAGGGCTTCCTTGCGATGCAGAGGTTTTTTGACAAGAATTGCGCACCTCATCTCTTCAGCAAAGTGTAGTTCTATCAAGTCGGTTTATTAGTGTCACTGGCGTGTGTGGGTTTGTTGGGCTAACAAACATGATTTCGATTCCTCATCGCCTACTGTCAATGATTTAGCAGAGTACTTTCTGGCGTTGGCCCAATTAAGGAAGGAAACTTAAAGTCAAGACATTAACTTAAAGTCAAGACATTGAAAAGTCACAGATTTTCACTACTCTTAAGCAGTGTGGATGTCGTGACTTTACTACAAACTTGGTGTTGCATGATTTACTTAAGTCATTGCAATCCACGGTTGAAGGACCTTCCATTATTCCGAAATGGAATGTCTTTCTTGTGTTACACGCTCTTAAGGGTGTGCCTTATGAGCCATTGAGGTTTGCTAGTCTTCGCGCCTTGACGTGGAAGACTCTGTTTTTGGTTTCACTGACTGCTTGTCATCGGATCATTGAGATACATGCTTTTTTGCATGACTTGGTTGATTACAATTTGGACGGGTCTGTCACACTAAGTATTGACCCTATCATTGTTGCTAAAAACCAGGCTCCGGGGGAAGAGTTTCCACCTGCTGTTATTCACAGTTTATCTCGTACACTGTCATCTGACAACTCGGATAGACTTCTTTGCCCAGTGAGAGCACTGAAGTATTATTTGGAGCGTACGAAGAACCGGCCGCAGGGTAAAAAGAGATTGTTTATCTCTTACAACATTCTGCCTGGTGATGTCATCAAAAATGTTTTGTCTCGATGGAATTTCTCCATTAAACCACATGAAATCCGAGCAATATCTGCTTCCCTGGACTTTCATGACTCTTTAAACATTATAAAGGTCATGAATGCAGGGGATTGGAAAGGACGGCACACTTTTGACCAGTTTTATTTCCGGGATATGGCGGTTGGTCCTGACGGTACGCACACGATCCAGACAGTCATTGCGGCTCAACACGTGGTGTCTGTGTGCAGGGCAACTGAAAGGGGTAGACCTCTTTTCCATTGATTCACGCTTAACATGTTTAACACACCACCCTTTTCTAAGGGATGGGGTTTTGTGGTGTTGTCTACCATTTCCTCTCCCTGAGGAGATGTTTTCCCTCCCTTTCATGGAGATCAGTGTTTTCTTTTTGGGAAGCTCCATTTTTGGCTCTGTTGTTTCGGAGTCAAACTTGTTTTTTTTTTTGTGATAGCTATTCATGTGTGTGACGGATTTGTTTTTGTCATTGTTATGTTCCTCGTTATTTTGGCATAAACACTTGTTTTCAAGTGTGCTTTTCTACCAAAATTGTTGTTTGCCGGTGAACGTTGCGTGGTCGCCATTTGCAAAGATGGCGGCCCTGTTACCGGTTATGTGTTAATGTTTTTTTTAAAATTATTTTTCTTTGTAGAAATTATATCATGTCTGATGTTAGTGCTTGTCCACAACGTTCCTGTTCTCGGTGCAGGAAATTTTTGTCGCGTGATGCTACCATCGCTGGCCCCATCCACCAGTTACAGCCAATATGGGTCCAGTTCCGATGATCGCTACAGAGGTTCCACCGGCAGATGTAGTCATTCGATCATTGGCTACCACTGGCCCCTTGTCAGAGTACATGGCTACCAGTAACTGGCCTGTGCAGATCGCTTCTTCCAACAAGCAGACGAAGCCCTGTAACGAACTGGAAGATTGCTTCATCAGCTCACCGTTCGATACCGTCGTCCCGTGATCAATCGAAGTGGTACAGTGTCCAGGGTTCCACCGGCTCTTGCCGGTCCGTGTCTCTGTTTGCAGTCAGTACATCGGACCGTCCACACCGGTTGGCAGCTGATACGACGTTCAGGGTTTACACTGGCTCCTGACTGGACGGTTCACGGTCCGTGTTGTCGATTGCAGCCAGTTCATCAGATTGAAGTGCCTGTGCCAGGTTACTGAGCGATTTTCCAGATGATGCGTCGGTGCCTTCTGTGATAGAAGATCTGGGCACAGTGAACCACATGGCTTTTAGGAATTGTCTCGCTGCGGTGTATGAGATGCTTTCGTCACTGCCCATCCACTGGCACCATTCTAGAAGGTTTCCATTTTGATGACTGATCCGATGTCATGGTTTCCATGAGTCGGCTTCGTTTGTGGCGTTCCCCATTCATCACAATGAACGTATCCCGTCTTCAACCTATCCTTCAATGGTGTGGTGCTGGCCTTGGATGATGCTGTTTCCGGCGGGACCATCAGCTGGGATCAAATGGATGCATACGCCTTCCGACTTCCGATCCAGCTGCCCAGGGTGCTACAGCGGTTTCAGCAATACCACTGTCGTCAGCTGTTGATCGCACCGATGTACATTCGCTGCCTCTGCCAGAGTGGGTTCATCTGCTGCTGCATCCCACATCTCGGCTCTACCATCTGCAACCATGGTTATGCCTGCTACACGTGTGGACCTTATTGACATAGGTCTGATGAAGAAGGGTTTTTCTTCCAAGTCTACTGTGGCAATTCTGACGGATTATCGATCATCTCCTACTGTGGCGTACAGTGTCTGATGGTGCCTGCGGCAGCAACTCATGATGCAGACAGTTCCTGTACCTTGTCTGGCTGTTTTCCTGGTGTACCTCTGTACGTCTCTGAAGCTCAAGGGCTCGACAATTGCGGGTTATGTCTCGGTCTTCGCTACTGTCCGTGATCCTGTTACTGGTACGAAGTTATCTGCTATCCCGGAGATCCATGAGATGATTAAAGGGTTTAAATTAGCAGATCAAGTTCATCGCTTCATTCTCCGAAGTGGGTCTTGAATCTGGTTTTGAGGTCCTTGACTGTGGCACCCTATGAGCCGATGAAAGAGTTCTCCTTGGAAGACTCGATGGACTGTCTTCTTGTTGGTGTTGGCAACGGCTGCTGATGTTTATGAACTACATGCCTTGGATGTGGATCTGGTTTGGTTTTACTGTGAATGCAAGTCAGTTACCTTGGGGTTCCTCATGAACTTTGTGGCTAAGAATCAGCTTCCTGATCAAGCGCCATGAACGTATGTGGTCCAAGAGTTATCATCCATCCTGGGTCCGGCCGATACTGAAGACTTGGCTTTGTGTCCTGTTCGAGCTCTGAACCACTATATTGAAAGGACTCGCTCGTTTCACCAATGCCGTTCGAGATTTTTCCTTTCTTATCACCAGACGCACTTCACAATCAATACCAAGATTACTGTGGCTCAATTAGATCTGCCTCAAGCCCGCATGAACTGCATGCACTGGCCATCACCACGTCCTTGCACTGGGGCCTGTTTAGTTCAGTGTTCTGACGGATGCACCCATACAATGTTGTTGCTCGTTATTTTTAATAACACTCCAGTACATTCGGATGTTACTTAACATCTCTGGTGGCTACGTCTTCCCACCCTGTCAGAACCTGCATATGATGTGGCTTACGACTCCAGTTCCTGTTGGTTTCTTGGTGTCGGGCTTGCCACTGCTGACGTATGCCGCCTTTTCCGGTTGTTGTTCCTAACATCACCTGCATTGGGCTGTGACGGGCATCCCTTGGAAGAGGGGTCTTTATGGTTGCCTAATTCTTCCACTGGTCAGTTTCCATCCGGTCTTAGTGAGACTACAGGACCATCTTCGGATTTTGGTACCCACCATCATCTGTTGAATGCTGTACTTGTTTGAGGACAGGTAATATTGAAAAGAAATGGAGAAAACTTGGAGTGTTTCCTCTTTTATAGAGGTATTACCTGTCCTCAAGGGTTTATTCCCTTTCGAGCCACCCCGCTTCCCATCATCCATGCGATGCGCTCAGTGAAAAAGAACGAAGCTATAGTCACATGACCGAAACTACAAGGGAGTATGCAGTTGAAGATTTAGGCCATCCCATTCACTGTTGGGATGTTCGGACCAGTTCACTAGCGTGGGGGTGGGTGGGGGTGGGGGGGTGGATGCACTTGTTTGAGGACAGGTAATATCTCTATAACAGAGAAAACACTCAAAGTTTTCTCCATTCCAGTTATTTCCATTTCTAGATTTGCACAATGAGTTTGCCCAATCCCAGACATACTGTAAATGTATCCTATGGGTGGAATGTGGTAAAGAGCTTGCCTAAAGTGGGATAATTCATATGACTGATCACCCTTGGTGGATCCACCTGGTGTTTTACTCATACCATAGTGCATACAAAGGAACAGTAATTTAAGATGATATGATAGAGTAACATGCCCTGATCAGATACATGTAGACGAGACCTGTGTAGCTTGTTAACTTAAATATGTGATATATTAATTTCTTTTCAACTAAGCCTGATTTCCAAAATTGGACTAAATATTCATACAAATTAAAAAACAATTCAAGTTTTCTATAGTGTTTACCATTTATAATTATTTTAAAATGACATATTTGTCACTCTTTTTTTTTGCAGAAGGAAACTCAACCAATGCCGTTAAAGGAAAGTCTGAAGAAAACTTCGACTTTAAAAATCCGGAAAAGCATCTATTTATTTGGGCTGTTCTCTTTAACCACAAGGAAATGGCAGCTCTGTTTTGGAAGCTTGGGAAGAGTCAGTTAGGTAATTTGGACAGAGAATAATAGAAAATACTGTATGAGTAGATGTTAGATAACCTTCATCTTTTGATTCGTTGTAAAATATATCAAGTAAAAGCAAATTAGAGAGATTAATTAAACAATGAGTTCAATATTCCTCAAGTTATTTTATTTTTACTGCTCACATTAGCATTTATTGAACACCAGCTATTTGTAATCAGTCACGGTCATGTTGACCACCTGTCCTATAATTGTCCTCTCCGAATTACAAGTTAACCACGTCCCTCATCATACGTGACACAAGGTTAGACAAATTTCAATAATGGCTGTCAATTCGCATAGGTTGATAGCAAAAATAAACCGATCAGCCGATTAAGTTTTCGCTTTAATTTATTCAGAAATATCGTTGTTTAATTAAAAAGAACACATTCAAGTAGTCCACTACAGGGTACATTTACGATGACAATGTGATTTAAATTGACGAAACCATTTTTAAATCGAAGCACAAGAACACGGAACTGACGAACGTCGAATACAACCAAAATAACATTTAAAACATCCTATGCTAACTTTTCTTGTCAGGACTGATAAATTAAAATGTATTGTTTCTTTTTTCTTACTCTTTTTCATCTTTATTTTTGTCGTTGTTGTTGTTGTTGTTCCGATATGCAGAGGAGCAAGAGAATAGAAGGTGTGGTGACGACCCTCGGCTTGTTTAAAACTGTGGCATATCGATCTTTATTTTTGGTTGGGTTGCGTTAAATTATTTGTTTTAAAAAAATGGGGGTGGATGGGCGTGAGCAGTAACATTAAAATAAAAGGCGTGGGGGAATGCTATCAGTGTACCATAATTTTAAGCATGAAAGGTTACAAAACTATAGTTACAAAACTATACAGTCGGCTGTGCAGAAATTATCCAAGCAGTGGTTTAGATTGTGGATTGCGAACTTTATGGGGGCAAAGAGTAGAGCCATTTTGCCCCGGAATACATATTGGAAATATATATCTATATCTATATCTATATATATATATTTGCTGGAGCAGGGGTGGGGTGGGGTGGGGATGAACACGCGCCTGGAGTAATAATACCTCTCTACACATTAAAAAAATAAATAAATCACGACTGACCACAACATCTTTGTCCCTCCAGTTATGTATACAAACATATTGGCCCGTCTTCACTCTGACAAGACCAATTAGGGCTGTGTACGTTTGGGTGTCCCATCCCCTGTTTATAAAACTGGCTGTCCAGCACACACTTATGGAAAATTACGACACAATTAAGAATGAAAATATAGAAAATGTAGGACAAAAGTAGGAAAACAGAAGGAAAATGTGGGACAAAATTAGACTAGAACTACTTAGTGACATTATTCATGCTCATATTGAGAAAACACTTTGTTTATGTGGTGCTCAGTTTGTACATGTATTTTGTGTTTTATCCAAAATAATATGAATCTTATGTAACGGTCACATTACACAGTTATTTCAAATTACTGTACACTATATTAACTAATATACATATTTACATGCATAGTAATGCTGATGCACAGTAAAATAGAGTTAACATGATTAATTTAAGCTTTCCATAATGTATTATAGATTCTGAAGTCATACATACACATTGTACATTATAATCATGTTAATCACTGGAAAATATGTTGGCTTTGAGGGTGTAATTTTAATATGTTGAGATTATATGGTGCCACAAGTTGGGAGATATATCTTGCTGCCAAAATTTTAAAAAATAATTCCCATAACTGTTGACTTTTATAATAACACAAGGAATATGCACACTTTAACAGCAGTTTGCGGAATTTTTAAACAAAGAAGTACAAGGTAAGAAAAACTAGATATTTTGAAGAAAAAGTAGGACAAAATAGGACAAAGACCAGAAAGTACGAACAAGTAGGATCGCTGGACAACCTGTAAAATATTTGCCAATTAAGCCAGTACAATACAGTGTTTAAATAAATTGTTGGGGAAACAAACTTGAAGCTTCTGGCCCACACAACCCAATCTTGCCCCACCCCCTTCCATTAGTTATCCTACTGTCAGCAAAAAAATGTACTCACAAAGATTTATCTGTTCTAGAGGCATAGGCAGATAAGAAATAGTACTAAATATTATAATACAACCCATGCCTACAGAACAATACTAATTATACAAAATAAAAAAAAATAAAAAATAAAAGCCGCAAAATTATATATTACATTAGTTTAACATGAAACTAAACCACAGATTGCAGTTCACATAATTTGTTTCATATTTATTATGAGAATATTACCTAACATTTTCGTTTTTCTCAAAGAGAGGGTCTTTACATATTAATCCCCATGAAGTCTAGTACCAGTAAATATATTTATTAAAACATTAATCTTTCTATGGCATCCATCTCCAAATCCTCGAAACTTGTACAGTCAAATGAGCAATTAAAGATTACCATTTGATGGGTGGTGTCAAGCTGAATCCCAAGTCTTGCAAGTCTGAATTATTTCTTAACAGCAATATGTCAAACACAAAAACCATGAATATTGTATTAAATAAAATTGTTGAAAGTTTCATTTTTAGCAGCAAATTCACCCCGTCCCAGTTTCTCTTTCACATATCAGTTGAAACTGTTCTATTATTTCTATCATTCTGTTCTCAGTATCAAGATGCAATGTAATTTGTTTAATAGTTTGTCTTCAGAATCTCATTTTCGACATATAATCAATGACTTCAAATCCATTGATTCAATTGCTGAAATATATAAAAACAGGCATGTTAAGTATTTCACATCCATTTGAAGAAGTATATTAGTCTGTAACTTAATTACATATTGTTTTATTAATTTAAAGGTTAATTTAATTTCAAGAAAACATATTTTTAACAGTAAAGTTTGTTTTATTTAACGACGTCGCTAGAGCACATTGATTTTTTATCTTATCATCGGCTATTGGACGTCAAACATATGGTCATTCTGACACTGTTTTTAGAGGAAACCCGCTGTCGCCACATAGGCTACTCGTTTTACGACAGGCAGCAAGGGATCTTTTATTTGCGCTTCCCACAGGCAGGATAGTACAAACTATGGCCTTTGTTGAACCATTTATGGATCACTGGTCGGTGCAAGTGGTTTACACCTACCCATTGAGCCTTGCGGAGCACTCACTCAGGGTTTGGAGTCGGTATCTCGATTAAAAATCCCATGCCTCGACTGGGATCCGAACTCAGTACCTACCAGCCTGTAGACCGATGGCCTGCCACGACGCCACCGAGGCCGGTTATATTTTTAACAGGAAACAAAATCAGTGTGATTAAACAAATCATAACATTAAAAGTATAGCAGTACATTAAGAAAAGTAGTAAACAATGTATTTAACTTTAGCGATGTTATTTGATTTCTGTTAAAAAGTTGCACAAAGCTACATATAAGATGACATGTGGAAGAAAAATCCCTATCTTTGTCTGTGCTTTGCTAAAATTTTGGGTATCAAATAATGATAAAAAAAAAAAACTACTGTCTCCAAAAGAAAATACTATTTAGGGTAGGTAATAAAAAACAAAACAGACATATAAGTGCCTCATCTAGGTGGTTATGGGTTTGAAATGTTTTGAAATTAGGGTTAGGACATTACATTTCAAGCACATAACCACTTGTAAACAGTAATTATTTTACTATTATTTATCTAAACATTTAAAAATATATATCCATTAATTTCCAAGATTGTAGGATACATAATTGTACCTTGAGTGCCCTCTGACAGAAACCATTAAGTGGAAAATTCTAAGAATATCAAAGGTCTGGTCAAAGATCACATAATATGATAACAGAGGAGCATATAACAAGTCTTACCCATGAATGTTCAAATTTACTTTTGTTTTTTGGTGTGGGGCTTCCTTGCAAATGTTAACAGAATAAGTGTAGGACTCTTGGTGACAATACACTGAAACGAAAAAAACACAAAAAACCCACAAAAAAACACCAATACATGTAGTACCTGTTTAATTACTATAGTAAACACAAATGTCATTAAGGTTAATAGTTAGGGGATAATATCACTGTGTTTCGTTGTTAACTATTAGGATTTATCACATAATTTGGCTTTTAGGGACGAGACGGATAGGGATAATACCACTGTGTTTCATTGTTAACTATAAGATCTTATCACAAAGAAACACAGTGATATTATCCCTATTCTAATACTACACCTATGAGGAGTATCTGTAAGCAGTTTTATTGTGTTTTTATTAAAGGAATCACAGAAATATTAAAAACCTAATTATCTATTCTCCTTACTTAAGATATTCAATGAAAACGCTTGTAGTATTTAAAATTATGACATAATATATATTTTATTCTTTCCTTTGACATGACGTCAATGACTTAGGAGCGAAGCAAAGGCAAATTTATTAGTATTGTAGTGTGTATTTTGAACATGATTTATTGTAATACAGGATACACTAAAACTACTGTTCCATTTGCTGCTAACTGTGTTGCAAAACGTATACATATGATTGGAATTTACATTTGTGAAGTGGTGTTTCAACCTCATATTGAATTGTTTCGAGGAATTCGCCTGGATTAATTCTGGCTAAGAACCACGTTGATGGGGTAGGTTTACAAATTTATAACTTTTACTATCATATTTTCACTTTTCACATGTTTTTATAAATACATAAAATAATATTCATTTATGAAATGGTACCGTAAGCATTATTTTCATGAGTTTTTCAAAATGTTGCGACATTTTAAAGAAGTTAATGTTGTTTAAAGTTGTGTTTACAAAACGAATAGTTATTTCCATTTTTTCTTTATCAATTTTATTGTCCCAAAAAGTAAGTTCTAAACAAAAATGATGTACTTCAGATTGTGATACAGTTATTTCTGTTGAACCTGCTTGTGCCATTTTGGGAACACAGACTAGAATAGCAGGCAGTATGACACATGCTTGAATTGACTACTGCGATGGACCTTACTCGGGGAGGGTGGGTGTTAAAAATTACAATGGCACGAAATAATAATAAAATAAGAACAATAACATCATTTTGATCTAGTTAGTAATATTTTTTAAAATTATTTGTAACACCGTTTAAATACAAAGGAAGGCACGGAATTAATATACTAACGAAAACACCACACATAAGGCCAAGTGACAGCATATTGGACGCGTTTTCGGAATTTTGTCATTGTGATAAATCCTGGTTGCCCATCACAGCGTACATCTATCGTCCGATTTATCACGAAAATTAACCAAAGGCAAAACGGTTTATATATGACAGTTGTATTAGAACATACAATACATTTTGTTCAAAGTCAAATCCATTGTGTACAAATACAAATATTAAAGGAATAATAAAATGTCTTACCAGTATTTATACTCTGATTAAAAAAAACCCCGTCAACTTTCAAATTTCACTTCTGACCCCAGTCGTCCTTTAAGATCTTTGGTGGTCATAAAACCTACTGTAATACTGAACTACCGGTTGTAATGCTTGCCCAATTAATTTACTATTATCATATACCCATTCTCCACAGCTAATATACCTTACAATTTTGGCAATTGTAAATTCTTATTGGAGTTCCCCTACTTTTTTTGAAGAGTATATTATAAATTGCCCAAGATTGGTAACTGATGTGCTGTTAGGTGAGGAATTGTTTTAATATATATTATGGTAAAATTGTGTTTGTTTTAATTGGGGGAGAAGGGGGACTAGTGGATGCAAAACCAGCTAAAGTTGAAGTTTTTTTTTTTTTTTGAAGACACCACTAGAGCATCTTGAGTTGGTAAGGATGTCAAACAGTTTGTACTTTTGACATGTATAGTCTAGAGTGCAACCCTGCTACATTTTCCCATTAGTAGTAAGGTATATTTTATATATACCACCCAACAGACAGGATAGCAAATACCACAGCCTTTAATTGATATACTAGTGGTGATGCACTGGCTTAAATTGAATCAAACCGAGAAACTGTAACCGGCAGAGGTGTTCTGATTGCAAAAAAAAAATCACAAATCTTTTCTCTTTTTTTTTTCTTTCTTTTTTGCTTCAAAATATTTCAGGATCCCTACATAAAATACGGTAAGGCCTAATTTATAAAATTCCAGACAATACTTCCTTACCCCCCTAAAGCTCACAACCATATAGGCTACTTCCTCACCTCAACAAACACATACACATGCCTACACATATTAAAAAAAAAAACCCGAAACAAACAACCACCCAACCAAAAATGTTTTTGTTATACTAGGCATCATGGTTAAAAATGGTTTAGTTATAAAAAGGAGGTAACATATAGAGGTCTTTTCACCTTTTATTTGACTTGTTTTTTTAAACTCTTACCTTCGTAGAATTTAAATCAGTTGAATTTTGATGGATTTCGGCAAAACTTCACTTTCAATACCATGTGACGTGTTTCGCAGGAAGACACTGATTTATGTCAATCGTAGGCTCTGCATAGCTGTCATCAATGTTAACACGTCAGCAGAAGTATATGTTTACTATGATTATGATTTGATTGGAGGAGACAATTATTTTAACTAATTTTAATGCTAACTATACTAAAACGTTACACATCAAAAATATTACGTTGTCTAACTTAATGGCGCCCAAGCAAAGTTGGGCCCCATGGACTTTAAACCGCGAAATATGATCGGTGAAGCATGGTTCTCAATCAAGCCAAGAGTTTAAATGTCTTTTCCAATTTAGTTTTAGTTTTTCATGCATGTATGCACTGCTTGTAATGTGGGTCCTCTTAATAGTTTTCCACATGTGCTTGTAGTGTGGGTTTTGGTAGGTGACTAATTTCCCCAGTATAAAGTATCTAACTGCTTTGTTCCAGGTTCAAGCCTCATTGCGTCTGCTTTGCTGAAGGCTCTGTCCGAAGTTGCACATAATGAGGAGGAACTGGAACTTAGTGCTGAACTTACAGATCATGCTGCATAGGTTTTATTTCATATATATTCAATCAGTTTACTATATTTCATGTAAACTGTTGTTAGCTCTGCTGTGCATATTTGAGTTTAACTATATTTAATTAGGGTACTATATTTCATGTAAACTGTTGTTAGCTCTGCTGTGTACATTTGAGTTTAATTAGGGTACTATATTTCATGTAAACCGTCGTTAGCTCTGCTGTGTACGTTTGAGTTTAACTATATTTAATTAGGGTACTATATTTCATGTAAACCGTCGTTAGCTTTGCTGTGTACGATTGAGTTTAACTATATTTAATTAGGGTACTATATTTCATGTAAACCGTCGTTAGCTCTGCTGTGTACGTTTGAGTTTAACTATATTCAATTAGTTTACTATATTTCATGTAAACCGTCGTTAGCTCTGCTGTGTACGTTTGAGTTTAACTATATTTAATTAGGGTACTATATTTCATGTGAACCGTCGTTAGCTCTGCTGTGTACGATTGAGTTTAACTATATTTAATTAGGGTACTATATTTCATGTGAACCGTTGTTAGCTCTGCTGTGTACGATTGAGTTTAACTATATTTAATTAGGGTACTATATTTCATGTGAACCGTTGTTAGCTCTGCTGTGTACGATTGAGTTTAATTAGGGTACTATATTTCATGTGAACCGTTGTTAGCTCTGCTGTGTACGATTGAGTTTAACTATATTTAATTAGGGTACTATATTTCATGTGAACCGTTGTTAGCTCTGCTGTGTACGATTGAGTTTAACTATATTTAATTAGGGTACTATATTTCATGTAAACCGTTGTTAGCTCTGCTGTGTACGATTGAGTTTAACTATATTTAATTAGGGTACTATATTTTGTTAGCTCTGCTGTGTACGATTGAGTTTAACTATATTTAATTAGGGTACTATATTTCATATAAACCGTTGTTAGCTCTGCTGTGTACGATTGAGTTTAACTATATTTAATTAGGGTACTATATTTTGTTAGCTCTGCTGTGTACGATTGAGTTTAACTATATTTAATTAGGGTACTATATTTCATGTAAACCGTCGTTAGCTCTGCTGTGTACGATTGAGTTTAACTATATTTAATTAGGGTACTATATTTCATGTAAACCGTCGTTAGCTCTGCTGTGTACGTTTGAGTTTAACTATATTCAATTAGTTTACTATATTTCATGTAAACCGTCGTTAGCTCTGCTGTGTACGTTTGAGTTTAACTATATTTAATTAGTTTACTATATTTCATGTAAACCGTCGTTAGCTCTGCTGTCTACGTTTGAGTTTAACTATATTTAATTAGGGTACTATATTTCATATAAACCGTCGTTAGCTCTGCTGTGTACGTTTGAGTTTTAACTATATTTAATTAGGGTACTATATTTCATGTAAACCGTTGTTAGCTCTGCTGTGTACGATTGAGTTTAACTATATTTAATTAGGGTACTATATTTCATATAAACCGTCGTTAGCTCTGCTGTGTACGATTGAGTTTAACTATATTCAATTAGTTTACTATATTTCATGTAAACCGTCGTTAGCTCTGCTGTGTACGTTTGAGTTTAACTATATTCAATTAGTTTACTATATTTCATGTAAACCGTCGTTAGCTCTGCTGTCTACGTTTGAGTTTAACTATATTTAATTAGGGTACTATATTTCATGTAAACCGTCGTTAGCTCTGCTGTGTACGTTTGAGTTTTAACTATATTTAATTAGGGTACTATATTTCATGTAAACCGTCGTTAGCTCTGCTGTGTACGTTTGAGTTTTAACTATATTTAATTAGGGTACTATATTTCATGTAAACCGTCGTTAGCTCTGCTGTGTACGTTTGAGTTTAACTATATTTAATTAGTTTACTATATTTCATGTAAACCGTCGTTAGCTCTGCTGTGTACGTTTGAGTTTAACTATATTTAATTAGTTTACTATATTTCATGTAAACCGTCGGTAGCTCTGCTGTGTACGTTTGAGTTTTAACTATATTCAATTAGTTTACTATATTTCATGTAAACCGTCGTTAGCTCTGCTGTCTACGTTTGAGTTTAACTATATTTAATTAGGGTACTATATTTCATGTAAACCGTCGTTAGCTCTGCTGTGTACGTTTGAGTTTTAACTATATTTAATTAGGGTACTATATTTCATGTAAACCGTCGTTAGCTCTGCTGTGTACGTTTGAGTTTTAACTATATTTAATTAGGGTACTATATTTCATGTAAACCGTCGTTAGCTCTGCTGTGTACGTTTGAGTTTAACTATATTTAATTAGTTTACTATATTTCATGTAAACCGTCGTTAGCTCTGCTGTGTACGTTTGAGTTTAACTATATTTAATTAGTTTACTATATTTCATGTAAACCGTCGGTAGCTCTGCTGTGTACGTTTGAGTTTTAACTATATTCAATTAGTTTACTATATTTCATGTAAACCGTCGTTAGCTCTGCTGTGTACGTTTGAGTTTTAACTATATTCAATTAGGGTACTATATTTCATGTGAACCGTTGTTAGCTCTGCTGTGTACGATTGAGTTTAACTATATTTAATTAGGGTACTATATTTTGTTAGCTCTGCTGTGTACGATTGAGTTTAACTATATTTAATTAGGGTACTATATTTCATGTAAACCGTCGTTAGCTCTGATATTTGGAAAATCGCGTTTTATTCAGTTACGGGTATTATAGGATCCCTGTGACAACCGCAATGGACCATAGTAAAAGAGTCGCCGTAAAAAAAAAAAAACGCGTTATGGCGACTGGATAACTTCTGGAGCCAGAGGAAGTAGCAACTGACTGGCAACACCACCGGATGTAGCGATCGACCTGCTGAATATCTCGGTAAAGTCATCCAGCAACAGACGTACCAATGCATTATGTCATCAGCACTAACCCGGAACGCATATAACTTCGAATCGATGATGTAGCACAACTGGCTGTGTGGCCCAACAGCAACAGCGGCAAACTGACAATCGACAGGAAACTGCAAAAACAGTTTGTCATCAGGCGGAATGTCTGTAGCAACATCGGAGGACATGTCGTCAAAGGTTCCATGCGATGGTAACATCTCATAACAGCAGCAAGGCAAACACACATCGTCATATGAACTGCGAACATCGTATCTTCAACCACAGATGGGGCTGGATCATCATGTGGAAATTCTTCATAAGCCGAGCACAAGCAGACCAACAGACAGACTGGCAGATGCTGGAGACTGAGACCATGAAAAGTCGCGTCAGGATCCCTCAGAAGTCTGGAAGCTAACATCAGCCAAAGATCGGTGATGACTGTCCATGAGACCCGTGATAGGCCGTAGAGACCGACTGCGTGCACGGCTCCGGTAAGACGAGGACGACTCAGACTGGTCACGAGAAGAGTATGAAGAACACTAACCCAGTGAACCACTGAAGTCCCTTCCACAGTAGCCGCAGGCGACTTAAACAGCTAAGCAAAGCTGCGGGATGGACCGCATCCTGAAACATTAAGACAGCCGAAGTCTAGATAGGGCCGGAAACAGGTGTCGCTGGAACCATCATTCGACCCGTCTTGAAATAGCAGGAACCGTGGCAGCCATGGAAGCAAACGTCTTCTGCAGCATCGTCGGTAGCACCGACCTGCAAAGTACCGGCCATCAAGGAACATCCGATGCAATCATCGGTGTCGGGCCCTTCTTGGAATGTGTCAGCGAAAGTAGACGCGACGGAGCATGTCGTAAACTGCAGCCAGGCAACCCCTCATCGTCATGTAGTCCGCCAATCTGTATCTGTAACGGAAGCATCTGCTCTCATAATTTGCGCACAGGCAAGGTGATCGTCAGTAGTGGAAGCCGCAGTTGAACCACACCGTGGATGGTCCCATCTGGAACCCTCAGAAACTTTGGAAGCCGCTTCAGCCAAAGATTGGCGATGATAGTCCATGGTGCCCGTGAGAGGCCGTGAAGATCGGTTAGTCACAGCTTCGAAGGTGCCGACGCATCATCCAAAAAGACAATTGGAAAGTCCCTCATGCCCCTAGCACAAGCAAGACAGTCTGAAGTGCTGGCTGCTACCGGAACACGGACCGTGGACGATCCTGCCGAATACTGATGGAAGCCTTGGAAGCCGTATCAACTGATGATCGGTGTGGATGAACCACTGGACCCATGGAACGACTGCGGCTACGGACCCAGAATCTTCCGATCGATCACGGGAGGAATGGTGAGAACAGTCTTCTCGGTCCGCTTGGATACTTTGGTCCGCTTAGAAGACTCAGTTCATTTCGATGACTCGGTCCGTTGGACGATTCAGTCCATCTGGAAGACTCGGTCCGTATGGAACGCTTCTTACTGGAAACAGTCTTCAAAGGCCGATCACGATGAGACGGCTGCCATGGAAGCCATTGTCTCTGTCAGCATGTCTGGCAGCAAAGTCTTCAGTACATCAGCAACCGATTCGGTGATTGAAGGCATACTGGAACCCGTGGCTGCAACCGACTCAGTCTTCCTGGCACAAGCAGCTAACTCCTGGGCTGACAGTCCAGTACACTGGTCACATCTAGTCTCTGCCTGGCACGGGACACGACATCCAGGACAGATGTCGTGTGGGTCGTCACCTTGACATGAACTTCATACATCGAGTACAAGCTCGAACAACACGAGATATGCTAACATCAGACATTTAGAATAGTTTTTCAATCTGTGAAATAGAAAGAAAAAACAACAATGAACTGCAACAAGCCTGTAAAATATGGCTCACCACGCATTGTTACCCAACAAAACACAACAAATTTGGAATAAATAACACTTAAAACAAGCGTTAAAAGCCAAAAGAAAATAGTGACAAGCATTATAAAACAATGGAGGAAACGAATCCATCATAATAAGACACAAAAAGTATGAAAAACCCCAAAGTCTGACTCCAAACAACAGAGCCAAAAAAACATGTCCGAACCAGACCAGCGAAAGGAAAAGAAGGAAGCTGAAGTCACATGACCGGAACTACAGGGAGCATACAGTGAAGAATTTTAGGCGATCCCATTGGCTGTTGAGATGTTTGGACCAGACCACTCGCGTGGGGGCGGAGGTGCACTTGTGAGGACAGGTAATGTGAAAAGAAAATATTGTTCTCTGAAATTATAATGTATGGCACTGACCCTTATAAGTCTGTTTGTAGTGTACATCTCACCTTTAAGTAGCGCATACAAAATGGCTCGATCAATATCTTTGTAGGAATAATCTGATTCAAACTTGAAAATAGTAATCTGAAATGGTAAAATAAAGGAAGGAAGGAAATGGTTTATTTAATGATGCACTCAACACAGTTTAATTATGGTTATATGGCGTCAGACATATGGTTAAGGACCACACAGATATTGCGAGAGGAAACCCGCTTTTGCCACTTCATGGGCTACTCTTTTCGATTAGCAGCAAGGGATCTTTTATATGCACCATCCCATAGACAGTAAAGGGCAAATATTCTTACAAAGTTAGGCATGTATTGTGCAGTGACAGCTAGACTTCACAAAAATGGTTCTAAATACATGTAATATCAAATAAATAGCAATCTAAACATCCAAATACATGTAATAATACCCAACAAATTAGTTAAGGGCCCATATAGATATCGTTGGTATTTTTCTTTAAATAAAGTCTAAAAAGTTGTGGTTTCTTCTATTGTAAGGTATCGATGGCATGTCCTAAAAATTCAAGACTTAAAAGAAAAATTTAGAGCAAATAAAATAACAAGTATTATTACTAAATTACCAACCACCGCATAATGAATCCTTGCCGAATACCATTTCGGCAGTTTTCATAAATACACGAAAACCCATCAGGTGCAAGATTTTTGTGTGTATCACAGTTTGGACTTTACTGAAACAATGTTTAGAAGTCATTTGTGATCAAAATAATGTGACACTAGCAAAGAAATTCCAAAAAGGCTACTGGCCCTTAATTAATTTTGTTGAGTATAATATCAAATCAAACATTAACAAATACATTCTTTAGCACAACCCTACCCTCCCACTTCCAATTAGGAGATAACCATATGGAGTTTTTAGATTTGCGGGTGTTTTCTATTTGATCCTGCAAATGTCATTTGAAACATTTGCGGGCATCAAATAGACAATAACACCCTCAAATCTAAAAACTCAATATGGTTATGTCCATTGTAAACTGAATTGTTTTTCTATGGAACTAACTGTATATTTTGACAAAAATACCTGGCTACAATCTAACTGTAGACCCTTGAATCATCAACTTCGCCTGTTCCAATTGCTAATGACATCACTTTCTAATGACGTCATTAGCTTTCTGGGTGTTATTTTCATCCCGGAAAAAGAATGTAATTAACCAATCACAATACAGAACACACTCGCCATCAGTTTACAATAGTACATACTATCTTATCTAGTTTTTATATGATGTGATTATGACATAATACCCAAACATATGTACAATGCGTGATATTTAACCCTTATCCTGCCGCATTCTTTTTGCTAAATTTAAAGAATTTTCACCTGTTCTACATTTCTAGTAATTTTATTAAAATAAATGGACATTTTAACATGAAATTAAACCCATATATACCATAATGATCCACCTACGTAATGATAGCATTTTGTAGATGGTTATTTTATTTATGTTACCATGGCAACAGCTGCAAATTTCAATACACAATGTTTTATTAATAATTAAGAAAACATGAATAAAACACTACTATTTTTCTTTTAATTTAAGTGTATGCTGTGATTTATTAAGCATAGTGCTTGATTTAAAGAAAAAATTAAGTAGACTGCCATTTTTTTCCCAAATAATAGGGTGCAATTGCACATACTGTCATCAACGCTTTTTGGTAAATTATGAAAATAATGTCCAACATTAACTATTATACATTTTTTGTAATATTATTAAAATCAGTTGACATTTCAGCATGAAATTACACACATATATACTAAGAATATCCACCTACATAACGCTAACATTTTATAGTCAGTTATATTATTTATGTTACCATAGCAACAGCTGTAAATTTCAATATACCATATTTTCATTAATAATTATGAAAACTTTAATTAAAAACTAATATTTTTGTTTTAATTTTAGTCTATGCTGTGATTTATTAACCATACTGATTGATGTAAACAAAAAATTAAGTCAACAACCATGTTTTTTCTGAAAAATATGGTCAGATGCGCATTCAGGCTATCAACGCATTTTTGTAAATTATGAACATAATTTCCAACATTAACTATTATACATTTCTGGTAATATTATTAAAATCAGTTGACATTTCAGCATGAAATTACACACATATATACTAAGAATATCCACCTACGTAACGCTAACATTTTATACTCAGTTATATTATTTATGTTACCATGGCAACACCTGCAAATTTCAATATACCATATTTTCATTAATAATTATGAAAACTTTAATTAAAAACTAATAGTTTGCTTTTAATTTAAGTCTATGGTGTGATCTATTAACCATACTACTCGATTTAGAAAAAGAATTAAGTAGACAGCCAATTTTGTTTTTGAATAATAGGGTCAAATGCACATACTACCATCAACGCATTTTTGTAACTTGTGGACATTGTGTCCAACATTACCTAGACACTAAAAATAGGTATACTATCTCTATTACTTTATATATCTTTGTCAAATGACACAGATTTTTAAAAAGGTATATGCCCTTTCACTTCCTGTCATTTTCAAATGAACATTATTAATTCTGTTCCCATGGTAACCAATGCAAAAAGAGGAACCGTTTCCCATATGAAATGTTTTAAATGAATTTATTTGAATACAAATCACTGTATAATGATGTAATAATAAGCTCCCAGCTGTTTACAAGAGAAGGGTGAAAATTGTGAATTCTGTTACCAAGGTAACCAATGCAAAACAGAAAACAAATTTCTAAAAAAATATCATTTTCAAAGACTGAGAAAAAACAACAATGTACATAATTGTACTATGGCTGTAGAAAAGATATATGAAGCTTATTAATTCTGTTACCATGGTAACCAGTTCAAAACTGTATGTTACCATGGTACCCAGATCGAAACTGTTACCATGGTAACCAATGCAAACTATTGGTTACCATGGTAAGGTATGTAAAACTGGAAACTATTTGCTGTGTGCATGCAACTTTTGGGTCATAGGTCAAAAGTAAAGGACACCAGTAATCAATAATTTGAGGGTACTTGAAAACTCCACATCATAACTGCCGCTACTAGGTGGTTATGGGGTTTGGAATCTTTTTAAATTGGACACTGCATTTCATGTACAAACTTTAAGCAGCAGCTATCTTACTATAATTGTTCTAAAAATTATTAAAACGTATCCATTCATTCCCAAGATTTTAGGGTACATAATTTTACCCTTCATACCCGCTGGCAGAAACCCTGGACACTGATATTAGAATAATAGAAATAGTAAAAAGGATTTTATGCATTTCAGTAATTTATTGTGACACAAGATACTTGCAATAGTGCTTCACACGGTCACAATTGTTAAAAAAAATAAAAATATCCATTCATCTAAAAAATGTTTTAAACCCAAAGAAACAAACATCAACATATGAGCCCTAATTAAAATTTAATATGTACCGTATACCAGGGGTGGGGAAAAGCCCTTTTTTCCCGGTCTGGGACCGATTCTCGATCTCTGAGACCGAAATTATTTTTTAAAAACGCGCGTTTGCAGGTTCCATTTTTGTCATTCTTGTCGGTCCGAAGCACCTGTCCATTTCTATTACTGGAACAAATTCCTATCGGTCAAGTGGACTGGCCAGCCCAGACATCGGTATCTCGTGCATTATTTAAAATAATAAATAAATAGTGGTCAATATGGCTGGTGTTTCAGACGTTTGTGATTTTAAAGTCTGCCTAAGTATATCACCAGTCACTGAAGTCGGACCTACTAGCCACTAGGCTAGCCATTTGTCAAAGTCACTGAGCCGGTCAAGAGATAAAACAGACGTTAACGATAGCATCATTCTTGGTTTAGAGAGCCATCAAGGTATTACACTCCAATTAAAACAAAGGACCCAGAATTTGCAACTGGTTACGATCAACACCTGTCAACACTTATGTACGGAGCTCTGTCGGGTCGAGTGTCCTAGTCCGAAGCAAGAGGCTTTTGTGCAATACAAACTGCTTGAAATAGCATAAAATATAATGAAATAATCTATAAATGTATTTATTGTTGACTGTTCAATGTAGTGTATCCAATAATTATAAAGGATTTTAAAATTAACAAAAGGTTTCCACCTTTTTTTTTAACAAGTGGGAGTAAGCAGAACAGCTACATGTACTGTTATCTCAAGAGCCAGTAGAGGTCAAATTTCATCCAATCAGTGATGACGTTATTACTCCATTTGTCTAAACATGTGCTAGCTCAGGCTGTCAAACGCTTCAACGGTGCCATCTTTTATTAATTTTCAGGACACAATACTGAATACTCGTACTTTTTATACATATATGGGAATTAAAATTCATAACTTTTATTCCTTTTTTTATATTATTTATTCTATTATGTAAAATATATACAATTTGTGGGGGTTTTCAATGATCATATGTGATTAAAAAATATTTTTTTCATGTTTTCATGTTTATCGTTTCGCGTTCATGATTCAAGATAAAACTATACAAATATCACTATGATTTTTTAAAAAACTATTTGGCAAATATCGTTTTTTAATTATTTTTTTTTTTTATTCCTTTCTCCCCCCCCCCCCCTCCCCCTGGTAGTGACGACATCAAGTGGTACCGATTGACAATTTTATTTTGCCCCACCCCTGCCGTATACATAATGTGTATCCAGTGTTGAACACTTATGCATGATACAAAATAGATCTAAAGGGTCACCTGAATAAATTGCCGACCACAACTACCAAACACATGGAGTGCGGAGCACCCATTTTCCTAGGGAGATTAAAATGACGAAATTCATGGTTTTGGGTTTTCCATGGGTGAGAGCAACTACATGTGTACCAAATAAATTTGGTTGGAAATGGTCTAGTATTTCTGAAAACATAATAGTTTAAATGCATTTGTCTACATGTATATGATAGATGGTTTAATGAATTTGTCTCCTACCTGGGGGGGTGGGGGGGGGGGGGGGGGGGGTGGGCGCAGGGGACACGACATTAACGAAATTTGCAAAATTGATATTTGTATGGAATTCCTGGACACGACAATTGGCTTAATTTTCCCCTATCTGTGCCCCACCCTTAGGAGAGGGGTAGAATGACCAAATTCACAAGGAAATGGGTCACGGATATGCAATTTCTATATAACTATTGTGAACTCCATCCCCACCTAGGGGACATTCACAAGTTATATACACTGGTCATCTATTTGCCTTTATATATTATTTGAATACTATTCAGGTATAGCATTTCGGGCAAATGAGCTGGCCTAAAACCTTTTCACCATGTATTTCCATCATTTTACTCTGACACAATATTAGTTATAATCCATGTAAAATATGTAGTGATTCATTTGCAACCCTATATAGCTGTTCAGGGCTGTAAAAAATATTTTTCTATTATTTTACACACACACACACACACACACACACACCTCCCCCAATGCATTCCTCCCACACCAGGGGCGGGATGCAGCCCAGTGGTAAAGCACAGTTGGTTTGGGATGGATTCCCATCGGCGGGCTCACTGGGCTATTTCTTGTTCCAGCCAGTGCTTCATGACTGATATATCAAAGGCTGTGGTATCTACTATCCTGTCTTTGGAATGATGTATATAAAAGATGCCTTGCTACTAATGGAAAAATGTAGGGTTTTTTCTCTCTAAGACTACTAGTCTGTCAAAATTACCAAATGTTTGACATCCAATAGCCGATGATTAATAAATCAGTGTGCTCTAGTGGTGTCGTTAAATAAAAAATAAAACACACACACACACACCATTGCCTCTACCCGTTAGCTGAGACCCTGCTGTTTGGCAGTATAAAGCTAATATGAATAATTGTTGTTATCCAGATTCAGGGATTTTCATTCAACTCTGGCAGAAATCTGCCTGCATCCCCAACAAAAATGAGAGCCCGTACGCTTAGGCCTACGCCGCTTCATTTTATTTATTTTTTTCATTTTTGGCTCTGTGGCTTAGGCCCTTGGAGAGGGAGGTCAGAATGTGTTTATGTGTGGCACAAAATGTAGTTGGAACTGATTAAAAAACATCTGAAGTCAAAAACGTGAAATGTTTATGCGTGAAGCACAGTAGTCCGAGCGGACGTAGAAAATGTGCTCCCTACCGCAACAGGTCACTTGAGATGTCACATAAGTAAATGTTTAAAACATTATTATCATGAATTTATATTTGTGCAACTTCTTCTGACATGTTTATTGACGGAGTGAAAGAAGAAGAAATCACTGGCAGTTGGTCCCGCGAAGTATTGTATCTGGGTCAAGTGTCGATAATATAGGTCAACTACACTTTGAAGTTTTTGCGATTTTTCTTTTATATTTTTATCAACAATATAGGATCGTTTTATGATTTGTGATTATTACATGTACATCCTGAATACAACATTTTATTTGCATTAAATAATTTGTTTAACGATTTTTTAGACAAAAACAATGTTTCGGGTCGTTGCCTACACAACAGTGTCCGCCCTGCTAAAGTACGTGGAATTTTTTTCTTTTAAGTTGTTACTTTAAAAAAATTAGTTATCACCGTATTTTTAAAATAAAAAATGTGATTACTTACTCTGAATCTATTGCAAACCATTATCCTACTGTAATTTTCACATTTTATATAGGTCCATATAGTTACCGCGCGATTTTTGGGGGTGTTGCGTAACACGAAAAAGGACCGTGTCGATGTTCTAAAAAAATTGGACCTCACGGTGAGGGTGTGTATACCCCCGACGCATCCACACCAATTGGTACTGTACAGGCCTGATGTACTAATGATAAGCATACGGGATCCCGTTTTGTTTTGTAGGGGTGGGAGAGGGAGGCTAATTTTTTCCCGAATTAAACGAAAATACCACCAACTAAAAAACAACATTTATTAGTTTTAGCGTTACTGCCAACCAGCTATATATAATATATGGTTTCAAACGAAGCACTACACAATTTTACATGGATTTAATTACAACTAGTATTGTGGGAGAAATGTTGGAAATACTAGTACATGATGAAAAGGTTTCAGGCCAGCTCAATTTGCTCGAATGTCTCTGTCGTATTCGCCCGAATTTTAGATTTTGGTACTAATAAATTTATCAAAATACAATAGATCCAACAGTGCAACACAACTACAGTTTACCTCATGATGATTAATTTATCTTTATATCATTTGCAGATGTGTGTGCAGGGAATGGGTGCCCCCCCCCCCACCCTTCCGGTCCCTGCTCGAGCAGATTAAAAAAAACAAAAGCAAATTCAATACATATTCCAGCAGAGCATTACAGAAATCCCCTATAAACTTCGCTCTCCAGACACCCTACCTAAAATCCCAGTACACATGCCTGATTTTTTAAAAATTGTCATCCACCATACAACATTATTACAAAACATTCACTGCTTATATACGCTTATTCATAAAAATAAAAACAGCCCCCCCCCCCCCCCACACACACACACACACACACACAATCCTTGGATCCGCGACTGGTACAGTATAGTACATGCTTTAATCTATTTCAATAATAAAAACAAAAAAACGGTGGCGCCACATAATTATGTGTGACACGCAACGAGAATGTTTTGTGATTGGTTATTGAAAATAATGTAGGTCAAGGTATTCTCCAGACTACTTCAGCAGATATTCGTAACCTATCGTTTGTAATTCATTTTTTAAAAATGAGAACAAATATATATCCACTCAGCAGTGATTAATACCAATGTGAATGTTGAAAAGGAAAAACTGGCAGAAAAACAACACACAACAAACAACGACGAACACCGAGCACATGTGCATATTCGATCATATAGGGCCTAGTCGACGTAACTGTTCAAGTAAACATAGCTAGTTAGAATATCGTCTGCTGTAGTATAAGTAACCACGTTGTAATTATTAATGAAAACAGCAGCACATGCAAGCAATGTGTACTACTGCTGTCAAACTGTATGCCGGGAAATGTGCTGTCACATGACCTGTTGTTTATAAATAGAAATAGGGAAATGGCGCTTTTCGATGACTGTTTATGCCGTCAGATTACAATTATTTGACTGTGTTTGTACCTTTTTTTAGGCATTAAAATTGATACTTGTTCTATTTTAATGCAACTGTCATAATGTAGTTCATATATAATAATATATTATGACAACTTTGTAGAGATAAAAGAAACCGCTACCAAAAAAACAAGAAACAATAACAAACAATAGCACGCGCCATTTGACGGGTCATTTTTTTTTCAAAAAAACATAAGATGTACAACAGCAATTTAGCAAATATTTGGATATGTCATTCTAAGACTATTTATTGACATTTTCTTACTTTGTGTTTGACAAAAATATCAACAATTAATTTAGAAAACGATTTTTAAATGAAAACAATGCAAAGTGATGTCATTGTGATGACGCTTGACGTGTATACACGTCAACGGCAGGAAACGGGTTAATACTGTTTAAGATTTTACATTTTTTGTGAATTTATCAAATTGTACCAAATCGTGTGGCATAATAACTGAATGACAACTTACGACAATGATACCAAATTGAATAATAAAACAGTAAGATAAAACTGTAAAAAAACAAAAAAACAACAACTGTGGAATAACAAATGTCGCTTTTAAAAATATATCTACATACCAGTCCCCTGTACTGTAACAATTCCTTCAAGCTACGAAGGCAATCATCGATTTTTTTCTTCTTGTCGTTCTCAGTTTCCTTATTCCAAACAAACATTTTCCGGGCCTTCTCTTTCATGTCTTCATCAAATTCATTGGGAAAGTCTGTCTTCTCAGGACTAAAACATAATTACATAATTACATAAATCACAACTTTAAAGATCATTGATACTAATTTTTCCCCAAGTATAGTTTATTTTTATTAACTACCCCAGTAAAGTACATCAATTAATTAATCAAATGCTGATGAATGTTAAACATTTGGTAATGTTGACAAATAATCTTCAGAGAAAACCTGCTACATTTTTCCATTAGCACCAAGGGATCTTTATACATTTATGTGTATGCACTCTACCACAGACAAGACAGCACATACTACTCCCTTTGGCAAATCAACAATAAAACATTTTATGTGTGAGCCAAATGTTTTGTTTTCTTTAAAGGACTTCAAAATTCACTGGGGCGAAACGTAGCCCAGTGGTAAAGCGCTTGCTCGATGCGCGGTCGGTCTGGTATCGATCCCCGTCGGTGGGCCCATTGGGCTATTTCACGTTCCACGATTGGTATATCAAAGGTCGTGGTATGTACTACCCTGTCTGTGGGATGGTGCATATAAAAGATACCTTGCTGCTAATCGAAAAGAGTAGCCCATGAAGTGGCGACAGCGGGTTTCCTCTCTCAATATCTGTGTGGTCCGTAACCATATTTCTGACACATATAACCGTAAATAAAATGTGTTGAGTGCGTCATTAAATAAAACAGTTCTTTCTTTCAAAATTAATAGAACTCTGATATGAGTACGACACAGTGTGGATGGAATTTTTTTTTTAAATGTCTACAGCAAAATAACATGACCTGGAAAAATTTGCTGTAGACAAATAAAAACTCCATGGCATTTCTGATTACTTCTAAGGTCGACGACAGTTGCTTTTCGCACCCTTGTTTTGGCTTCATACATAATAAATATAGCATACCGTAATTTTACCATATTTCATAAAAGGTTCAATGTTTTAATCACAAGATTCTCTTCAAACACATTCAGGTGCATTACCGTAGTAATGTTCAAACAAAACATTTTCAATAGCAATTTTGCATTGGAATTTTTCCATCATTCTTAAAACAGAAATGCCATGTACCCAATTTATCGTTATTGTAAGGAGATGCAAAGTGACATCATTGGAATGCTGGTGTCATTCAAATTCAAAAATAGCTATATTATTACAATGCTTTGCCACATTGAAATAAAAACTGGTCTACTAACCCTGACCCCTGTCAAATTTCTATAAGAAGAAGACAACGCTGTTGACAGGTCAGCATTTTTTTCTCTCATAATTCTGGACAAAATATTAAGTTGATGTTTTAAAAGATGAAAGAAATAAAAAGTACCTTTATCAAATATATCATATCAAAATATTACCATTGGATATGTTTTATTTATTGTGTACGGAGCCAAAACAAGGGTCCAAAACGTGACTGTCATCAACTGTAGCCATGACATGATAGAAACTGGTGTAGAGGCTGGGAGGGGTGAAGTAGGGAATAAAATAAAGTGCTTTTTTTTAACTGGAGCAGACTCTTTACTACTCTGCCCAGATTCTTCTTTTTTTTACTTCCCTGCCCCTCTTGTTTTAGGCAATACAACCATATGTTTTTCACACACTTTCATGCATACAATTTAAAAGATTCATTTTTTTTTTTTTTAATTGATATATTACCATATTTGACCGGAAATAAGCCCAGGGGGCCAAGACAACTCATTGTAAGCTTAGCATGGGGTGGGCTTATTCCCAGACAAGGGGCCAGTTTTGTTGAAAAAATACCCCAAAAAACCTAATAATTAAAATAAATAATAATTAAATGAACTAGGAAGAAAACGAAAAATGTCCAGTAGCACATCTATTAATTAGTGTTCTATTTGTTATTATTAAATAATAATTGTTTATTAATTAAATAGTTTTTTTTACTAGTATCTAATTATCAGAAACACACCTTCTATGTTACAATTACTTACCAGTGCTGTTTATTTACATTCAAAATTTAATGCTGAGAAGACTTAAAACAACAAACTCAATAGCGTATATACACGTTTCTGACAGGCAGCCATCTTACACTACAAAGAATTGTCAATCTAGGCCATTGTTCTTAGCCAATCAGAATAAGGTATTTGCCTAATTAGCATTAACTGCGGACCCAGTGTGGTGGTAAAAATAGACATTGGTTTTAGTTCAGACTTGGGTTTGGGTACTTCAAAGAAATACTGCAGGCATGAAATTGAAAACAATGTTATACACTGTTACTGTTAGACTACTAAATCTCACTGGTGGTAAAATATTGTGTTACATTTGTGTTTAGTTATCTGCAGGAGGTATGACCTTTTAAATGAACTTTGAGCAAACTTGCAGTTTTGTGTTATTTATAAGGTGACGAAGTTGGGGGTGGGCTTATTTACGAATGAGGGCCTAATTTCTTAAATGCTATCAAAACGGAGGGGGGCTTATTCAAAGACATGGGCTAATTTCCGGTCAAATACGGGTATTAAAATAAGACTTTAATGAAAACAGTAAAAATATTAAAAATCAAAACCAACTTTTTCTTATTCGACTGACTCTTATTGAAGCCCAGCGAGATAAAGTCAGCTGCCTTCCCCGTTCCCTCAATAATAACAACAGGTATCTTTTGACGGATGGACTCACTGACGGTTGCCATGGTGTTCACTCCACCTTCCACAACCAAGAGAACATTGGGAACATGAACACCTGATAGAAAATAAAACACTGACAATATGTTGTCAACAACTAGCAATTTAGTACTCGATAAAAAAAATCTCTTTATGAAAGAGTTTACAGAATGTCAATTTATTTATAATAAAAGAAAATAATATTGTTTAAAAACCCCCACCCAAAAACGTGATACTAATAAACAACATCTATACAGGCATTGTAATAATTTGAGACAGTTGTTTAGATATAATTATCATGAAGTTACCAAATGCCAAGAGAGGTATTTCTTCTTCTTTTTTTACAAAAATCTAATTTAAAACCCCCCAAAATTATCAAAATGTTTTTATTGAAGAACAAATAAATGCGAGGGCCACAGCACAGCACACAGCTTAAAACATATAACACTCTATTTGCAGTCAAAACTAATCAGACTTACTCTGGTTTTGAGCCACTCCTGTTACCACCTTTTTCGATATGTAACTTTCCAGGGCAGTTCGGAACTTGATCTCCCCTCCATATATGTTCTCTGTGCCATTGTCCACGAGTATGAAGTGAGTGTGGTTGTGATCTAGTGGAGCTCCTCGTGTGTCAGCCTGGACATCTTCACTGGCGTAGGTTGCTGGAAACAGGCCCTTGTCCTGAAACATAAGACCACTTTTTAAAAATATGAGATCAGCATACAGGGTTCGAAACTCACAAAAAAATATTGTGGTCCAAAAAATAATAATGCATATTGGCAAATTATGGTAAGCGAACCACGAACATGATTTTAATGTGGAATACAAATATTAATAGTGGCTCAAATGTTATAGCTCTAAAGAAGATAATATTATTTGGATGATTAACGCCATTATTTTTTAATAATTAAGTCGCCCAAATAGGACATTGGTTGCATTTGGCGACCTGGCCACAGGACGTTACAAGCCATTATATACAATCTTTACTGCTCCCACTTAAGAGTGTAAAGATATGATGATACGGTATTGTATCGTGATATGAGGTCAACACTACAATGCAGTAATTTATGGCAGATGTGTCACAATACATACACGTACCTGTTTTAGTTTTTAATAATTTTCATGAAAAAGATGATATGAAAATGTATGGACTTACATGTATATACATGCCCAAGTTGTACTACTGAGTTTCTTTACATGTATTTTAAGCAAGAGACTAAGTTTTAGACAGAAATACCATACAAGTGGCAAGAGGATCTAGTACATGTCACGTGAAAAGATGGTTTTTACTTGTGAATGTTTTATTTAATGACGCACTCAACACATTTTATTTACAGTTAAATGGCGTTGGACATATGGCTAAGGACCACACAGATATTGAGGGAGGAAACCTGTTGTCGCCACTTCATAGGCTACTCTTTTCGATTAGCAGCAAGGGATCTTTTATATGCACCATCCCATAGACAGGATAGCACATACCACAGCCTTTGATATACCAGTCGTGGTGCACTGACTGGAGTGAAAAATAGCCCAATGGGACCACTGACAGGGATTGATCCCAAACCGACCGTGCATCAAGCGAGCACTTTTACCACTGGGCTACGTCTCGCCCCACTTGTGAATGGAATACATACTTTACATAGATGATTCATCAGGAGTGTTTTTAATATGTAGAATATCAACCGAGTTTATGTTAATCGGTATTTGTCGAGGCTCTGCCAAGACAAATGCTGATTAACTAAAAGATATTGATACTTTATCAGGGTTTCTGCCAGAGGGTAAAACGGGTATGGCGCCATACCCAAATTTTATTTTTTTAAAGTTAACTTTTTCACAAAATTAATTACTTTTATCATTACTGTATGATTTTCTTAACTAAAACTCTAAACTTAACCCATTTTCATTCAGGGGATGCCCCTCATACTCCCTGTTGACTGTGGTTGCATTCAATTCCATAGCGCCATACCCAAAAATTTCTTTCTGGCAGAAACAGTTTATATATTAAAAAACACGAGTAGTGAATTCTATTTATCATATAACACTTTTAAAATAACATTTTAATTTGATATATAGTAAATTGAAGTTCTGAAGTTGCATTGTGATTAGCACAAATGTACTTTGACGTCACACACTTCAACTAAATCTCATGAAACATTACGCTCATGTATACAAGTCTTGTTGGTTGTAAATAAATGACCCATTGACAGCAAAACATCATTAACCAAATTAACAATGGTAAATATCAAATGGGTCTATGACATGGATATTATGGGTATGTTATAGGATAAATTTACTTATCACATATCGTATCATGACTCAAATATTACGATACGTATTTTATCGACACCAGCTGTAACATCAAACCTCTACTCCCATCAATTAATTTCCAAAGATACCGAAAGTCATAATATTATACAGCTCATACTGGCAGCAAAAGAAGATGAAAATGGTCACCGAGGTTACCATATGTTAAGAAACTTGAGAACGATACTTTTCTCTATAACAGTTTTAAGGAAACAATATTTGCTTTATGATGTCATTTTGTTTTCACCCGGTGTACATTAAAATTATGCCTACATTCTCAAAACTATGTAAGTATAACATATATAATAAATAATTTATGGAACGCATCCAAACATGCATTACAAACTCACGCTTTTTCCAACTAATGCGGATCTGTTGGATACGATTCCCCACGTGGCTATCCCAAGAGCCACCAGCTTCTGGTCTTGAACGCCATGGGCCATCATATATTCATGTATCGCTTCTCCAACAATCTGCATAATTCCTGTCCCTGTACCACCGGTAATTATCCAAGCTCCTGAAACATTTACAAAACAACAAATTACCAGGCTAATTATCATTATAAGACAGCAACTGGTAAATTTCATCGGCTACTGTAACATTTAATAGATGTGCATGGCTACATACACAGTAGTTATGGATTAAATCCTTTTATGTGGTGATACAAAACAATTGGCATATACATAAATTTATCTATAGGCATTTGAAATATACATGTAAAACACTGTTTTTCTCAAACTGACATCTCATACAACATTGATGAAAATCTGATAACAGGAAAAGTTAAAAGCAGGGGTGGGAATTGGTGAACTGTAAAAAAGAGGAAATCTAGAGGGGTCCCGGAAATTCTTGAAATCCTAGGTTAAAATCTGTGCCATTTGACACATTTTGGAGGAAAGGACGATTAAAATGCAAGGAAACGCAATGTTCCATGAGAGGAAAACAGCTGATCCAAGGAGAATTCCCACCCCTGTAAAAGAGATTATATTTATTATATTAACGAAAAATGGCTATAACATAACTAGGTAAAGAATTACAATTCCCTGATGAAGGCAGCGTGATGCCACCGAATTGTAGGAATAAACTGTAATGGAATTCTATCAAAAATATTCTTCAGTTTACACCGACACTACAACATGTCTAACTTACCAGTGCTGGTGGCTGCATGACACAAGCCCTGTTTTAGGATGTTCTTTAGCCGTGGCTTCATCTCAAAACGTTTGGCGCCACCCGTAACGGAGATGAGCAGTTTTGGAATCGGAAGATCCCAATACTTGGTAAGTATTTCCCAGACATTATTAAGGTCAGTGTCACTATTTAGTCGCACATACTAAACCAAAACAGATTATTAGTGACCTTTAAAAGAGATGGCCCATCAGCAAATAACACACTAAGTTATAATAATAAATGTTTAAGATTTGAAACCTATAATTCAGACTAGCACAGTGGCCTCTCTTTCTTGGAAACTATACAATATGCTATACAGTTTAAAGTTTGTTTTGATTAAAGACACCACTATAGCACATTGGTTTAGTAATTAATTAATTTATTTATTAAAATTTGGTACAGTAATTTTGACAGTCTTAGAAAGGAAATCCACTAAATGTTTCCATTTGTAGCAAGGATACTTTTATATGCACCATCTGAGACTGGATAGCACATACCAAGGCCTTTGATATACCAGTCATGGTGCACTAGCTGGAATGAAAAATAGCCCAATGACAGAGATTAATCCCAGACTGACTGTGCATCAGACGAACCCTTTACCACTGGGTTATATCAAAGATATATCAAAGTTATAAAACTGATCTATGGCCTATAATTTTCTTGACAGTTATTATGTTATCTCAAGACTCTGTTCCCTCGAGTTTGTTGGTTTTGTCCTTTCATAATGAAATTTGACTGTATTAATAACTATAAAACTTAAATACCGGAAAAGAAAAAATACTCTTTAAAAAAGAAACTTACTGGAGAGTTCCGTGTGCCATGACCGACACCTCTAAAGAAGATCTCCCCGAATGAATCACAGTTCATAGTCTTAGTGTGTGTTTTTGGTTTCCAATCGTCATGATCTGTATCAGGGTTGCATTCCAGGCTTTTATCCGTATGCCATTGAACCTCACGACCACACTTGCAGACGTTACTAAAGGACAGGAAATTACAATTTTATAATATATTTCACACCTTCAATACAGTTTGAATGGATGGGGGTAGGGTGGGGGAAGGGTCTTGTTGTAAAAAAAAAAAAAAAAAAAAATATATATATATATATATATATATCGAAGACATATTAGCAAAGTGTTTCTGATCAATATACACGTGTATACAAACAGTTGACATTGTATTATACACATAATATCATTTTCATCTGCAAATGTTTCGCAAATGATTAACAGTTTCCTTAATGCAGAAATAGATGGACAAAGAAATGACATGTCATCAGCACAACCAAAGTTATTTAGAAATACCCCACCAACATTTACATCCTATATATCATTATTATTTACTCATAATTCACTAGTGGGGTAAAGGTTATGAATAGGGTTGGGATGATTACTGGGTGAAATGCCAAATGCATTAAGAAAGATACAATATGGTTTGGTGGAGCAGAATATAAATATCTCAAATATTACAGCATATCTAAACTACATGTAGCTAAATATTTTAAAGTTTGTTTAAATTGCAAGTTACCTTTAACTTGGGCAAGTTGGCTGTTAATAAATCAAATAAGTGAACATTATAAACTCTATAATTTAAATTATTACCTTGTTGATTTACCGTTTCTTGCATACTGTTTGCATTCTCTTTGAACAATTTTACTGCTAATGAATTTTGCGATTTCGCCCTGAAAAATAGATATAGCATGTTATACTAAAAATTATATATACATATGGGTATGTATACAATAGCAGAGTTTATAAGCTGCTGTTCACCAAATCTCAAAATGATATTTAAATTTGAATATGGTGAAGATAGTCATCACCAATTTGCCACAAGCAGACACACACACTACACTGCACATATTCCTGAATCCAGGTACATAAATGTATGCTACATGTACATTTGTATCTAATGAACCTGGAAGTAAAGTTATATGTACTTATTAATATATAATGTATATTGTGTATTTGTAAGCAATCTTAACAACTTAACATTCAAGTGCATGAACAGACAGAACATAAGAGTTGGGTTTTATGTAACTAGCAAGGAGATTTAAATAAATTTAAAATTCCAAATTCTGTTACTAACTGAGCCAAAGTCCAAACCAGTGCTGTACATGTTGTATATGTAATGTATAAAGTCAAATTCCTCAGATAAAACCATGATAATACGATATATATTGCTTCAATAAATCAATAACTGAGCCACTTGTCTAAGATCACAATTACAAAATTTGTACCAATGGTACACTATTAAAAATGATTAACATTGCAAACTCTTACTTTATCTGGCCTTCTCTTTGTCGGCAAATCTCTGGTTTCCATTTCTTTTTCTTCAACCTCCTCACTTCTGAGTCGTATATATCGTCCACTCCATGTTTGCTCCGTTTGTGTTCACTGTTAAAATTGATGCAAGTACTTCAATCGGGATTTAGTGAGTATGGTAGTTTATACATTTTTGGTTTGTGTGTCCATTTGTTGCACTATTTTTGTTGAGAAACAGTTGAAACATTGTCCCACAAGTTTTGAATACCAGCAATATGTAATGTAACAATTTTTTGAACATAGAAAGAACCACACTTTGTTTCTACGTCGTTCAGATTAACTTGCGCATACATAACCCAATGGCCGAATGGGAAAATGTAAGGGGATTCCTGTAAAAGCTATGTCAGAATTATCAACTGTTTGTCATCCAAAAGCAGTGATTAATTAATCTGTCGTTAAAAAAAAACGTCTTCTTTTCATTACTGAAATTACGTTAATGTGGCTTTAACAATAGCCGGCTCAAGCACCTCCTATGCTAACGGTAACAGGATAAAGCCCCAATCAAAAACTACATTTGCTCATTAGCGGACATACTGACAGGCGTTGCACCTGCTGTAACTATTTTACCAGCAAAAGAAAAACAACCTCAAAATCACTGTTCATAAAAACAAGATGAATTAAAGACTGTACATTACCTAACTTTGTTTATCGGTTACTGACTAGGCATGCGATGACTTTAGTCTATGTAAAACAGTAATCACTAAGGCTTTGCTTCTACCCGGATGATGGGTAACTAGGCCGTGCACATGACGTAGGCTAACGCCGGTTCCGAGAATTTTGTTTAATTTTTTTATAATTCTCAGAACCGGCGTTACGTCACACGGCCTAGTTACCCATCATCCGGGTCTTTGGGGTGAAGCAAAGCCTTAGTGATTACTGTTTTACATAGGCCGGTAACTAGGCCGTGTATTTGTATTGTGACCTTCCCGATCCACAATAACCACTAACTGGATTAAAAACTTTAATAGACCGCAGAAGTCACGTGTACCAAGATTGATAAATCCGAATTATCCAATCATGGTACTAAACAATTGCCATGTGTACAAGTTATCACATGCAATTAAATACAATTATTAGATATATCATAACAGTATGCATGATTTAAGATAATTATATTTATGATTTAACATAGGGGCCTAATTATTTTATTTCCAAATATAATGTAATAACTAAACAATTGCAAAGTTGTTACTTTACAACTTTAAATTATAGTATTATTATTGTCATTCTTATTATATAGATGTAATGGCAACAGTGAAAATGTTCCACTGAATACATTCTTTTATTCTTAAAAAAAACCCCACCCCATTTTCATGAAATACTGAAATTATTTTGTTTTTACAGATTGTGAAATTATCTCATGATGTTGGCCTTCCTTACCGGTTGAATGCAGGCAAAAAGAAAATAACAATAAAAAAATATAGCCAACCTCAGACCTTGTCATCTAAGGGGAGTTATATCTCTCTCTAGCTACCCGTCACTCCCCTGAGATTAGTTCAAGGAGAATAATATATAGCTCCCTTTGGCATGTGCATATTAATAATATTTTAAATTGCCCCAATAATCCAAGTTAGGGGAGCAATTAATAACTCCCCTCAGTTATTTTCATGTCACGGGCTACAACCTACTAAAACATATTGTTACCTCATCAAACAAACATACAAATGTTTTAATAATAGGGTTTAACATGGTATATCTATTAATAAAACACAAAAAATTACCTGAGTAAATAATGGTTATTGTACCACGCGTTAGTGTCGGTCCCTTTGATTTTACCCGTGGTGTATCCCATAGTTAGAACACAGGTGTGTCTGACCTAAATTTTAGCGATTGCTGAATGGCACAGCACAAGAAGAAACGAATCCGGCAAGTGATGTCTTGAAATCTGAGCTGGATTATTATCACATCTTAAGCCAGTGTCTTTCCGCAACGTTAATTTTCAATCCAGACCCCGGCAACCTGATCTGGAAGTTGTTTGAACCATAATTATCATATGTCCTCACTTTGAGGTATTTCGACACTTGGTCTGTAAAATGCAAAAGCAAAATTGTTACCGGCATAGTGGCTGCTCCAACAAAACAGCGACAAGGTATCATTTGTATGCACTACCCCATTGACAGAAAAGTACATACCACAATAAAAAAATATCTAAATACAGTTTAATGCATTTGTCATCAGCATTGATTTGGTGCGTGATTAAAACTACATTCTCTGGAATATTTTTATTATTTAAGCATATAGAACAGAAAATCCAATTACGTTTGGTGCATATATGACGTCGCACTCCGCATTGGTTTCACTACGCTGGCTTATCCAGATAAAAAACAAAGCCAGTATTTTGAAAGTGGGACACTTTTGACGGGCTCGTACCGATCTCGGTTTTCATTGGCTTATCACAAGTATAGAATTCCCCAACAAGAGATCACATGAAATTTCGCAATTTTTGAACAAATTTAACTGTCTTGATTGAGGGGTGGTCTCATATCTCCAAAACATATTTATATCCATAGAGGTATAGTACAACGCCTTTCCAGAGGTCGGTGAGTGGGGGATTTGCCTTGAAATGTTTACAGTGGTCAGCTGTTGGCATACGCGTTACATGTAAGGGGGTGTTACTAATTACGTAACGCACTAGGGGCAGAGGAAGAGGGTACTGTGTTCGACTTACGTAACATTTTTCAAGACTATATGTTATTTTTAGACCTAAAAAGGTGTTTTTTTGGAAAATGCGCGGTCAGTCTTGGATCGATCCCCATCGGCGGGTATACAAAAAGACCATGGTATGTGATATCCTGTCTGTGGGATGGTACATATAAATGATCCCTTGCTTTAAAAAAAATGTAGCGGGTTTCCAAGGCGCATGTGCAAGGATTTCAGCGGGGTTGGGGTTATAGACTGTGTTGAGCGAAGTTTATATGGGGCCATGCTCCCCCCAAAAATACATTTCAATTTGTTTTAAGCTTGGGCAAGTAAGGGTTTCGACCTCCAATACCTCCCCCTGCACATGCATCCGATTACCAAATGTTAAACATCCAACAGCAGATGGAAGGAAGGATAGGATATGTTTTATTTAACGACGCACTCAACGCATTTTATTTACGGTTGTATGGAGGTCGGATGATTATTATATTTGATGTCGTTAAACACCCCCCCCCCCCCCTCCCTTCCCAACTTTACCCTTTCCAAACGAAATAATATTTGTTTGCATTTGTCGATTTTAACACGTAAAATTAAGAAGTGAAAACGTTCATTGTCTACTTTAGTATATTTTATTTTAAAAATATATACATAATTAATGTGTTACTAGTTTACAAACTAAACTTTGAAAGTTCTACTAACACTTTATAAAATATCAATTTTGAAATAGGAAGGTACGACTGTCGATAATGCGTTGTCAAGATCAAACCGGTTTTAACTAAAGACTAGTACCGTATCCTCAACCGAACGTTCTTCGTACAGCGCAAGATTTCTCTTTTAATTTTTTTAGACGAACCCTACAATTTGAAATCGGCAAACGCACGTGTTAACCGAAACTGACAACAGGCTGTCGTTTGTGCTTTGCCGAGCTATGGCGGCACAGACGACGAATCGAACGTATACTTTTGACGATCTCCGTTCATAGCGAACACACACGAGTTTTTTAAAAGTGCATTTGAGCTTGTATTTCATATTTGTACATGATGTTATAATATGGTAACCAGAGAATGTAACTTTAAGTATAATGTTTGTCTAATGCGCTCGTAGAATCATATACATGTACACACACACATTTTATTTAAACACACTATAGCAGTAACCACTTTGTTATAATGACCAGAGTTCCCTCATCATTGGAACGTCTGAAATGTTACAATTATTCCAGTTAATGTAATATCTAGATATTTTAGCCCAGAAAATATGAATGTGCATACATTTCAACTACTAGGGCCTACAATGAACAATATTTATTGTTAGTATGCATATTTATTTTATGCCATTTATATAAAGGGGTCGCTTCTTCTAACCAATTAGTTATAATATGAACTACCATGAACGGACTCCGATTTAAAGAAAAATACTTGACCTTTATCTACTAATTCATGTTCAACTATATGTAAAATATTATATAATGTCTATAAAATATACAATGACTAAAAAAATTACAATCCTGTGATGATGCCTTTGAAATAATATAAACTAATTTCCCACTATGCTAAGTAAATTGAACTTTTTTATTGCGTATGGTCATAAAACATTTATCATCTTTGGGCCGGCATCCTTTTTACAATAAACAATTCCCAGGCATTTTAATTTTAAATTGCAACTTAAATTTATTTTTTATATAATATTCAAATTGTCTATAAAATACAGACATAGCTAGATCATAATTTTTAACTAATGTTGTTGCATATGGGAGCCATGTTTAAAAAAAGAAAGAAAGAAAGAAAGGAATTTTATATTTAATGACACACTCAATACAACTACAGGTATGTGGTGTCAGACATGTGGTTAGGCCTAATGACCACAAATTATATATTTTAGAGAGGAAACTATGGGCAACTATTTTTTTTTATTAGCACCAAGGGATCTTTAATATATGCATCATCCCACAAGCAGGATAGTACATATCATGGTCTGTAACACCGGTTGTCAAGCACTCGCTGGAACGAGAAATAGTCCAATGATTCCACTAACATGGATCGATCCTAGACTGACCGTACACCAGGCCAGCACTTTACTACTGGGCTACGTCCTGCCCCCGGCAAATTAATTTAATTATATTATTTTTTCTCCAATACAAATCAAATCATTTATTTATATATGAATCATATAAACATGACATGGTATACATTGGACAACATACATAATTAGAACATAAAATGGTAAGATCAGACACATAGTAATAGTAATGATGACAATGATTATATACGTGTAGTAGTTATATGACATGTACACGTAAATACTAAATGTGTACAGTGTGTATATGCTTTTATTCAAGTTGGGTGTTGTAGTAGAGGGTCTGGCAAGTTAAACGTGCATTGTCTGGAATATTTTTATTATTTAAGCATTTAGAACAGAAAATCCCATTACGTTTGGTGCATATAAGACGCCGCACTCCGAATTGGTTTCACTTCACTGGCTTTTCTAAGTTAAAAATAAACCCAGTATTTTGAAAGTGGGACACTTTTGCCGGGCTCCCTCTGGGCTAAAAATAGTACGGTTCGGCTATTGTTGCATTACAAAAAACCGAGCGGATTCTAGCATCCAATTCCTAGCAGCCAATTACTAGTACGCTAACAGCCAATTTCAGCAGACACTCATGGCGACGTTCTAAACACAGGACTCATACGCCTTTCGATTGTTACCGTATCTCACACACTTTTAAACACACTGTTATGCTAATTTTTATTATTCACTACAACTTAAGAATTTTAGAGTTTTAAAGAGTATCTTTATATAATAACAACACAAAAACAAAATAACAACCAAGACTCATTTTCAGTCTTATTGTTACTAATATCCGTATAAATACAACTTAACCGTTTTATTAAGCACTTTTATAATATCTGAAGTATCACTTTAAAAATCCGTCTGTACTACGGTAATATAGGATGTCCAACTAAAAAGTTTCGTATAGCCCACACCGTACAGTTTGTGATAAAACATCAAAGCTTGTTTGTACTGAAAAGGGAGAAGTCCTCAAAAACATTTTTGTCCACTATAATTACAAGACTTTAGTTGCATACTTTCTGAAAGAAGATTTAAGCAAAGACATTGCAGTTAAGTATGATTTACACAGCTCACGCAGAAAACAATTTCAGAAATTATCTGTGTACAAGTTCAAACCGTGCCTCCAAATCAAATGCTGTAGCCTGTCACAGCAAGCGGGTGTTATTGCAATATCGACACTGGATTAGCGTAGATGATCATGATGCTGAGTTAGATCCACAGACATGGAGAAACACACAGTATTCACCAAAAACAACTATGCCACCATTGCCTGGAAAGCTGCTTGAGATTATTTGCTGTAGGTGTTTTAAGTTAACATGCGACACAAAACGATGCACGGATATGGAATGTTCCGTCATTTGCGGAGAATGACGCTGTACGAGTGGTTCCAGTTCTCCGATTTCAACAGACAGTGAAGTCGACTACGGTGAACGGTACATGAAATGGACTAAAAGTAACCATGAATAAATTAAAAAATAAAGTGACAATGACATAACAAACAGACTGAAAGTAGCCGCGAATAAACCTAATAATACAGTGACGTATCAAATACACTGGAAGTAGCCATGAACAAACTAAAAAATATAGTGACAATGACGTATTAAATACACTGAAAGTAACCGTGAATAAACTTTTAACAATGCAGTGACAGTGACATGTTAAATACACTAAAAGTAGCAATGAATAGACCGAAATTACAGTGATTTGACAAATTCACACACACACACACACACACACACACACACACACACACACACACACATATATACATATATATATATATATATATATATATATATATATATATATATATATATATATATATATATACTCTTAAAAAAAGTAGGGGAACTCTAATAAGAATTTACAATTGCCAAAATTGTAAGGTATATTAGCTGTGGGGTATGGTTATATGATAATAGTGAATTAATTGGGCAAACATTACAACCGGTAGTTCAGTATTACAGTAGGTTTTATGACCGCCAAAGATCTTGAAGGACGATTGGGGTCAGAAGTGAAATTTGAAAGTTGACGTTTTTTTTATCAGTAAATCGCAAATTCAAACAATACAAATTACTAAAAACAAAACAATAACAACTGTATGATCAACAGAATGAAAACGATTGACAGCAATAATGTTCCACAGTGATTAATCGACCTTTCTGGAAATTGTCAAAATTGAGAATGACACCCCACGCACGTGTACGGGACAACTGCGCGATGCACGTGCAAACTATGGAATGTGTTTTCGTGTGTTGATAAATATATATATATATATATATTGACAGTGATCCCAAACAAAGCGGGAAAGTTTCGATGGGGTGTGATGGCCGTACATTGGAATTTCCCCCTAAATACGATCGCCGTGTAGATAGCCAGCCCTCATTAGCCGAGTCTATGTGCACGGCCGTCGGGTATATAGTCACCTCTATATTAAGTGTAGTAGATGGCGGCTTCCAGTGTCGTTGTATTTATGGAATTAGTATGTGTATGCAGTGTATAGCATGATGTGTGTAATGTAGTAGCAAAAAGATCCTTGCGAAGTGCAACTTCGGTCAAGTACGAAAAAGCGGTTATTAGTACAAATCAAAAGATAAGAAGCTATCAGAAAGGTCAAAAACTGTTAAAACGGCCTTGCATATTATATTACAGATTACACAAATGCACAAAGAGGGACAATGCAATAACAGATACACACAGAAAACAATTGACAATGATTTTAAAAAGTGTATGTTTACAATGTTCAAATTTAAAAGTTCACAAAACAATATATAAATCATCCGAATAACAAACAACATACCATCAATAGATCTAAAATAATTTATTCATGCATATTATTACAATTTAAATCACTTTTAGTTCATACTTTTTCCAAATAATAGTTTTAGGACAAACATTTTAATGTAAAGATATGAGAAATTGTGGATTTGCCGAAGGGGAGATAATTATGGCGAGATTGTGACGTCATAGATTAACAAATTTTACTAAATTATATTCTACAAAAAAGCACAGTCTGTTATCTTTAAGATGATAGATAATTTAAGAAAATATATCAATTAATAAGATGGTTATGGTGGGAAATGTATCCCTACCCTCTAATGAAACACACACGCCAATATTTCGCCTATGGGTCATATACATACAATTTTATGCATTTTCCCCCACAACTACGCCTTGATATTTTTAATATGTTGTAGATGAGGTATTTCAGATTTAAAAAACATTGAAATCAATTCTGTTGCAATTACTTGTGGGTTGACCACTTTTTGGAGCTAATTTGACTGGACTAAAATGTCAATGGTTTTCATAATCCTAACAATGTTAGGATTGGGTTTGTCCCCCTCCCCCCCCCCCCTAATCCTAACATAAAAACATTGATATAATGTGTACGAAACATTGACCTTCGATAGACCGATGTTTTACCTGAAAAACAATCCGAACATGGCTTTTACCCCCCCCCCCCCCCCCCCCCCCCCTTCCGAACATTGTTCGGATTGTGAAGCACATCGATATTTATGGACCGTCCCTAACGTCCTAATTTCCAGTCTGTGAGCACATAAACGTAGTTTTGTGAGAGCTTGTCGAAAATTGGTATTTATATATTATATATTTTAAGTAATTTGCCATTTCATATTTGTTTTTAATATGTTTAAATATTTGCAGCTTTTCAGAGTTCTCTAGCTTAATTTTAAAGTGTTCGTAATATTTGTCATCAAGGATTTTGTTTACGTAGCTAGAATTTGGTTTTGGGTGAATTTTAGCGTTAGTTAATAGACTTGTCAATGTTGTTACTATCAAGCATATCTTGTAAATAAGCATGCCAGCCTATGTTGTGTTGTGTTTGTAGCTCTTTGCTACAGGATACTGCATCTAGGTACATAAAATATTTACAAATATTTGTATGTATGTTATTTATAAGTGGGTAGCGCCCCAGTTCACTCCTGCAGGCAATGTCAACACTGTTTCGTGGGACTTGAAGATTAATTTTACAGAATTTTATATGCAATTTTTCAGAGGGTTCAGACTCTAATATGTCAAAGAATTTGTGTTGGTTGTGTTTCTTTAGTTTGTCATGCAGTTCCGTGCCCCATACTTCCGAGTTATAGAGTTATAGAGTAGAATAGGTTTAATTAGTGTATCAAACAGTTGATTATATATATGTGGGGGTGGATTGACACCCGAGAAAGCTTGGTGTAATCTGAAGAGTGCTTTTGATCCCTAATTACTGAGTACAGTTTTAGTTTCAGTAAAGTTTCCAACTGAGTTTATAGTGCAACCCAGATACGTGTATGCATTTGTTTGAGAAATTGTATTATTATCTAGGTAGACTTTAGTAGTTGTGCGGCTTTTCCCTTTTTGTATGATCATAAAATTTGATTTTGAATGGTTTATATTTAGGTGCCATAGCTTACAGAAGTCATCAAAACTATTAAGACATTCCTGAAGGCCTTGTGGGGTTTCAGACAGGAGGAGGAGGTCATCTGCCCATAACAAATGGGATAGTTTTTCTTTTTGTAGTGTAACAGGTGAACATATAGTTGATTGAAAATTTAGGTCATCTATGAAAATGTTAAACATGGCAGGGCTGAGTGTATCACCTTGTTTTACCCCTATATTTGAGGAAAATGTATCTGTAATGTTATTTGCAAACCTACTAGTAATTGCGACTTCAGTTTTGTCATAGATTGACTTAACAATGTTGTAGAATTTCCCGCCAATCCCTAGACGTAAACTTTTAAGAAGAAGTCCTTCTCTCCACACAGTATCAAATGCTTTTTGAAAATCAATAAAACATATGTAGAGTCGTTTGTGTAATTTGGTTACATATTTGTTTATTAGGGTTTTAAGAATAAATATGTTGTCGGCTGTTCTTCTACCTTTCCTAAAGCCAGACTGGTTATCTGATAATAGTTTTTTATTTTCTAAATGATTGACTAGGCGGTTATTCAGTATCGTGGAGAAAAGTTTTCCTAGACAGCTTGTTATAGTTATTCCTCGGTAATTTGTCGGGTCCATTTTGCATCCTTTTTTGTGAATTGGAGTTATATATCCTTTAGTCCAATAGTTTGGAAATATGCCAGTTTTGTACACCGCATTAAATAATTTAATAAGAGAAGAAAGTAATACTGATTTTCCAAATTTTATCATTTCATTAGATATTAGATCAAGCTGGCAAGACGTGTAATTTTTTAGGCATGTAATAGCTAGTAAGACTTCTTGGGTTGTAATATGGCTGTCAAGGTCAGGGAATATGCTCTGTTCATTTTCCCGTTTACGAAGTTCTTCTTTGAGTAATTGTGATTTTACATCCGTGTGAGAATTGGTGTCATTGTTTAAAGGAATGGACAATTAAGGCATTTGGCCTGGTATGCATATTCAATGATATATAATGCACATTACTGCTTAATATCAACAAGTATAATCGTATAGTTAATTAATAAAACGGTTAAATGTGACGGGTATTATATATAACGGGCGCAGCCATTTTGTACCATCTCAGTGAGTACGCCCTCTGGCGAGCTGGTGGTTACGTAATACTTAACGCGTAACGTCAGGAATGAGCCTTAGAACTAGAGAAACACAATCTACCTGGTTTTTTGCAGGATGATAAATAGTCATACACTGCAATGTTCTGTAATAATACATATCCCAGTAAGCCAGCAATAAGTATATTCAGCACTATATATATTATTTTTCAATACAAAATAAAATACCATTGTCAAAGTGGCTACACAACAAGTCGAAATAATTAACAATGTTTTGTCCATGCATTAACCTACATACTGAAATGATACACGGAGTGTTTTCTTAGTTAATTGGTATATGCTGTTAGTTGCTTCTACCTGTGATTCCTGATTGGCAGGTGTGTATTTGATTGGTAACCAGACGAGCCAATTAATTGACGCTGTCTAGACACAAAAATACATACCGGTATTGTGGAATATTACCTGTTGCCCCTAAAATGGTAATGGACATAGTTTATTACTGTAAATAGTTCTGTAAAACTATTGATTAAGTAGACTTTTCCATCTAAAACCACATAACTGACCAATTACGTAGTCCCAAAGAAAAGAAAATTATCACTTGGGTATCGTGGGTTGTCGTTTTTGCTCCAACGTAGCATATCAATAGGCCTAATAGTGTACATTTTTCCTTTGGATTATTTAACAGAGAAAAATACTATAATCCCATTTTGTTCCGTTAATGCAACTTGAAATATATTTATTTAAATAGTTTATTATATTATTACGTAATTTATGCTGTTTTACAAGTCAGGTTGATCAAAGAGAAGCGCCTTGTCGAAAATTACTGCTTTTGTTTACGCTGTACATACAGGAGATGTCCATGGGCTGACGTCACTTCGCCCCAAGCTATCCCACCGGACGTCACAAAAACGAAACAAAATGGCTGCCCCCAGTTAGCAGGAATAATCATGGGGTTTTTTTAACTCTAAAATTACGCGTTTTTCATTTGCTAAAGTGTCAGTATATGTTGGTTGTCCGGGAATGCATCTTTCCAACACATAAGGCTCTTGTTTGAGTTGACCCTACCTTTAAGGATTGGAAGTGATTTGTCACACGTTTTACAAGTTCGTTAGGGAGATCGATGTCATCTTTGTTTTTGTTAATAATGTTGTTAATAATAGACCAGTATTCTTTTGGGTTATTATTTTGTATGTCCTCCATTTTGTTATATAATTTTTCTTTTAGGTTCCTCTCTACCTGTTTGTTGGCTTTATGTATTTTTTTCTTTGTACTCATTAATCTTGTTCGCAGGTTAGCATTAAATCGATCTGCTTTTAGTTGCCTAGCTAGGTCCCTGAATTGTGTTTGGAGTCTAGAAGTTGTGATTTTATGGTTTTTCTTTTGGGTCCTTGTAGAATGATTAACCATTTTTGTTGGCGACATTCTAGACGCTGCAGTTAGCACGATGTCATTTAATGAGCTAACAGCTTGGTTAATGTTATGGACAGATATTTCAGTATCCATAAAGTTTTCTATTTTGCTAAGCGTGTCAGGTGATAGAAGTTCTTGTTGATACATTGTACTGTTGTCGTCATTGATTTTATGTTTGTGTTGCAATGGATGCAGTATCGTCTCTTCTGTTAGTATTGGCATTTGTTTGCATTTCATAATCACAGATAGTGGGCAGTGGATGGAATGAGGAGACACAGCCTTAACATTTAAACTTATAATATCGCAAAGTCCCTTTCCTTCACTGATAACATAGTCAACAGCGCTTGTTCCTTGTCACCAGGACGTCTCCCATTCAGAATGCAGAGGCTTGTTGTTGTGCATAAGTTTATGAGATGTCTGCCATGTGAGTTAATAGACGTGTCTTGTGAGTTTCGTTTTTTGGATATATAATCTGGAGTATATCCTTCAAGAAGGGGTAGGAAGTCATCTGTATCATGCGGTATATAGATTTAAGAACTCTGTTTGCATCAGCAGTGCGAGCATTAATATCTCCCATTATTAGTACAGTGCCCGCCATGCTGTAGGTTGCTATTTCAGCTTCTAGGGTAGCAAATTGATCTTGAAAGTATGGTGACTCTACAGGAGGTATATACAAGGAACAAAGGAAAAGATCAGTGTCCTTCCCGATGGCTTGCCCCGATATTCTTAGCCATAGCGTAGAGTTATTGTTATTTTTTAGTTCTGTTATATACCGATGGAATTTGTTTTTGTAGAGAATAATATGACCCCCAGATCCTCTACCACATGCATGTTTGGAGTTTTTTGTACAGTGTTTTATGCGAGAAGTATAGCCATGTAAAGAAGATGTGATGCTGCCTGTTTCTGCATTGTGTGTACTTGTATGGATGGGTCTCTTGTAGGCAGATAAAATCATGTACATATAGTTGTTCCTGTATTGATGGACATTTAAGTTTGTGTTTCAGGCCGTCTATGTTCCATGACAGAAATGATATTAGTTCCATAGAATTGTTTGATGTGTGTAATCTATACTAGGTGTCAAGCAGAGAAATCACATTAAAAAGAAGTCATTTAACATTTGTTGTTGTTGTTGTTGTTGTTTAGATTTGGGAGTAGACTTATAAATAATTTGCCAAAATATTGCCATACCAGCATGCGTGCATGCACACACATACATACACACACACACACACACACACACACACACATATATATATATATATATATATATATATATATATATATATATATATATATATACACACACACATACACATATATATATATATATATATATATATATATATATATATATATATATATATATATATACACACACACACACATATACACACATGCACACATACATACATATACATGCATACACACATGCACATACATATACATAAACTGCTCTATTGTTACCAAGTTATATATTTATATTACTGATTTGTGACTCATTCTGCTGAAACTGTTAGGTATAATTATGTTTGTTACATATATCAATCAGTATGTAAACTGTGAAGTATCTACGGTACAGATTAGTATGTAATGATGAACACTTGAGTATTTGTATGGTGTAAGTTCAATATAATAATAATAATAATAATAATAATAATGTTATAAGGTTAGACACATGTAACATTTGTTAGTCATGCTAGTAGATATAGCACAAGGATACTACTTTTTTTTAAGCTAGTCCAGTTTAGCACAGATTTCTTTGCGATGCCATGTTTTTTTTTATATTCTTTTCGTGGACATCTTGGAATCATGTATCTGATGGGCATTTTGGCAAATCATGTTGATTTGCCAGTCACTTATTTATAACATATGGCACAGTCACCTTGTAGCACAGATCTGGCACAGTTAATAGCAGGCACATATGTGATTTGTTGTAGTACACATTAGTTTTGTGAGCTAGTCTAGTATGGTACATAAATGGGTTTTTTTTTTTTTTTTTTTTTGTTTTTTAGATAAAATGTTTTGAGGTTTGGGATCAATATAAATAAAGTAAAACAAACCCCCACATTTTGGCACATCAAGTTAGTAGCAAGCTGTTTTTCGCACGGTTCCATATTTGGATCAGACAGCTGGCACAATAATATGGTTTATCACAAAGGTGGCACATAGCGTTAGGAGCAGGTTATTTTTACACACATGTAAAAGTCTAGTAGATTTTCTTGGTCCTGTGATCTTTGTCATTTATACTGGGTGTTCAAACCACTCATACTAAGGTTACTAGTGGCGAAAACCTATTGTTTAATGGGACAGGCACGTCAGATGTGTGATAACCTGGTGCCTTATGGAAGTCTTTTGAGGCATATTTGACTGGCTTGTTCCATGGTGTTGGTATGAAGTGTTTTCTTTTGTCGTGGTTTCGTTGATTGGTTTGTTCTTTCCACATGGGGATTTTGACTCTGTAGGCATATCCATTTCCAAACTTGGGGTATAGCAGATATTTGTATTTCATCACTACCTTACTGATACCCAGTCCATTGAGGTGTTTTGGGTCATTATTTTCAAAGTGGATGCTCGCCGAGCTGATATCAAGCATGCTTATGTATTGAACATTGGAATGTTTGCATATTTAAAAAAAGTCCTTGTCAAATTCCTTTTTCTGCCGTTCATGTATGTTTTGGTGGAATATGACACTGATGTACACTTTTGTGTTCTTTAGATTTGATGCCGTTTTGACCAACATGTCAAAATCATTTAATACTGTAGTTGGGTTATTATGACTGATGTCATTTCCTCCTATTTGTATGATCAGGTGAGATGGCTGGTGATGTGGGTCCATATTTGTAATACATTTTGTTGCTCCTCTAATGGTTTTTTCTCCTAACTCAATGCGTGAGCTGCGCTTCCCTGGAATTAGGTTGTGGGATCGTATCATCCTTGTATTGGAGTCCCCTATATGATCATTACGTCTTGTTTTGAGTATGTTGTGTGTATTTTTCCATTATGGTATTCCTCTGGTGTGCATTCCTGAGATTTTTGTTTTGGTGTTATCTTTGCAGAACCTTGGAGCTCTTTTTGATTTATTTCTTTGTCCAGTGTTGTTGTTTTTATTTTATTCGTGGTTGATGCTGTGGGGTTCAATTTGACATCTGGCAGAGGTTCTGAAGCACTGGTATTTTGGTTGTTGGTTGTAACTTTAACTGGGGCTTCATGGTGAATTTTTATAGCAGGTTGTGAAAAGTTGGTCTGTGTTGATGTGTCGACACGAGCAGGTTTCTTTAAAATATCTGAGTAACTTGGTAATCGGTCAAAAATTTCTTTAATCTGTTTGTTGAAATTATCAGTCAACTGGTTGATGGTTTTCTTTATTTCTGTGATGGTTGTTGTAATACTATTGATTTCTTTTAGTATTTGAGGGTGTACTGACAGGGGCTGGGTTTGTTCCAGCATAATAGTTTGGCTTGGCAGGCATGCCTTGAACTGAATGAGAAGATCACATATGGACATTTCCACATTATTTAGTGTGTTAATGGCAGGATCGGAATATTGCATACCACGTGAAGTATGTTTCTGTGGCACTCCTTTGTTGTTTGAAGGCTTTTTTCGGATGCTGGTATCAGGGCCAGTTTGATAATCACATTGATCAGCTTCGGGTATTTAATTTTTCTGGTTCAAATAAATGTCCTTTACTACAGCCTGTTCATTTGTATTTGGGCAGACAGGTGTATCTGTTTTTGTTGTTAGTTCATCAATACGTTCTTGCCGTGATGGTAGCTGATTACCGTGGTACTCCAGTCCATGATTTCCAGTTTCTTTTGTCTCAGATATTTGACTTGAGGCATTTTGGTGGGCTTGAGTTTGGTCGATCAAGTCTTTTTGCTTTGTTTCCTTCTCGTGGATTTCTTGTCTGTTTGAGGCCTGGCATGAGGAATTTTTTATGGCAGTTTGTTCACCATCATGTTGTGATCCATGACTTTGGAGGTTGGCTCTTGAAGCTTTAGTTTTTATTGATTTTTGTATTAATGTTTTGATCTGTGTGTCTTTAGAATGTAGTTGTGATCATTTTCGAAGAGTGTTTTCAGACGAAGGATTGGTTCTCGGATGGGTTCTAGATTCCCATTGATTAGGATTCGGCTTGTTGTCATGTACAGATTTACTGTAGTTGGTTTAGTTAATTTGTCACAGTATGTAGCCTAATTCGTAAAGTTTGGATGTTGGTGTGTCCCTTGTTATCTACGGTTCGAGTTATTTTTATTGTTACAGTGGATTTTTCATCAAGTAGTTGGTAGTAATCAAGCAACATTTTTGAAAATGTTTCAAAAGCCTCCGCACTCAGTTCCAGTACTATCTGGGCTTGTTGCCCTTCTTGGATTTCTTTTAATGTAAATTTTTCAGGTCTGCATGCAGCCGACAGTTTGTTTTTTAATGCTTTTGTAATATCCATTTGGTATTCCGTTGTTTTAATATCTACTGGTGTAATGTTTTGATATTTTGGGTTTGGTTTGAGCGGGCGTGATGTATTTCTTATCGTACTTACAGGGCCTGTTAACGATTCGGTTTTTTCGTCCGCCATTTTCGAAGAGTTTATTTCAGAATTCATCAAGTTTTTGTCACTGCGTTCTTAAAAGAACGTTCTTTGTGACCGCTAGAGGTCTGAGGGTATGGTGGAATTAATTGTGTAACAATTATTACCGTTTGGTGATATTCATGACTTCTTTTTAGTGTGATTTCGCAGAACGAAATTTTAGCCGACTTCTCTTCCAAGAGAATACACATAGTAACTATTCAGACTAAAATAAGGGAAAACAACTTTCCTGTTCAGTTCATATTTTCTCAACTGTGTGTTTCTTCTGTAGAACAAAATAACTCTACAATTACTTCTGATTAAACTATTTACATAACCGGCATTTATTCAGCAACTAGTTAACAACACACACATTTTACCATTCCAGATGTCTAAGCACTACACACTTCCAGCCCGCCCCCGCCCCGCCTACATTGTCGGCAGTCCATCTCAGATTACCACCAACGGACCGGTCATTGTGATGCGTAAACAATTAATTCTAGCTACCTCTGCCAGCGTTGTTATTTCTTTGTACGCCAAAACACTCAGCCAGAGTACATAAAACACCATTGCTGGTTGTAAACACTTAGAGCTAACATGTGTCATTAGCATGTCAGGCGGTATGGCACCTAGGATTCCATCTTCTCAGACAGTTTACAGCCCACCACCAGTGTTGTGAGCTAACGTGTTATGTCTGTCAGCTATGGGTGATACTACAAAATTCTAGAGAGACAGAATAAGGTAGTGCTGAAAACATAGTTTTGGCCTAATTGTGGAAATGGACATAAAAGATAATTGTTTTGGGTTCTGATGTATAAAAGCATAAATAAATGACTGATTTGAATGAGACATTGTGAAATGATAGTACATGTTCCCATGATGCTGACAAGGTGATTAACTCATTTTTTGTATAATTCATCATATAATGGGTTTTGGCACTAACCCCTCGATATATATACGGTATATACATATATTTATATTCTGACACAAAGGCACACATACATTTTCCCTCTGCACCCAAATAAATACTAAACACATTAGTCCATTATTTTAGATACAAGTATACCTTTTTTGTTTAATATATTATACATTTAGTCTATTACACATCCGTATAAACAATATCTGGAGTGGGGGAGGGGGCAAAATCTCTAGCAGTATGGACAGTCTTGGAAGGGGGGGGGGGGGGAGAAGCCATATTTATATATAGAGAGAAATTATAAGAAAACAACTTATATTTTTGTTCTGCAGACCTGTTACAGACACATTTAAACCAGACGTTATAATATTATAATTATAATGTATTATGTGTGTAATTTAACGGTACAGTGAAACCCTTCTAAACCCGACATCCATGGGACCAAGTAAAATGTCCGTTTTTAGAGGTGTCCGGTTTTCAGGGGTTTGCATTTACTTAACTATCTTCCCTTCCCCATTAAATAGTTCAGCGTATCGTTTATTTCTGCTAATGTCTCACTTCTTGATGATGTCTCCAACTGCTGAATTTCCAATGCTAAACTTTTCACCCAAAGATCTTAACGTTGGTTAAGGTTTACTTTCGAAACTTAATTATTTAAAGTTTATAACTGTGTGATAGTTCAACACGGCGACGTTTAGCTTGTCGTTTTGTCATGTTGAAAATCGATATGAATATAAAAGCTTACTAACATCTGTTTGACCATGCAAAGCCAACGTTACTTTTGTTTACTCTTTATTTTGCTAAATAAATGTTTTTAAAAGAGCAACAAATTAACACCATAGGAAGACAGTGAATTAAATTCATTGTTATTTTTGTCGATCTTTGAAGCAAATCATGTTATACGTTTGTGAAGGAATATATAGACCGTAAATCACCTTCGTGACTTAAAACATCTAACCCAAACACGAACTCGGCTTATCGTAACCAACACAATGCTTGTGTAAATTAAATATCTACGCTGGCGATGGATCTTTTGTTAATTATGTATTGACCTGTTGCCAACCTTGCCTACATAGCGGTGTGTAACGGTGATTACATTGATAACAGCAAACCCGAGCATGTGCACATTATGTATTCGCAGACAGGTAATCCGGCTGGAGTAACATTAGGAGCAATTAGTGGCGCCACATTGACTGGTAGCGGTTTGGTAATTCACTTTTCATGGGGAAGATTTACACTAAATTGACACAATGGGACCGAATTGTTTGTCCGGTGTTCAGTTTAGAGGGGTTTCCGGTTTAGTGGGGTACAATTTAGTGCTAAAAGTGGCATAAATCACGGGACCTAGGAAAACATCCCGTTTTGAGGGGATTCCGGTTTAGAGGGGATCCGGTGTTGAGGGGTTTCACTGTATATACTTTTATTTTAAAATTTAAAAATAAATAAATAAATAAGATGTATAGGCCTAGTAGCCGAAGTATGGCAAAATAAATACATGTATAGAGAATGTATATTATTTTAGATACAAGTATACCTTTTTTGTTTAATATATTATACATTTGGTCTATTACACGTCCGTATAAACAATATCTGGAGTGGGGGAGGGGGAAAAATCTCTAGTAGTATGGACAGTCTTGGACGGGGGGGGGGGGGGGGGGGGGAGAGAAGCCATATTTATATATAGAGAGAAATGAGAAGACAACTTATATTTTCGTTCTGCAGACCTGCTACAGACACATTTAAACAAGAAGTTATAATATTATAATTACAATGTATTATGTGTGTAATTTAACGGTATATACTTTTATTTTAAAATTTAAAAATAAATAAATAAATAAGATGTATGCCTAGTAGCCGAAGTATGGCAAAATAAATACAAGTATAGAGAATGTCGAAGCAACTCTAAAATTAGATTAAATGAAAAATGAAGACCACACAAATTTGATGATAAAAAGAGTAGGGCCTACCAATATCCGTAATCTAATTAAAATTAGCTCCACTATTACATGTGGATCGAACAGCAGCCTGTTGGAGCTCATGTCCAGATGACCTTTCATTCGACCAATCAAAACCTTACTTACAAAATCATGCCAGTGATTTGAAAAGAATTTGAAAACATTCGGGATTATTCCGAGGGTATTCCCGCAACTTCGTAATCTAGCTTTATTTGGAAATTATTTTCCAAAGCTATGCATTAAAAATATAAATAGTTTATTTTGGAAAGATTGTATTAGTGCTTTTTATGATTTCTCTGTAGCCATTAAAGTAACAACGTTTGTAGACTTTTATCAGAACCAGTTTTTTACAATTCCCATATAAAAATAAACAAGAAAACGTTGTTTAAACGGAAGTGGTTAGAAAGGGGGTATTTCTCAGATTTGCGATTTTGTTAATAAAAAAGGTGAATTTTATAACAAAAGAATTTAATGAACTATACGAATTAAATGTGTGTTTCTTAGAATACTACGGAGTCATTAATTCACTTAGGTCATACTTCAAGAAACTGAAAATGACACGACTAGAGACCACATATCTTTAGATGACTCGCCTGTTCAACGTAAACTCTGCTCTGTCCTGAAAGGCTCCAAATTATTTTATTATACATTAATGTTTTCTGATAATCGAAATACCGCTATGGCAAAATGGCAATGTCATTTCACCATGGAGCTTAACTGGTCTACTATTTATCTAAAACCATTCATAACCACACAGGAAACAAAGTTAAGATGGTTCCAATATAGAATAGTACACCGAATATTGACTACTAACACATTTGCCTATAAGTTGAAACTTGTTGATAGTGAAGCGTGCAGCTTTTGTCATACAAGTAAAGAATCTATAATACATCTCTTTTGGGAATGTGATATTGTTCAAGAATTCTGGAATACATTTTTAAATTGGTTATTGGCATCTTGTAATCATATAAGTAACCTAAAACTCTCTCTTGAACTTGTTATATTCGGACATAAGAAGCACATTAGGACAGACACCGTTTTTGATCTCTTATTACTTTCAGCAAAATATTTTATATATCGATGTAAAGTCCAAAAGATACAGCTAGACATTACACATGTTAAATGTGAAATTAAACAAAGATACATTGTAGAAAAACATATACACTTCAGTAACAACAGTATCAATAAATTCTTTACTAAGTGGTCCATGTACCATTCTCTCTTTGAAAACATAACTTGATAATTCAAGTATTCGGTTATTTATTTACTTATGTATGTTACACCTTCCTTTCCCCCACATTAAAACATGAAATGTTAGTAAAATAGGATTGCAGAACTTTGCAAGACTGCACAGGAAATTAATATTTTTAAAATTACCATGTATATACATATATGAAATATAAAGGATTTTTTTAATAGTAACTACGTTTGCATACATGTGTATGTGAGTTAGTGAGCGTATGTGTTTGTGTGTGTGTCAAGTCTTTTCTGTTTTCTTTTATTTATTTATTATTTTTTTTTTTTAAATTATTATTATTATTGGTTTATTTATTTATTTATTTATTTATTTATACTTATTATCTTGATTCCCGTATTTAATCCCTCTTCTATAACCTAGCCTAACAGAAACCATAAAAGGTGGGTTTTTTATTATTACATTTATAAACCATAGTGGTATCATTTGTCTTGTTTTGTTTACATGATTTGTATAGTTTACATACATGTGTATATTAATATGAAAGTTTACTTAAAATCTAATAATTATGTCATGTACTGGTGCTGTCTGCGACTCATGTTTTGTCCTCAGCATGAGTTGTCTGTCATGTAAATGAGGGACTTGAATAAATATTTGAAAAAAAAAAAAAAAAAAAATATTCCCAGGGTATACGAAATGATTCGGGTGAATTACGAAGTATGCCGGAAACTAATTGCAATATAAAATTTGTTTCAAGACGAAAAAAAAAACCCGTGATGGTATAGCCATAAAATCTGTTTATACTAGTATACAATCCAGAGTTTACTGCTGCACTCCCCCCCCCCCCCCCCCTATTTTTTTCAATACTGAAATAGACCAACAAGTTCACCTATTGGATAGTGTCGCCCGATATTTTTAGAATTTGTATGCTCCCGAATAACGCTATAAAAGGCGAAGTGTAATTGGTCGATATTTAAATTGTTATTTATAGATGAAATGTCACCTGGACATGGGAAGGAAGGAAATGTTTTATTTAATGACGCACTCAACACATTTTATTTATGGTTATATGGCGTCAGACATATGGTTAAGGACCAGACAGATATTGAGAGAGGAAACCGCTGTCACCACTTCATGGGCTACTCTTTTCGATAAGCAGCAAGGGATCTTTTATATGCACCATCCCAAAGACAGGATAGCACATACCATGACCTTTGATATACCAGTCATGGTGCACTGGCTGGAACGAGAAATAGCCCAATGGGGCCCACCGACGGGGATCCATCCCACACCGACCGCGCATCGAGCGAGCGCTGTACCACTGGGCTACGTCCCGCCCCCCTGGACATGGGAGTCCACGCAATGCTTTTAGATTACTGGTAGACCCAGTAGAGCTAATGTTAATCAGATTGCAATATCCGGTGTCCGTCCTACACAGTAATCTAGGGTATGGCTTCCTGGTAGTCCACTGTGAGGAAACTCTTCAGGAGTCGATGAATGGTGGTCTTGTCCAGCCCATTGAGTAATTTCTCGCTCCAACGAATACACCACGATTGGTGTATCAATAACCGTGGTATCTGTTATTCTGTCTTTGGGGTGGTGCATGTAAAAGATCCCTTTCTTCACATGCACAGACACGTACAAACACACACATAAAGACGCACACACACACACCAGTCATGGGGTACTGTTTGGGACAAGAAAACCCCCACTGATTCCGATGACAGGGTTCAGAACAGGACCAAGTCTGGTTGATTAAAAGCAAAATTTGTTATCACTTCACCTGGTCCCGTGAGGCCTGACTCAGGATACCATCTATGTGACAACTATTACGATTTACATAAATCACAATCACATATATGTTTGCTTTCTTTATTTAATATGAAATGTGAGTTTACATAAATAAATTTATACAATAAAAAATTATATAACTAATTAAGAAAGGTTACAAAAAATAAAATAAAAGTAAGTTTGTTTTGTTTAACGACACCACTAGACATCATTGATTTATTAATCATCGGCTATTGGATGTCAAACATATGGTCAATTTGACAGTCAGAGAGGAAACTCGCAAAACAAATTTCATTAGTAGCAATGGATCTTTTATATGCACCATCCCACAGACAGGATAACACATACCATTGCCTTTGATATACCAGTCGTGGTGCACTGGCTGGAACAAAAAATAGCCCAATGGGCCCACCAACAGGGATCGATCCTAGACCGACCGCACATCAGGTGTGCGTTTTACCACTGGGCTATGTTCTGCCCTCTAAAATAACAGATAAAAGCCATAATTCATAAATTGTATTAATGTATATTGGAATATAACTGAATAGCCTTGCAAGCTTCTCCACTACCATCTGTTTTTGAATTGATTACAGGGTAGCTGGAGGCAGTTTATTTTGATATACCAATCGGGTGCACCGGCTGGAACGAGAAATAGCCCAATGGGCCCACTGATGGGAATCGATCCCAGACTGACCGCGCATCAGGTGAGCACTTTACCACTGGGCTGTGTCCTTCCCGGTTAGAGAAAAAGATGCAGCAGCTCAATCAGGCATATAATAATAATAATAATAATAATAATATTATTATTATTATTATGGTATAAACCAGGCTTCATATTAAAGGGACTGCCTGATTTTGCTTCCATTTTTGATGAAGTCTTTTTTTGGTGACTAAAATTACATTTTAAATATACATGTATTTCATTACATTTTAAAATATCAGTGTTTGTCTTTAAAGGGTGTATACTACCAAATCAAATCCCATAGGCGACAATAGTAACATATGCGGCTAAAATGTATCAATGTAGTGTATCAATCGACATAAACACCATGAATATAAATACTACCACCCCTCACCCTTAAAGTGAATCAGAGAAAATTGGGGGTCAAGCTGCTCATTTCTGAGATAACGGGTAGCGCCTATGACTACCCTAGTTGTGCACAAAATTTTATTATCTTTTTTTACAGGTACCATATACCTGTTTCAAGCACAAAGTTTCAAGCACAGTGGTACTAGATGAAATAAAATTGCATACATTTTTTTGCCCAGATAAAACAATTTTTTTTACAACCAACACACTCACATTTATCACCAATCACAGGACTTGTGATGTTCACTTCTCTATCAAAAGTTTGGTGCACCTCAAACTTTGACCCAGCCGGAAGTTATTTGGTTTAGAACTACCTATACAAGGTGTTAGTAGCCCAAATCTGATGTTACATTCTAATAATTTTGTACGCAAGACAAAAATATATATTACACAGTAAACTGAAACATGAGTGCTACAAACATTATCACACAACTGCAAACACACTGAATATACAAACACTGGTATAAGAAAATGTATTTAACATGTAATTTTAGTTGCCTAAAAAGCTTTGTTTGTCATAAACCTGCTACAATGGCTGCAAACTCAGGACAAACCCATGAAGAAATATTCCATTGACACACAGGGCTTAAAAGTTACTAAAAATAAAACGTTTCTATTTAATAGATGTCTGACATATGACAACTACACCACTTTAAAATACAAAAAAAGAAGAAGAGGAAACTTGATTCTACCAGATAGGCTATTTGTCCTTTAGCAGCAAGGAGCTAGTTAGTTTGTTTTGTTTAATGATACCACTAGAGCACACTGATTTATTAATCATCGGCTATTGGATGTCAAACATTTGGTAATTTTATATGGCTTGTTTCCCCTCACTAGAGGATGTATAAAAATTATGATTTTTTAAATTAAATATTGATGAACAAGGGTGAAGATCAACGTGTATGCTGACCGGAGATCTGGAATGGGTTTTTATCTGGAGTTATGTAACTAATACTTTATAATAATATGACAGTGAATAACCTTTATCTAATGTTTAGCCATAGCAAAAAGAAAATGAGTACAAGTATTACCAAGCACTACAACTTTCTCCCAAATAACATGTTGGCACATAATAAAGTGGGTATACATTAATATAGGGTGGCACAAAAACCAAACTACAGGGCATATAGACCTCTTTACTGATTAATAACTCAGAAAGTCTTAATACCACGATGATACTACATGTGTATTTTGCATCCGATATTATAATAATATTACATGGGTATTAATTTCAACTACGCAGGCTTATTTCTTTGTAAACAGTGACACAATCAAACTTACATGTTAAAAGATGTCATGCTGGAGTCACATGCACTTAGAGTGGTGCATGTCTAGTACACAGTGAGGACCTCCGTTTTACTGCAATTACATAGATCCGTTAGTTAAATGCCAACTGTCAAATGCAATGCAAAATTACTTGTTAAAACTTATTTTTACAGGAAACGGGCCTGTAGGAACCGGGATGGGGTGCAGGACAAATGTACATTTTTGTTTGTCCTACTCAATGTACAAGTAGATAAGGATAAAAAAAATATGGCTTGTGTTCCCTCACTAGAGGATGTATAAATTTAAGTATAAACATATGAATTTTTTTTAAATGTTGATGCACAAGGGTCAAAATCAATGTGTATGCTGACCAGAGACCTGGAATGTTTTTTTTTTTACTGGAGTTATGTAACTAATACTTTATAATAATAGGACGGATGATAACCTTTAACTAATGTTTAGTCATAGCAAAAATGAAATAAAAAAACAGCAGAGTACATGTACTACTAAGTACTACAACTTTCTCCCCAATAACATCTACAATTATTCATATATACCTTTTAACATATGCCAGTATGACTCTAAATTTGTTTAACCATAACACAATAAAAATAAAAAACTATTACAAATGAGACAAATTTCTCCCAAATAACAACACCTATTCATATATGTATTTATACCTTTTAACACATGCCAGCATAACTTTACTGTAAATGTGTTTAACCAAAACACAATAAAAATAAAAGACTATTACAAAATGGGACAAACATTTCTCCCAAATAACTACATGTATACAGATATGGATTTATGTACCCTACAACTTACATATATACTCATGTCACCCCAAATCTGGTTAACCATAATTAACAATAAAAAATAAGAACAGTTAAAGGGACACCTTAGTTTCAACCCGTGAACATTAACACTAAGTTTAGTTAATCTACAAACCTGTAACACATTTGGATAGAGTTACAATTGAGTGAAATATGAGTCTGTGACTTTGAAATGGTGAAATACTTTCGGAAAATGGACTAAAACTCGACTCCATAACTGTTATTTCTCCGACGCATGTGCGTTTTTAAAAATATGAGAAATGCATTTTGTGATATTAAAAACACCAGCATGACCAAAGACAATTCAAATGTACGGAAATTGATAATCTAAACCATAAAATCTAAGTTAAGTATGAATTCAGTTATCAAAAACGGCTACAATAGTCAAAAATATACCTTAGTTTTTAAAAACTAGGGTATGTCCCTTTAACTACGACTAAATAAATACATTTCTCACAAAATAAGGACATGTCCTATACCAATGCTACCGCCTCAAAATGCATAGATCTATGATTTGCCCATCTAATTGGAAGGAAGGAAGGATATGGTTTATTTAACGACGCAATTAACACATTTTATTTACGGTTATATGGCGTCGGACATATGGTTAAGGACCACACAGATATTGAGGGAGGAAACCCACTGTCACCACTTCATGGGCTACTCTTTTCGATTAGCAGCAAGGGATCTTTGATATGCACCATCTCATAGACAGGATAGCACATACCATGGTCTTTGATGTACCAGTCGTGGTGCACAGGCTGGAGTCCATCTAATTTGCTATGATTAGTTATCACTTAGAAGATATCTGAGTCTGAATTTACTAAGCCAGATTATGTCCCTTACATGTAACTACATACATGTATATTTACAATACTTAACAGTTGCATTTAAATGAAAAACAGCCCATGGTGTTTTTAAATATTCTATTTATAAACACAATATTTACATCATCTTTATGGCATTTAGAAATATAATTTTGTCATTCAAGCAAACATTTTTAAAAGTTAAATTTTATGATTAATAATTTTAGGACAAACAGGAAAATATTGCATGTAACAATGCTACAGTGTCATGATTAAGATTGCTTTGTTTAATAACACCACTGGAGCACATTGATTTATTAATCATCGGCTACCGGAAATCAAACATTTAGTAATTTTTATACACAGTATTAAGAGAGGAAAGCTGCTACACTTGTTCATTAGTAGAAAGGGATCTTTTATATGCACCATCCCACAGCCAGGATAGCACATGCCACTGTCTTCGATATACCAGTCATGGTGCACTGGCTACAAAGAGAAATAGCCCAATGGGCCCACCAATGGGGATCGATCCCACATGGACCGCGCATCAAGTGAGCACAATACCACTGGGCTATGTCCCACCGTCAAACACATAAACAGAAATAAATTAAGCATTTTTCAGGCCGACCATCTTAAAGGTCCATGCCCAGTCACAAGGAATGTTTGCAATAGTTAACTGAGGTACGTAAATCTCAATTCCACCAGTCGCTCCCGGCTTGTATTTCAGACTTCCTGAGTATCCTAGGAGACTGACTGTTGTATCCATGGCAACCTGTGGATCTGCCAATATGAGGACTGATTCCGGCCATTTTGTAGTGATGGCATAAACTTCAACTCCAAAGGCCCCAGTTTTACTGGTGTACCTGTAATGAAGAACATTAGTGTATCAGAATATGGTACTAATAATATAATAATTAGTGTCAAACATAACAGTAAACTCCATTAACAGTACTTCTATGAAGTAAACAAAGAAAAACCTGGAGCAAATTAGTGAAACAAATTAGTGAAGGAGAAAGAAGGAAGTTACAGTCATGTGACCGGAACAGAAAGAAGGACTCACTGGAAGAATTTTAGGCCATCCCATAGGCTGTTGGGATGTTTGGACCAGACTACTATCCTTAGGAGAATATGCATTTGTTTGAGGCCAGGTGAAGTACGAAAGAATGATATCTTCCATAAAGATATAGCCATACAAATATCATACTCCAAATTAGAGATAAAATACAACATCATTTCTTTAAACCAGCTTTTTCAAACCTACAATACATAAGAATATGTAAAATATGTTCCAGCCAGTGCACCACGACTGGTATATCAAAGGCTGTGGTATGTGCTATCCTGTCTGTGGGATGGTGCATATAAAAGATCCCTTGCTACTAATGTAAAAAATATAGTGGGTTTTCTCTCTATGACTGTTAAAATGGCCATATGATTGACATCCAATAGCCGATGATTAATAAATCAATGTGCTCTAGTGGTGTCATTAAACAAAGCAAACGTTTTATGTAAAAATATGCTTTATTAAAAAAAGAAAAGAAGAAATAATAATAATAAAGTGTCCCAAAATTGTCATGACTGTATTTTACACAGTAGTTATTAGGGGCAGGCCCACCCAGGATATTCTTAAATCGATGATTGACTGCTGCAGTTATCTGGCCCTAGTTATCTAGTATGATCAGTATGACTCTCCCAGCCTCGGTGGTGTCGTGGTTAAACCATCAAACATAAGGCTGGTAGGTACATGGTTCGCAGCCTGGCACCGGCTCCCACCTAGAGCAGAGTTTTAAATACTCAATGGGTAGGTGTAAGGCCACTACACCCTCTTCTCTCTCACTAACCACTAACAATTAACAACTAATCCACTGTCCTGCATGGACAGACAGCCCAGCTTGAACCTTAATTGGATATAAGCACGAAAATAAGTTGAAATGAAATGAAAGTACGACTCTGGTTTGTAATGTTTATAGGTGCACAGCCTTCCAAAATTAGGTCGACTCTGGTTAGTAATATTTATAGGTGCACAGCCTTCCAAAATTAGGTCGACTCTAGTTAGTAATGTTTATAGGTGCACAGCCTTCCAAAATTAGGTCACAATTGCATTACTACCAAACAACTGCATGTACAGTGAAACCTCTCAAAACCAGACCCTCTGTAAACCGGAATTCTCTCAAAACTGGACATTTTTTCATGGTCCTTTTTTAAAAATCAGTACAGAACTTAACCTCTCTAAACCGGATACCTGTTAACACCGGCCATTTCACTCGGTATCGAGGGTGTCCGGATACCTGTTAACACCGGCCATTTTACTCGGTACCGAGGGTGTCCGGATACCTGTTAACACCGGACATTTTACTCGGTACCGAGGGTGTCTGGATACCTGTTAACACCGGCCATTTTACTCGGTACCGACGGTGTCCGGATACCTGTTAACACCGGCCATTTTACTCGGTACCGAGGGTGTCCGGATACCTGTTAACACCGGCCATTTGACTCGGTACCGAGGGTGTCCGGATACCTCTTAGCACCGTCCATTTTACTCGTTTACCGAGGGTGTCCGGATACCTCTTAGCACCGGCCATTTTACTCAGTACCGAGGGTGTCCGGATACCTGTTAACACCGGCCATTTTACTCGGTACCGAGGGTGTCCGGATACCTGTTAACACCGGCCATTTTACTCGGTACCGAGGGTGTCCGGATACCTGTTAACACCGGCCATTTTACTCGGTACCGATGGTGTCCGGATACCTCTTAAAACCGGCCATTTTACTCGGTACCGATGGTGTCCGGATACCTCTTAAAACCGGCCATTTTACTCGGTACCGAGGGTGTCCGGATACCTCTTAGCACCGGCCATTTTACTTGTTTACCGAGGGTGTCCGGATACCTCTTAGCACCGGCCATTTTACTCAGTACCGAGGGTGTCCGGAAACCTCTAAGCACCGGCCATTTTACTCGGTACCGAGGGTGTCCGGATACCTCTAAGCACCAGCCATTTTACTCAGTACCGATTAACACCGGCCATTTTACTCGGTACCGAGGGTGTCCGGATACCTGTTAACACCGGCCATTTTACTCGGTACCGACGGTGTCCGGATACCTGTTAACACCGGCCATTTTACTCGGTACCGATGGTGTCCGGATACCTCTTAAAACCGGCCATTTTACTCGGTACCGAGGGTGTCCGGATACCTCTTAGCACCGGCCATTTTACTCGTTTACCGAGGGTGTCCGGATACCTCTTAGCACCGGCCATTTTACTCAGTACCGAGGGTGTCCGGAAACCTCTAAGCACCGGCCATTTTACTCGGTACCGAGGGTGTCCGGATACCTCTAAGCACCAGCCATTTTACTCAGTACCGATTAACACCGGCCATTTTACTCGGTACCGAGGGTGTCCGGATACCTGTTAACACCGGCCATTTTACTCGGTACCGAGGGTGTCTGGATACCTGTTAACACCGGCCATTTTACTCGGTACCGAGGGTGTCCGGATACCTGTTAACACCGGCCATTTTACTCGGTACCGAGGGTGTCCGGATACCTGTTAACACCGGCCATTTTACTCGGTACCGAGGGTGTCCGGATACCTCTTAACACCGGCCATTTTACTCAGTACCGAGGGTGTCTGGATACCTGTTAACACCGGCCATTTTACTCGGTACCGAGGGTGTCCGGATACCTGTTAACACCGGCCATTTTACTTGGTACCAAGGGTGTCCGGTTTAGAGGGGTTTCATTGTATATACATGAATAACTATACATTTGTACATAGATTATGACTAATAATGTGAATAGAATGTTGGAAATACTTGGTGAAAAGGTTTCAAGACAGGTCATTTTCCCTGAACGTTTCCATCGTTTTTGTCTAAATAGGAACATTTGCTCCAGCACTTAGGGGAATAAGCTGTTGACCTTCTCGACCTCTCATCTCATATGCTTTTTGAACTGTTAGAATTTACTGTATGTACCGATATCTGCCTCTCATCCAATCATCCTTCTGTTGTCTCATATTGTTTTTCCCTACTCTTATCTACGTCAGTGTAATACAAAAAAAGTAGATTTAACTAAAATCTAAAGGGAGACAATTGCATAAAATTTACTCAGGCTATTTAGTAAGTCTGTACTTACCACACCCCAGGTGTCATGGAGTCGTTTTGATATTTCCAAGGCTTGGTGGCGTAAATAGCATCACCGTTCACACCCAGCCATGATCCCATTTGTCGGAGTCGCTCCTCGAAGATTGGTGCAATTGTTCCATAGGAGGTGGGACCTACGTCAACCAGAAGATTCCCACCATAACTACAAAACAAATTTTGTAAATCAAGAACTGAAAGTTTAAGTAACAAAAGGAATGGAATGGGATGGAATGTTCTTCTCCATACTATCTCAGTAATTTCTTATCGGTTAAACTAAAATACTCTACCGCTGGTACCTCACTGTTAAAACATGTGTATGCCTTCTTTTAATATAAACCCGAGGGGGGGGAGGGGGGATTTAGCTTAGTCAGTTGAGTGCTCGGCTGAGGTGCATGTGTCTTGTGTCGCAGGATCGAACCATCTCGGTGGATCCATTCAACAGATTGTTTTTTTTCTCAATCCAACCAGTGCACCATAACTGGTCAAAGGCCATGGTATGTGCTTTCCTGTCTGTGGTGAAGTACATATAAAAAAAAAACCTTGCTACTAATGGAAAAATGTAGTGAGTTTCCTCTCCAAGACCATATGTCGCAATTACCAAATGTTTGACATCCAATAGCCGATGATTAATAAATCAATGTCCTCCGGTGGTGTCGTTAAACAAAATAAACTTCTTCTTTGCTATGTACCCTCCCCACATTTCTGATGCAGGCTGTGAAAGGAAATAAATATTTGTTTAATGACACCTCAGCTATCTGGTGTCCAACACATTGTTGTTTTGTACTTGGTCAAGAAAGAGAAGAAACCCACTGTCACCACATAGGCTAGCCCGAGTGTCCTCTAGCCCTCCCTTGTTTATATGTTGTCAGGAGAGGGCTACAGGACACTCGAGCTACACATAGGCTTCTCTTCTAAACAAGCAGCAAGGAATACTTTATAGGCACATTCCCTACAAACAGGACAGTACATATTATGGCCTTTGATATACCAGTTTATGGGGTACTGCTGGGACAGAAAAAAAACACCTGGAGTCCAACTAGGACAATCCATCTTATGACACATCGCACTTCAGGCGAGTACTCTACCTACTGCACTAGATCCCACCCTGACTATTCTTCTAAAGGACATCTAAACATTGCACAATAATTAGTACTATGATGGATTCCAAGCTGTGAGACTCTGCAAAAGATTTACACCTGACAGCACTTTTTGCGACTCTCACGGAAAAAAGAATATAATGCAACCAATTAAACGCTCAAGAAGAAGGCAGTTTTAGAATTTATTACATGTAGTAGGCAGGAAGTTAACAAGTAAAGTTAGCGTTGTTTATCGACACCACTAGAGCACACTGATTTATCAATCACTGGCTAATGGATGTCATTTTCGACATGTGTCATGTTGGAGAAAACCTGCTACATTTTTCAATTAGCAGAAAGAGATATGTTACATGCACTTTCCCACAAAAGAGACAGCATATACCACAGCTTTTTATACCAGTCATCGGGCACTGGTTGGGACGGGAAAAAGCCCAATCAGAGAATGGGTCCACCGAGGTGATTCGATCCTACGATGCACACACCTCAGGGAAGTGCCCTACTAGCTGACTGAACTAGACACGGCTTGTAGTAGGCAGGATGCACTTCAATTATTGTTTATGCTTGGTAGGTCTACCACATGCTATCCCCTATGCACACACAGTTGAAATAACATTTTAATTAGTGTGTGGGGTGGCTAGATACACTCATTGCCTAAACCACCAATTCTAAAAGTAGACAAATCATTTAAAAAATAAATATAAAACATGAAATAAAGCTTTACAGAGACAACCCCGAAGGAATTTAAAGAGTTAGTTAATAAAATGGTGAGAAGCAATCTTTAGATGAGGATTCTGTTAACTGAGAAAGTTGCATGTTTCTTTGTTGTAACAATTTTGCAGATTTGAAAAACATTTATCAATTGTCTGATGGTCAACCTGCTATAAAATCAAGTTGCTTGACCAAACATTTGGTTGTTGTGGATAATCTTATCACTGATGGCTGATGTACAATGTACAAATGGACTATTTAGACTAAATGAGATCACTAAGGTACAAAACAAGACTGGGATGGTTTATTCTGGCTGCAGGGTCCGATGGCTCTGGTAAACTACCTGACGGTTTCAACCAGCAGAGCAATAAGATCCTCGATGCTATAAAGCTGGTTCACAGTGGCGGGGCGGCGGTATCCCCAGGAATAGCGGTCAATACTCATACAGTTCTCCCATTTCCGAGACTGTAGTTTGCCTGAAAAACAAAATTAGGACTTTCTGTTTAGTAATGCAAACAATGGGCAAAATAACAATTTTATAATAATAATAATAATTTGTAATTTTAAAAACAGATTTAAAAAAAAACAAAATTAATGTGCCTAATGTAAATTTTGCATCATTAAAATTATTTATATTTCAACTATAGCTTGTATCTTTTGGCAGATGCTTTAAATGATCTCTCCTCTGTTTTTTGCTAATAAAATTAAAAAATTGTCCCCGCAAAAAAGTAAATACCCTTCTGTTCCAAGTCCAACCACTGGCCATGCCAGAGATTAGGCTTAGAATAGAAGTGCCTGAACCGTAACTGTATATATTAGTGAGGAATATACATAGAGTTTAAACAAGCAAAAATTAAAGTTTGTTTTGTTTAACAACACTGCTAGCACACATTGATTTATTAATCATCAGCTAGTGGATGTCAAACATTTTTGAGAAATATTGCTCCAAATATTTATAGAGAGACATCCCCTCAGATAAACCAAAAGTACTACCTTGTGTACCTTTTGACATAACGAACAACAATTTTAAAAAACACAGTACAATAATATGGACTAACCTGGATTGAATTTATCTTTACAGTTTAAGAAACCTCCATGCTTGCACGGTGTATTGGATCCCCACCGGTCATTTACAACAACTGTGTCCTTTACTGGGCTGTTCAATATAAAAAACACAGATTCATCAAACATATGTTACCCTGAAGCAATAGTCATCAGAAGATGCCAGCAGTAAAAATATGTATGAGATGTTAATAACCACGGTAATCAGAGACCTCGCTGTTTCAGGGAGCTATCACTCTCACTCTCCATCATTCTCCTGGGACTCCGGCGCGATTTAGCTCATTCAGTTATCACTCTCGCTCTCCATCATTCTCCTGAGACTGGCACGATTTAGCTCATTCAGTTATCACTCTCACTCTCCATCATTCTCCTGAGACTCCGCACGATTTAGCTCATTCAGTTATCACTCTCACTCTCCATCATTCTCCTGAGACTCCGGCGCGATTTAGCTCAATCAGTTATCACTCTCACTCTCCATCATTCTCCTGAGACTCCGGCGCGATTTAGCTCAATCAGTTATCACTCTCACTCTCCATCATTCTCCTGAGACTCCGGCGCGATTTAGCTCATTCAGTTATCACTCTCGCTCTCCATCATTCTCCTGAGACTCCGGCACGATTTAGCTCATTCAGTTATCACTCTCGCTCTCCATCATTCTCCTGAGACTCCGGCGGGATTTATCTCATTCAGTTATCACTCTCGCTCTCCATCATTCTCCTGAGACTCCGGCGGGATTTAGCTCATTCAGTTATCACACTCGCTCTCCATCATTCTCCTGAGACTCCGGCGCGATTTATCTCATTCAGCTATCATTTTGGAAAATTGACCCCTTCTAGGGCTGTTCTGAGGTGTTTTCTGCTGGCTAGCCGAGCTCCTTTCTGACAAAATATTTTTCGCCTTAATTATTGTGACTAAACTGAACAAATGGTATATAGATACAATATAACTTTATTGGTCAAATTTCTTAATTCAAGTACAAATAATGAACATGAATAAAAACAATGGTGCCACTGATGGTATTCCAACAAGTCTTTAATGGTCTAAAATTTCCCAAAAACACTACGCCGTGTATCGCTCGATCCATCGACAAATTCAATTGCGATATCTCGTGCAGTGCACTCGGCAAGACGATTTCTGTGCACATGACAGACCATCACGTGGTTGAGACGCTGCTGGGTCATAGTGCTCCGGAGCCACGTTTTCACCCTGCGAAGTGCGCTGAATGAACGCTCGGCAGAGCACGAACTTGCAGGCGATACCAGAAGGAGATGTAGTAGGGTTGACACTTGCGGAAACAACTTTCTAACTTCTGGTACCATACTGCGAAATGTGATGCGCACATTGTCCACGCTGGAGTGCTCGTACTGTCGGCAGAAGAATGTCAGCTCCTGCTGCAGTGATTCAGACAGTTCGGGGTAGCGAGAAACAACGTCTTCGTCTACGACACCGGTGGTGAGCATGTCGGACAACTGCTTGTATGAGGTCAAGTCCGTAGAGGTGAAGAAGGCATCAATGTTAGCAACAGCACTGTCAACTGCCGCCACATACTGCACACGGAAGAACTCCTCTGAGCTGGTGTGCGTGTGGGATTTTTAGCCGTCATTGTATCGTCGTGGAATTTTCCGAGTGCGCGGCAAGGAGATTGGCTCAATGTTCAGTTCTAGAATTTTGTCAGTTGCCGTCTCAAAAATTGCGTGGAACTCCATATTTATGTCGCGCCGATATAACAGAAGGTTCTTGCTAACAACAGATGCAGCAGCTAGCATCCCATCAACAGTTGTCTCTGCCCCTTGTAGCACTGTGTTGAATTTTTCGAGGCATTCGATCACTGGGAGAGATGCAACCAGACCAAGTACACATTTCGCGGTAGACAGGAGGCTGTGAATGCCGTTAGCCCTCGACGCTGTGCTGCTGCCAAATGTAGATGATGCCTCATTCAGTGCCTCCAGCACGTGTGCGTAGTTGCTAAGGACGGCTCTAACGGCAATCCCACGTGACAGCCAGCGTGTTGGACAAAGCGGCTTCAGGCTTGAAGGGGAAGGGCTATCATCCATAACTTGCAGATCGAGGTACAAATTTTTAAATTTGCCTGATGAGTTGTAGAAGCCGCCCAGTTCCTGCACCACGTTAAGAGCATCACGAAGGAACGGTGCACTCTCGGTGGCCTTCGCACAGATGAGGTGCGTGATGTGTGCACCGCAATGCGTGTAGTTTGCCAGTGGTTGTACTTTCTTGATCAGTGCTTGGCAGCCTTGGTATTTGCCCGACATATTGCTGGCTCCGTCATACGTTTGCGCTCTCAGATGCGTGATTGGGAGGTTGAGTCTGAGCAACGCGTCTTGCAGCATATTGCTGAGGCTGGCACCAGTCGTCTCAGATACGCTGTACAGACCGATAAAGTCCTCGTGAACGTCGTAAGCATCGTTTATATATCGCACGCATATTGCCTCCTGTTCAACGCCTTGGATGTCTTGGGTTCCGTCGACAATGACTGCAAAAAGGCCCACGTTCTTGCAAATATTTCGCAGCACCATGTGTGCCATGATTTTTAACAGTTCGTTTTGCACGGCAACGCTTGTGTATGAAGTTGTGCGTGTCAACCACCTCTGTAACATGACGTCATCGTTGCTCCGCAGCTCTAACAACTTCATGAAGTTACCGTCGCTTGACTCTTTGCCGCGTATTGCCAGTCCCTGCTGCGCTAGATACTGGACGGTCGTCACAATCTTCAGCAGAGCGTTGCGCGCCTTCATTTGTTCTTCAAGATGGTGCGTACTTAACTGTGCGTCAACGTCGTTGTTGGAAGACTGGAATTTCAGGTTGCTATGAGAAATCATATGTGCAGATGTCTTTTCGTGGATTTTGAATTTCTCAATTGCCTTCTTCCAGTTGCAAAATCCCTTGGAAACAAATGTGTCCTCTGAACACCGCGCCATGCCGGCCAAGTCCATGCATGCTGCTTTAGCACAAGTAAAGCAGAGTACTCCGCTAACGTTAGCGTCAAAGTGGAGCCATGGAAAGCTATCGAACCACACGCGCTGAAAACATAGCGTTCGTTTAGCGAGCCGTTGCACCGGCATGCAGTTGACGTCCCGTGGCTGGTACGGCACTGGCGGTAAGATGGGCAACCGTGTCTGAGAAGTGACTCTTTTCTCTGTTTTTTCTTTAACATCTTCACCAACAACTTCGACATTTGAATCCGGTGTCGTCCCTACTCGCAACAGAGTCTGGGCATGGCGTGGTATGGCAGTGAAGAACTTTTTAATGTCCATGGTAGTTTTTCTACGGTATACTATCTCCGTTAGCGTTTCGTCCTGGACGATGCAGTTTGCCAAACAACCTGCGTGTAATTCATCAAATTCGAATTGTTGTATCAAATAGCATGTCAAAATAACCGGATATAAGCCTGTGGGTACAATGATAATTGACGAATACATTGTATGCAAAATATTCGTTATTAGATTCCTGGAGACTGGAATAGTTGTTTTTCCGACGATATAACCACGGCCGGTCTATAACAACTAAACTAGTGACCATCATCTACCTAGCGCGCATGCGCTATTGGTAGTTTGATCCGATGTCCTTGTTTCAAAATAAAATAAACGCATTTTTTTCAGAATAAAAAAAAAAAAAATAATAATTAAACAATATTATTTACTTGACAAATTAACAAATATCGCTAGTAACCATTATTTATATAACTTTCGTTCTGTCTTTCCTTTACGTGTTTTATTTTATTATTAATTTCAAATGTCTTTCATTGGGTTTTTCAAATTATAAAAAAGTAGACGCCAGTACTGAACATTTCTGGTGTTACATTTTTATAGACTTTCTGCCCCAACACTTGGGTATAATTATTTCAAATTACACATCACTACCTAAGTTTATAGATTGATATTTCTATTGATGATGAAAGGAGAGAGAGAGAGAGAGAGAGAGAGAGAGAGAGAGAGAGAGAGAGAGAGAGAGAGAGAGAGAGAGAGAGAGAGAACATATATATTATTATTCAAAATAGCATATATGTCCCCCGTCCCCCACCGATTGACGCCCATGCAGGACAGTACATACCATAGCCTTTCATGTACCAGTTGTAGGGCATCTATCACTGTGAGGCATCTATTCTATAATCCATCACTTCTTGGACTATAGTACTTTACAAGTACAACCTGTCCCTTGATTGTTTCAAAACATCTATGTAACAGAGTTGATAAAAGATTATTTAATAACAGACCCTAAGAATTTAAAATTTGCATAACATGTATATACATGTTTTCCTTAGTAAATCACCTTTCATTATAGAGCCAGGCCAAGAAGATTGTGGAATTCCAGTACCAGTCTGGGGCCATCCAGTCTCCGTCAGACCATAAAATATCAGGCTTGTACATGTTGACAATTTCATACAGCTCAGGAAGGGTTTTTCTCTGAAATGTAAAATAAAAACATTATTAACTACCACGATATTGATTACCATGATATTGATTAGCATATTGACTACCAAGAAATTGATTACCATGATATTAACTACCAAGAAATTGATTACCACGATATTGATTACCAAGAAATTGATTAGCATATTGATTACCATATTGACTACCAAGAAATTGATTACCATGATATTGAATACCAAGAAATTGATTAGCATATTGATTACCTAGAAATTGATCACCACGATACTGATTACCTTGATATTGACTACCAAGAAATTGATTACCATGATATTGATTACCATGATATTGACTACCATGGTCCACCATTTCAATTTCCATGATCCATGATTATTTCCACTCTTAAAGTTACTAACTGGAAATTATTTTGCTTTTTGTTTTAACCCATGTTTGAAATTCACATATTATCTAGAACAAATTATTGAAAAGTGACAATTAGCCTATATACTGACTTTAACCAAGCATTTGTTTTACATGAAACCTGTTTATACCTGTTTAAGTGCAGGGAATTATGCAGGGGAGGGAGTCAGCCAAGTTAATCATAATTTGTTTCATTAAATACTAGTATATGCAAAGATCCACCCAATGTTAGCAGATTAAGATCAATTATTTCTCTGTATGCTACTTTGAAAAAACAACAAGCATTTTCAGGGCCCAACAACTTTTATTATCTCCTACTGTATATAAGCTCAAAGGCCATAACTAAGCAAATAAATAAGTAAATCGCCATGAAAGTCAAACTTGATCTGTAACAGTACATAATATTAATAAAGCTATACACAAATATCTTGAACCATTGCAAAAAAAAGTCTGGAAAACATATTTTCACCTCCTAAGTTCAAGGGCCATAACTCTGTCAAAAATGAGTAAATCGCCATAAAAGTCAAACTTGGTCTGTAACAATTCATGATAAGACATATAGACAAAAGGATGGTGAAGAAACCTATAGTCCCCTCCGGTTGGACCGATAAGAGGCTAAAAATAAAGCCTTTCTGTATATATGTAGGCCTACATGTACATATGAATGCTGTATATACCGTACCATAACAAAGTCATTTGTCTGAAATTTATTAGCTTGATCCTTCTCAAACAGTGGGTTGTACCACTCAAACAGTGAATGATACAAGCCAAAGTGAATGTTGGTTCGGTTTCGAATTGCAGAAGCCAGTGCACCTGTCAACAAACATTGAAGAAATTCAACAAATGAAAAAATATATCTTCAGTAAATGTAAAACCCATCTTCTGAATATAAAATAAAACACTTGGTTTGCATCTCCCTCCAACCAACCCCCTCCCACACACATACACACACACCCCAAAAAACATCACAAAAACCCCCAAGAATACTCCCTTTAAAAAAAAAAAAAAAAAAAAAAAAAAAAAAAAAAACCCAAAATACAGATGTTGAAATGCTTCGACTTTGTTTTTCATATAGCCCAGTGGTAAAGCACTTGCTTAATGCACAGTCAGTCTAGGATCGATCCCTGTCAGTGGCCCCATTGGGCTATTTCTCATTTCAGCCAGTGCACCATCACTGGTATATCAAAGGTTGTGGTAAGTGCTATCCTGTTTGTGGGATGGTACATATAACAGATCCCTTGCTATTAATGGAAAAATGTAGTGGCTTTCCTCGCTAAGACTATATATTAAAAGTACAAAATATTTGACATCCAATAACTGATGATTAAAAATCAATGTGCTGTAGTGGTGTCGTTAAACTAAATCAAACTTGATTTTAAAAAAATCCTTTTAAGATAACTTTCCTACTTGTGTCTTAGCATTCATTCTGGTGTTTACATATTCACCAAAATTCTCAATTTTTAATTAATAAAAGGAAAGCTTATTTAATGTATAGCATATTTGACTTACTTTGACATTTTGTCTAAATAAAGCCATTTACAGGAAATAATAAACATGATGTGTCAGATAAAGAAAATTATTAAAGTTAACGATATATTCTAACTGATTAAATTTAAAATATACACTTCGTACTGCAGTTTTGATCTTTTCTTCTAGTTTGACTACTTTTTCATGTTTAGCTACTTTTCTAGCTCAGTCAGTAAAGTGCTTGCCTGAAGTGCTTGGGTCAAAGGATCAAATCCCTTCAGTGGACCCATTCTTTGACTAGGTTATTTTTTTCACATTCCAGCCAGTAACCCAGAACTGCTATATTAATGTTTGACATGCAATAGTCAATGATTAATTAATCAATCTGCTCTAGTCATTAAACAAAACAGATTTTAAATTTGTATATGTATATGTACTTCATATTAAAACAAAAAGGAAGTGTTATAGTTTAACTATTTTACTTTTTGGCAAATGCAAATGACTGTGAAATACAGATATACTAGCCATGCTTGTCCTCCTTTTCTAAACTTAAAATTAACACTGCATTTATACCAGGAAACAAATATTGTAAAATACTATAAAATATATGATACTTTATTCCGAACCTACGAGATCCTGTTTAGGGCCCACATCCATAGCATTCCAGTTAAATGAATATTTGGATGGCCAACTTGTAAAACCTTCATGGTGTTTGGTCATATGAACAACATATCTGCAAAAACAAAACAAAAAGAAAATGTCAACAGCATACATCATTTCAGGGATGTGAGAGGAGCTGGAACCTAAAAAGCTTACTGCGGCCAGGGTCCAGGGGCTGCTCAAGGGCCCCTGAAGGAAAATTGTGACTATTGCAACCACTGGAACTGCCAAAAATTGCATTCAATGCTAACAAATCTTAACTGGTTATAACCTAATATATACTGTACACATCATAAACTTGAAACAGTGAAAACATGGAAATGAACCTTGTGTGGTCAACATGTTTTTTTGTTTTCTTAGACGAAATGGAAAAGCGCATTTACACGTTTCCACGTAGCTCTCACATCCCTGATCTTTTACATATTGATTAATGTATGGTTTTCAAAAACTGTGGTGCTAGGATGAGATTTACGAAGTGGTGGGACGGGGGTAAGTCAGGGATTTATCCAGAATATGGCTGATGGGATTGGGAAAATTAGCACGAGTAAGTCATACTTGGAATATGTTTTCAGTATGTAGTACACTAACGGGTACTGTAAATTAATCTTTATTACAAAAGACATAATTAAATATTTATATTTTGGAAATTTTCAGTACAGAATTTATGAATTTTCAGTGATATTTTCTTTTGGGAAGTGTCCTATGTTTGGACCCACAGAACAATCAAAATGTCTTAATTTTTCAAAGGCAAAACATAGTAATACTGGATCACAAAATATGAACACTATGTTGCTTTTATAGAACAAAATGTTGAAACAAGTATTGTCTATAGCCTCTATTAGAAACATACTTATCTGCCCTTGATTTGCACAGCGCTAAGCGGCCCCAGTGAGCCACTAATTTATTTCCGACGCATTCACGGTCCAGTCGCTTGCAACAAAGGCCCTTTCTTACTACTGAATTGTGGAGTAGTTGTCGACTTGTTTTTTATTTTTTGACATTAATAAAAGTTTTCTATTACTATTATTGTTTGTCAGATTGTGTGCAAGTACAGCGAGTCCAGTGTCACTGTCAGACAAGGTGTAACAGACATAGTGTAACGGACACAACTTCATACGTAATTTAATAGTTAGATCGACTATCTACCTGCAAGTATTAATATTATGCACAACCATTAAGCATTCCATAGTATATATATATATATATATATATATATCAGACATGGGGTAATCGTAATCAGTAATCGTAATCGATTACATATTTTCATGTAATTGTAATCGTAATCGATTACTCTGAGAATACCATGTAATCGTAATCGTAATCGTAATCGATTACATTGCTAATGTAATCGTAATTTATGATTACTTCCGTGATTACTACACTAGGATTAAAGTTTCAAACTGTATGAACTTGCACTTTTTTATGATTGCAGAGTTTTATATATTAATCATTATTATAGCATCCTTCAATATGCATGTATCTTTAAAGGGACATTCCTGAGTTTGCTGCAATGTTTAAGATGTTATCGACTAACAGAGACTTTTAAACGATTGTAATTAAATATCAAATATATTATTCTGCATACAATATTAGTAGCTGTATATTAATCATGTTTCTGATCGTTCTAATATTTGTACTGGGTTAAATTCCATTTTATTTCCTAAATCCAGTTTGGGCTTCTTACAAATATTAAGACGACCAAAAACACATTGAATATACAGACACTAATATTCTAAACAAGAAAATATATTTAATGTGTAACTTTAATTGTAGAAACCGGCCTCGGTGGCGTCGTGGCAGGCCATCGGTCTACAGGCTGGTAGGTACTGGGTTCGGATCCCAGTCGAGGCATGGGATTTTTAATCCAGATACCGACTCCAAACCCTGAGTGAGTGCTCCGCAAGGCTCAGTGGGTAGGTGTAAACCACTTGCACCGACCAGTGATCCATAACTGGTTCAACAAAGGCCATGGTTTGTGCTATCCTGTCTGTGGGAAGCGCAAATAAAAGATCCCTTGCTGCCAATCGGAAGAGTAGCCCATGTAATGGCGACAGCGGGTTTCCTCTCAAACTCTGTGTGGTCCTGAACCATATGTCTGACGCCATATAACCGTAAATAAAATGTGTTGAGTGCGTCGTTAAATAAAAACACTTCTTTCTTTCTTTAATTGTTGAAATATTTTATTAGCGGAAACATCTTACAATGCAGCAAACTCAGGAATGTCTCTTTAAAGCAATAAAGTTATTACCTACTAGCAATGTAAACAAAGTATGTAAGTTAGACAAATATTTATACAAAATAATATTAAGGCGCGAATCTATGGTTACTTAGTTTTAAATAGAGTTCTGTACACATATTATCATATTTTCCTTAACTGTTTTATGCCAACACCATTGAAGAAGTAAACTGAATAGAACTACACATATAATGTCAAGTGAATCAGTTAATTTACAAGTTGACTGAAATAATTGATTCTCCAGAAGTCACGCGGCAAGAAAGTGCTGGAGCAAAATATTTACTGAACCGGTAGAACACTAAAGAAATATCCTATTCTTTTAATCTTTCTTTTTTTAATTTGTGGGTTATATTACTTTATATCAATGGTGACCTAAAACTGTAACGATTGTAGTGATGCTTTGGAGAGAGGGGATATATATGTTAAATAACTTATTGCTGTGTGTCGATTTGGCTGCACAGTCAAGCTAGCTTACAGACAAGAGATTAAGGTTGTGCACTGTCCGTCTGCAGTCATTAAGACTAACAAAAGCAGAGTCTGCCACAGTAGGGCCTACAACCGATCGCATTCAATACTTTTGATGTATTGTCAAATAATCATAGTTGACAACTCGGACCTTTGATAACTGTAAACTGTATGTATTGTTTTATGCGACACTGAACTAGAGCAGTTCGGCGATTAAAGGGGCATGCTTTGGTTTCTTTTAACAGCTTGGGGATTAACGCACATGTAATTATGTTTTGTCGTTAAATATAATAATATGTTTTAAATATTCATGTAATAAGTAAAGTTTGTTTTGTTTAACGACACTACTATAATTTGATCTTGGTAACATCACCTCAAAAATTGTTCATATTTGTGAAAATGTAATCATGATTATAATCATAATTACTGGGCAGTGCAATCATAATCGATTACTATTATTTTCCTTGTAATCGTAATCATGACATTCTTAAGTATCACTTACTTTTGTCATGTAATATCGCCCCATGTCTCATATATATATATATACACACATACACACTATATGTACATAGATAAAACGTTTTTTTAAATGTGCGTGTTCTTCTGGGTTATGTTTTTGACTGTGCGTGTACTGGTGTGTGGGCTTGTTCTGTAGGCTATATTGTTTATTTGGGGGCAGATCTGTCGTTGTTACTGCAGTTTTCTTTGGGTGGGGGAGGTAAAATTGTTGAAGGGGGTATTTTTAAAATATTATGTTTTTTTTTGTTTTACCTGCCATTTACGCTTATAATCATGTATACAACTTCATTTTAACATTTAACCTTAAATAATCGGCATGCAAGACTAACATAAATATGTTTACACATATATTTTGATGTTTTTAGTTTAAATTATATATTTAGCTGTTATTACAGCAAAAAAATTACACTTTAGGCCTATTATGCAATGTATATAGGCCTAATTAATTTGCAGCAAACGAAATATTTAGTCAAACAGGCGCGTGTGCAGGAAATTGTGTAGAGGAAGTCTAGACTGGCTAGTGGTGTTTTTGGGGGAGGGGTCGAGTCATGCGTCCCCGGAAATACATTGAAAAAAACAACACAAAAAACAGGTGGGGAAGGGCACTCTTCTGATCGGAATAGCACATACTATATAGTCTGTCCCATCCTCCTACAAAAATGTAGTTTTTATAAATAATTTACGTTTGGTTTGACGTAAAAATAAAATTAAGTGTTTTGGAAATAACAAAAATATAGTATTTTTTGTCTGTAATATAGGAAACACGCGGCTCAGAAATAAATAACTTGTAGTAAATTCCATAGTATGAAAAAATGTGTTCCCAGTGATCTATTACAACTGTGTTACTGTCACACAATTAATGGAAACTGTAGGTGTGTTTTTATGTTTAAATGAAATTATGATAATTATTGTGAAATTCAGGGGAGATAACTAGAAGCGATAATGAACTTCCGCTTTCTTTATAAGGCAAACCGGCAAGTCGTGTATTGCAGCTTTGGTAAAAAAAAATCTAAATTTTCCATGCAAGAAAACCAAAACAATTAGGGTGGGTGACAGCTCGCTAGATTCATCTCCTATATTTAACACATGGTCAGTTATAACAAAACGCAATTTCATCAACATAATTTTTACCGGTATCATTCTTTATTTTCAAAGCAAAGGTCGAGACATTTATGATGTCAGGGGCTGGCATGCATAAATAGCTGAATATTCACAAACAACTGGTCATCGTCCATATTTGCTGTAAGCGGAACGCGGTCTGACTATTTACCCCAAGACACCACCAAGATACCCCAAGACTCCATAAATATTTTAAAAAATTAATTAAAATGTACTATTTTATAAAATATTCAGTGGAAAATGAAGTAAAAGAATTAATTTTAAGCCTTAATGGTGAAGTTAATGACAGCTGATTGCTAAGGGAGATAATCGACTATTTACCCCCAAGACTCCGCAAGATACCCCCAAGACACACACGATACCTCAAAAACATATATATATATATATATACAAAAGAATTAATTTTCTGCCTTAATGACATCCGATTGCTAAGGGAGATAATCGACCTTTTACCCCAAGACACCACAATCTGTGTGTGTGTCTGTCTGTTAAGGCTTAAAATTAATTCTTTTACGTCATTTTCCACTAAATATTTTATAAAATAGTGCATTTTAATTAATTAAAAAATATATTTATGGAGTCTTGGGTATCTGGGTGGTGTTTTGGGGTATCTTAGGTTGTCTTGGGGGTAAATAGTCGGACCCACCGGAACGCGCCAGAGTTCAGAGTAATTAGAGGACGTAACTCTGCCTAATTTTTCTCGCTAATTTTTAATAGAGGCTATAACTAACCCCAACCCTAAACTACCAAATATTGTTAGGGGGTGCGGGCGGAAATTAGGCTATACCCCACGCGTCTTGGATAATAAATCTCGAACAGCCCCTGAAGCAGAAAATGTTTCATACGAACCGGGCTCCGGCAGCCTGGAAAATATCCGCCCACTTATTGGGATCAAAGAACTCTGCCTGGAACATCGGGGCGAAGTCTGCATACGTGAAATCGGGTCTGTAGTTCTGCTGCATAAACGCCACCACGCTTGGTGTCCCGGTCACCCACTGTTCCCAAAACCACTCCGTAGTGAAACTCGGAACAGAGAAAACACCCCATGTGAGCATAATTCCGATCTTCCCTTCGTCGTACCAGGATGGCAGGGGTCTGGAGTCGATGGATTTCCAGTTCGGTTCATAGTGTATGGCGCTGATTAACAAAAATAGCGAACAAATTACCACCAGTGTAAAATTGTTACTTGTATTGATAGACATAGTTGTCTGTCTATTGAATTGTTTTAGTCACGTGTTGCATACAGACCTGTCAACCTTTAGTCAAGAGAAAGCAGGAGGTGTGTGTTGAAAAAGCAATTTGCATAGGTAGGGTATACTTCACGACAAGGAACGACACAGTTGATAATCGTCGAATGGATCTCAATATTTAGCGCAACGAAGAAGGTTGTTTTGTTTAACGACATCACTAGAGCACATTGATTAACTAATCATCGGCTATTTGATGTCAATTATTTGGTAATTCTGATTCGCAGTCAACAGAGGAAACCCGCTACATTTTTCCAAATGCAGCAAGGGATTTTTTATATGGGTCATTCTACAGAAAGTGTCACTTTTATGTCCCGGGACAATTTCTTTTTTATTTATATACAAAAAACTAAATTTGTTGGCTTTAACGATACACCTTACTAATAATATCATCCTGTCATAGCATTTTTTTTCTCTCTGGTAATCAGGTTTGATAGAGATTTTATTCGAGATTAGTGTAAAATGTCATTGGTGTTACCTGTCCCAAGCACAACACTATACATAACATGCACTGTTAAACTATTTAACAGAAGACGTAACACTGAATACCTTTAATGTAATACGTACTGATGGCCGACTTACTCACTAAAGAAGGAATCTTGTAAATATTTTTCGTATTCAAAAGATGGTGGGCAATATAAGCTTGTCCCTTGAGTTTTATGTCATTAGTGTTACTATATATACTTACGAGAAAACAAAAGAAACTAAATGCTCTCTGGATGAAACATTCCACCTGTAGATATCGGCCATCAAACGTATTTGTCAAAAACATGCGACATATGAACAGTTGTGAATAGTTTTCTTTAAATGTCAGGAATGTGTCGTCAAAATATAAAGGTAGGTTTATTCACTGTCATTGGTGTTACAATCGTATTTATGTAATGGTTAATAATTTGAAGAAATTTTTTGTATCTTATTATAGACATCGTATGTCTGCTACAACATGCACTTTTTCAGTTTTCTCAACTGTTTCTTTAGAGAGCATGAATTAATTATGCACTTATTTTTCATTGGTGTTACCTGTCATTGGTGTTACCAGCTACAGAGTGACGTCACGTACCCTTTAGGCCGTCCCATCCTTCTATAAAAGTGTTTTTTGTTAATAATTTCAGTTTGGTTTGACGTAAGAGGACAAGTAAAAGTGTTTTGAAAATAAAAAATAAATACAATTTTTTTGTGTCCAGTTTACAAAACAATCGACTCAGAAATAAATAACATGTAGTAAATTTCATAGTATGAAAAAAGGCGTTCCCCGTGGAACTGACTAAGAGTCGTTTTTGTTTATTCCTTAAAATTACCGATGTCGGGCCCACTTGACTTAAAATGTCGAACCGCGCATGCGCGGAAATGTTATTTTTTGCAAATGCTAAACGCAGTTAGTTTTCTTGTTTAAGAAGTTAACTTTATCATAAAGAAAAGTTAAAATCATACCGAAAATGTATTACCAAGTTGTAGTCAAATATCGGAAAATTACATTAGGTATGTTTTCATTTCCAATAAAGGCTATTTAAATCTTATTTCTTTAAATATTGAAAATCCTGCATTAAAATAGCGTTTTAGTTAAAAGGAAAGAGATAACTCTTTTGAATAATGACGCAGTTCGTATGATTTATTTCTTGAATAGTGACATAATTTGTTTGATTTGCTGTATAGTGTATGTACTGAAAACAAGAATGACATCACATATTTATAAGGCGTTCTCGTTTTCTGAAAATATTTGAAACATTTAATGTAGTTTTGCAGCGCTTGCGTAAAAGCAAAAGTAGGTTTACAACTTTTTACTCGTTATTGGGAATACAAGTATACAGTAAAACTGATTTCGAGCCTTAATATAAGCATGAAAATAACTGCATAAATGAATGAATGAATAAATGTTTAATTTAATATTTAAACGAAATTATAATTCTGTGTCATAATTTAGTGTCTTTTTTTAAAACTGTCTGACCGGCCGTATCTTATCAATACAGTAACACACAATTATTCTAATAGGCCTTTAATAGTTATAGGCCCCCCTAGGCTGAAGAAACAAAAACAGAAAAAAACATTTAAGGAAATATTAATTACATACTTTTGCTAATAAGTAGTGGTAGTCTCAAGAATAATAGTGTTTCAAGGATACAGTCTTCAATGTCATTGGTGTTACACGTCATTGGTGTTACTTTTTTGTCATTGGTGTTACGCAAGACTATTTTAGCTGTCATTTTTCAAGAAACTTTATTTTTGAAATTTAAATGGTTTATTTAGGAAAGCATACCTTCTACCTTTATGACTGATGAAATTTATTTTGGAGGACTCCATATTGTTAAATAATTAAAACTGTCACAGTGTATAATTTAAGTCACATACAGAATATCCATGTGGAAATGCACACCCTTGGATAGTTTTTAATTCTAAAGTTATTACATATATGTTATTAAGAACACCCAAATAACGCACCCATGTGCTCTTGATCACTATAAACCAACTGGATCACACTCCTGAACTATCCAACTTGTCCGGTAACACCAATGACATAATGAGCTTGTTCATAGAGTAACATGTGTCTAGTCTGCACGTGCAAGCCGATTACAGTTCTGCGTGGCCAGATATAATTTTATGTTTCTTTGTTTATCTAGTTTCCAAAAGTTAACAATAAAAATATATATTTTTTAATTGTTTTATCTTGAATTTGTATTTTGAAAAGTGACGCTTTCTGTAGAATGACCCATATGCACTTTCCTATAGACAGGAAAGTACATACCACGACCTTTGATATACCAGTCGTGGTGCACTTGCTGGAACGAGAAATAGCCCAATGGGCTCGCCGACGGGGATCGATCCTAGACCGACCGCGCATCAAGCGAACGCTTTACCACAGGGATTCGTCCCGCCCCTTAGCGCAACGATGTCATGGGAAAAGAAAAAATAAAGTTGTTTTTTCTTTTTCTTTTTACATTTATATATTTTTAACGACACCACAAGAGCACGTTGATTTATTAATCATCGGTAGTGGTGTAACAATACATCGAACTATCGATATGTTGCGATAGTCGGTGCCTCGATAGCAATGCATTGATAGTTAATTCAACTACCGATAACTATCGCAATTGTTTGCTCAACTATCGATAGTTTTGATAGTATGCACAGTGAAAGCACAACAACAACAATGTGGGGTCTTTATATTAAAAATTTAATAAATATGATTTGACTACCTCTTGACATTATTACAAATAAACACAGACATTCATATATAGAAACATAATCATACGTACATACACACACATACTCAAAGACAGACAGACAGACAGACACACACACACACACACACACACACACTCACAATAGTTTAGCGAAATATCTATTCATAGTACTGTTATCAAGCGATTTAAGAATCAACAATAATATTGCAATACTTTTGCAATAGTACTGCAATACTATTGTAATAGTACTATCACTATTGTAATACTATAACAATAGTATTTTAAATATCGCAATACTATTGCTATAGTAAAACTGACCGCAATAGTCACCCCTAATCATCGGCTATTGGATGTCAGACATTTAATAATTCCAGCATATGCCTATATAGTCTTACAGGAAAGACCCTTCGTTTTTACATTACCAACACGGGGTCTTTTATATGCAGTTTCCCATAAATAGGACAGCACATACCACAGTCTTTGATATACCAGTCGTGGGTCACCGGTTAAGACTGGAAAAACAATCGGAGAATCGTTCTACTGAGAGGGTTTGATTGTACGATCAAAGCAAAAGTTTAAAATTTGTTTTGTTTAACGACACTACTAGAGCACATTGATTTATTAATCATCGGCTATTGGATGTCAAACATTTGGTAATTTTTACATATATAGTCTTAGAGAGGAAACCCACTACATTTTTCCATTAATAGCAAAGAATCATTTATATGCACCCTTGATCATTGATATACTAGTCGTGGTGCACTGGCCCACCGACGGGGACCGATCCCAACCCGACCGCGCATCAAGCGAACGCTTTACCACTGGCACCTCAGGCAAACGCTCTAGATACCTCGACTGAGCTAGATCTCGCCCATTGGGAAATAAATTAAATACTCTTTTAACGGCGCACACGCACGCACGCACACATACACACAAACACCAACAAACAAGCTAAAACTATATGTATACCATATACACATGTAGTTTGCTCCAACGATGTTTCATGCAGTGATGCAGTTTTTAAGCCTCTTCCCGATTACGTTTTAAGGTAGTCCAGACAGCTGCATGTGCCAAAGACAATCATAATTGGATATTTAGCACGAAAATCAAGTTGTAATAACATAAATAATAATAATAACGATAAGAGGTCAGAGTAAGCCTACCAAAAAATCATCATTATAATCAACAACAAACAAACAAACAGAAGCAAACAACAAAATAGAAAACCCCCCAGCCAAACGACAAAACAGCTTGAAAACAACAAACAACCAGTCAAAATATCAAATGATGCATATTGACGTAATAAATATAATAAACAGTATGGAGAGAGAGAGAGAGAGAGAGAGAGAGAGAGAGAGAGAGAGAGAGAGAGAGAGAGAGAGAGAGAGAGAGAGAGAGAGAGAGAGAGAGAGAGAGAGAGAGAGAGAGACAGACAGACAGACAGACAGACAGAGACACACAGAGAGAGAGACAGACAGAGAGAGAGAGACAGAGAGAGTGAGGGAGACAGAGGGGTGGGGCGCATGAAGGGAGAGGGGTGGTACAAGGGGTCATTATTTCAGGCAAAAAAATAAATAAATTATACGGCCATCTGTATCTAGAGATTTCAAAACAAGAACATTGCGTGACGTTGTGACAGTGTAACTGTTTTCTGTTGATATGTTTTGGTTCTCGATTTGGGACACAGTCCACCCCACCCCCACCACAATTCAGGGGCGTAGCGTGATCTGGAACTGGGGGGGGGGGGGGATGTGTTCTAATATGAACCAAGTGGACCTTTTTCTATTTTGTTTTGTCCGAACCCCCGAACCCCCCCCCCCCCCCCCCCAGCCTTCGCCCCTGCAATTCCTATGTCAATGTTCTCAGTTTCGACTATCTTGTATCTGAAACAAATCATGATCTTCTTGTCATTATTTTTAAGATAACACAATAAAGTATGTGTGTAACACCAAATGTAGGGGATACATAGTCCAAGTGTGTACAAGATTATTTTATCTTTTCACAAGTACATAAAGATAAAGTGATAACGTGAACGGTTTTATAACAGATCTGAATATATGTCCAAGATGTACGGCCAAATACCTCGTCCTTTAATTATATTTTTACTAATATGCTCAGTATGTTAGTCTATTCATTATGAACCGAACTGGGAATCTCTCGATTCCAGACCGCTGCCATCTTGGTACGACGAGGCAAAGATAGGAATCTTTCTTCACTGGGGTGTGTTTTCTGTCCCCAGTTTCTATTCAGAATGGTTTTGGCAACTGTGGAAGGATGGGAAGCCAAGTGTCGTAAACTTCATGAAACAGAACTACAGACCCGACTTCACGTATGCAGACTTCGCTCCCATGTTCCAGACAGAGTTCTATGATCCCAATAAGTGGGCGGATCTGTTTCAAGCTGCAGGAGCTCGGTTTGTATCTCTCTCTCTCTCTCTCTCTCTCTCTCTCTCTCTCTCTCTCTCTCTCTCTCTCTCTCTCTCTCTCTCTCTCTCTCTCTCTCTCTCTCTCTCAGGGCTGTACCTACAAAATAGTTTAGGGCTTATATGCACTCACGCTCGTGTACATTAGATCACCACGATAGTATCGATGACCCGAGATGACTTATATGCACTCACGCTCGTGTACATTAGATCACCACGATAGTATTGATGACCCGAGATGGCTTATTGATACTGACGTTGATGAAGAACCAGTTCCACGTGTCTTCGCCGGGATGTGAGATCCATTTAGAAATAACAGCTGAAATGATTTAAAAAAGCTAAAACCTATACTGTACCTACAATAAAGGTCATTTTTATAAAATAAAAGTCATCTGGATCGTATCCAATCTAATTTTTGAAAACTATTTTACACACACATACATACAAAATCTGAAATTAGATAAAAACAAAACGAAACTGAAAAAGCACCCCCCTCCCCCAGTTATCATCGAGAGAAAACACCACAGACTGTTGATCTAGAACTAGGAACTGTGATGCCGATGATTAATAAATCAATGTGTTCTAGTGGTGTCATTCAACGAAATAAAGATGTATAGAGTATACTTAAATACACCACAAATGGCATTCATTTCATTTCAACTTATTTTCGTGCTTATATCCAATTAAGGTTCAAGCACGCTGTCCTGGTCACACACCTCAGCTATCTGGGCTGTCTGTCCAGGACAGTGGGTTGGTTGTTAGTCGGTTAGTTGTTAGTGAGAGAGAAGAGGGTGCAGTGGCCTTACACCTACCCATTAAGCCCTTAAGAACTCGCTCTGCGTTGGAGCCGGTACCGGGCTGCGAACCCTGTACCAACCAGCCTGTAGTCCGATGGTTTAACAACTGCGCCACCGAGGCCGGTACAAATGGCATTTCTGGCACTTTGTTTATAAATACAGATTTTTTTGACAAAATATTTGGGGGTTTTCGCTGTTAAACGTTTTAATGTTAATCAAGTTGTAACTCTCTCTGCTATAGATAATTTTTTCTCTTTTTTATTGCATTTCAGGACATATAGTTATAACAATTTTCCAATCGAGCATGCCCCCAAACCCACCTAAAAACTCAATGTACTATCAGGGTAAATGTGAGCTCGGCCAATCAAACCGTCACTCCCAATATTAATTTTGTTTTTCCTTACCAAACAATTATTCTTTTTCGAGAGTTATGCGCCCCTCGAAAACTGTGTTCAGGCCTGATGTGTATGTGTGTGTGTGGTGGGGGAGGGGGGGGGGGGGGCGTATCCCAGTGGTAAAGCGCTCGCTTGATGCGCGGTCGGTTTAGGATCGATCCCCGTCGGTGGCCCCATTTGGCTATTTCTCGTTCTCGTTCCAGCCAGTAGGCTACTCCACAACTGGTGTAACAAAGGCCGTGGTATTAATTATCCTGTCTAGGATAGTGCATATAAAAGATCCCTTGTTGCTAATCAAAAAGAATAGCCCATGAAGTGGCGACAGCGGGTTCCCTCTCTATATATCTGTGTGGTCCTTAACCATATGTCTGACGCCAGATAACCGTAAATAAAATGTGCTGAGTGCGTCGTTAAATAAAACATTTCCTTGTGTTTGTATGTGTTGCGTTGCGTGTGTTGTGGTATGTGTGTGTGTTTATTTCTCTCTCCCTATTCCTCTAGTTACCGCCATGGTAACTGCAAAGGCGACTGATCATATAATGAAACCTCGGTGTTATGTATTTTTGTTTCTTTCTTTTTCAACTCATATAATGTAAGGCTGGTGGGCAGGCTACTGGGTTCACATCCCGGTTCTTGCTCCCATCCAGGCTAGGCCATATGTTTTTTTTTCTCTCTAACAACTTTGATTTCTCGCTCCAGCCAGTGCACCACGACTGGTACATCAAAGGCCGTGGTATGTGCTATCCTGTCTATGGGATGGTGCATATAAAAGATCCCTTGCTGCTAATCGAAAAGAGTAGCCCATGAAGTGGTGACAGCGGGTTTCGTCCCTCAATATCTGTGGTGTCCTTAACCATATGCAAGACGTCATATAACCGTAAATAAAATGTGCGTCGTTAAATAAACGATTTCCTTCGTAACAACTATAAACACATACATTTGTTATTCGTTTGCTATTGCAGGTACGTTGTTCAGGTAACCAAGCATGTTGAAGGTTTCGCAAGTTGGCCGTCTAAATACTCCTGGAATTGGAACGCTATGGATGTGGGCCCTAAGCGGGATCTCGTAGGTTCGGAACCATTACTTAAAAATAGAATATCATGTATATCTAACGTATAGTTATATGCATAAACTACGTCATCAAAATAATGATTTTTAAGTTAACTGGTAACAGGTAGATCAAATTTAAATAGGACACGGCGATCCGAGGAAATAAACGAAGGATGGATGAACAAATTAACGAACGAACGAATAAGCAACGAGTAGCAACAGCTATTTAAATAAAATAAAAATTGTGATATAAATGATGTTTTTATCAAATATTTCTTTTTGTTGTTGTTTCCAAACCATATACTGATATCGATTTTATTAAATTAATAAAATATATCATGCAAACTTTGTGCATACACATATATGTACAGAAAGAAAGAAAGAAATGTTTTATTTAATGACGCACTCAACACATTTTATTTACGGTTATATGGCGTCAAACATATGGTTAAAAAACACACAAGGGATCTTTTATATGCACCATCCCACAGACAGGGTAGTACATACCACGGCCTTTGATGTACCAGTCGTGGTGCACTGGCTGGTACGAGAAATAGCCCAATGGGCTCACTGACGGGGATCGATCCCAGACCGACCGCGCATGGAGTGAGCGCTGTACCACTGGGCTACGTCCCGCCTTTATATATACGTACAGAACTGCGCATCCTTGGATATGTACACACATCCACATCCACATATGCCCACATACATTATATATATATATATATATATATATATATATATATATATATATATATGCATATACACATGCATACTCACACGCGCGCGCGCACACACACACACACCACACACGCCACACGCACACGCACACACACACACACACACACAAACTGATTATAGCTTTGTCACTCATTACTAGTAACGATACATTGTTCCTATTATGAATTATGTTTGAATATCCCATACTATACGTTTTTCAAACAGTCAAAGACACTGTTTGGAGTTGTTTTCATGCGTACGTATAGAAAACAAATATTGAATATAGGTAACAAATGTAAAACCAGCGATGTATAAGGTATTTTCCATTGGACATAATCGTACATGACGGGGGTGGGGGTGGTGGGGGTAGTATGGGCGGGGTTTAATATGAACTGACCCCCGAATGCTGGAGAAAAACCTCAGATTCGGGCAAAAATAAAATACAGTTATTCGGGCAAAGTATGCTAACCTGGATCCTATTTACAATAGTAATGCTAATATGAATAAATGTTGTTATGCAGATTCGGCCTGCACCCCCCCCCCCCCATGTGCTCTAGTGGCGTCGTTAAATAAAACAAACTTTACTTTAGCCAGATGTAGACTAGTCGGTGTTTTTAGAAGATTGTGTTTATTTACAGGTGAATTGGCTTCTGCCATTCGAAATCGAACCAACATTCACTTTGGTGTGTACTATTGTCTATACGACTTGTTCAACCCGTTGTTTCTGCAGGACCAGGCAAACAAATTTCAGACAAATGACTTTGTTATGGTAGGATACAGTTTGTTTTTAACAAACCATACACTTCATTGAAGTAAGAATTATTATTATAGGACTCAAGTCCTGAACAAAAATAATAGAGAGAAACTATTTTTACAGATAATACACTGATGAAGTAAGTTTTAAGTCTAAAAACAAATCGTAAAGAGACAATTTTTTTGAGCTAATCAAGAATAAAAACCATGTTAAAATTAAATTAATATTCATACACTGTATAAAATGTATAATGTTTAAAATGACAGAGGACAATGTTTTTATGTTTGGTTAATTAAGACTACCTTTCATTTATTATCACTGTTTACTGACACAAATAAAATCTTAATGACGAATTATACTAAGCCGGTAATATATGTCCTTTACAAAATATTTTATTTTGAAAACTTTCTAGTGAATCAAATTACCAATCAGTATTATATGTGATAACCGGTATGATGTTTATTTCACAGAGAAAGACTCTCCCCGAGCTGTATGAACTTGTCAATCAGTATCATATGTGATAACCGGTATGATGTTTATTTCACAGAGGAAGACTCTTCTCGAGCTGTATGAACTAGTCAATCAGTATCATATGTGGTAACTGGTATGATGTTTATTTCACAGAGAAAGATTCTTCCCGAGCTGTATGAACTTGTCAATCAGTATCATATGTGATAACCGGTATGATGTTTATTTCACAGAGGAAGACTCTTCTCGAGCTGTATGAACTAGTCAATCAGTATCATATGTGGTAACTGGTATGATGTTTATTTCACAGAGAATGATTCTTCCCGAGCTGTATGAACTGGTCAATCAGTATCATATGTGGTAACCGGTATGATGTTTATTTCACAGAGAAAGACTCTCCCCGAGCTGTATGAACTTGTCAATCAGTATCATATGTGGTAACCGGTATGATGTTTATTTCACAGAGAAAGACTCTTCCCGAGCTGTATGAACTAGTCAATCAGTATCATAAGTGGTAACCGGTATGATGTTTATTTCACAGAAAAAGACTCTCCCCGAGCTGTATGAACTTGTCAATCAGTATCATATGTGGTAACCGGTATGATGTTTATTTCACAGAGAAAGACTCTTCCCGAGCTGTATGAACTAGTCAATCAGTATCATATGTGGTAACCGGTATGATGTTTATTTCACAGAGAAAGACTCTCCCCGAGCTGTATGAACTTGTCAATCAGTATCATATGTGATAACCGGTATGATGTTTATTTCACAGACAAAGACTCTCCCCGAGCTGTATGAACTTGTCAATCGGTATCATATGTGATAACGGGTATGATGTTTATTTCACAGAGAAAGACTCTCCCCGAGCTGTATGAACTTGTCAATCGGTATCATATGTGATAACGGGTATGATGTTTATTCACAGAGAAAGACTCTCCCCGAGCTGTATGAACTTGTCAATCGGTATCATATGTGATAACGGGTATGATGTTTATTTCACAGAGAAAGACTCTCCCCGAGCTGTATGAACTTGCTAATCGGTATCATATGTGGTAACTGGTATGATGTTTATTTCACAGAGAAAGACTCTTCCCGAGCTGTATGAACTTGCTAATCGGTATCATATGTGGTAACCAGTATGGTGTTTATTTCACAGAGAAAGACTCTTTCCGAACTGTATGAACTGGTCAATCGGTATCATATGTGGTAACCGGTATGATGTTTATTTCACAGACAAAGATTCTCCCCGAGCTGTATGAACTAGTCAATTAGTATCATATGTGGTAACCGGTATGATGTTTATTTCACAGAGAAAGATTCTCCCCGAGCTGTATGAACTAGTCAATCAGTATCATATGTGGTAACCGGTATGATGTTTATTTCACAGACAAAGATTCTCCCCGAGCTGTATGAACTAGTCAATCAGTATCATATTTTATTTCACAGAGAAAAATTCTCCCCGAGCTGTATGAACTAGTCAATCAGTATCATATGTGGTAACCGGTATGATGTTTATTTCACAGACAAAGATTCTCCCCGAGCTGGATGAACTAGTCAATCAGTATCATATGTGATAACCGGTATGATGTTTATTTCACAGAGAAAGATTCTCCCCGAGCTGTATGAACTAGTCAATCAGTATCATATGTGGTAACCGGTATGATGTTTATTTCACAGACAAAGATTCTCCCCGAGCTGTATGAACTGGTCAATCGGTATCATATGTGGTAACCGGTATGATGTTTATTTCACAGAGAAAGATTCTCCCCGAGCTGTATGAACTGGTCAACAAGTACGAGCCTGATCTGTTGTGGTCTGATGGGAACTGGGTGGGTCCAGACTGGTATTGGAACTCTACAATCTTCTTGGCCTGGCTCTATAATGAAAGGTGATTTTCTTGTTGTTTAAAAGGAAGTTCACACAATTTGTGTTCTTTTCACTTCGATCTAAACTATGATTTACAGCTAACTGACAAAAATACTGAAATATACAGGCAAAGTAAAAAAAACCCGAAACTATGGTCTCTCTATTATAAATAACTGGGCAATGTCATAACACTAATGGTACACTGAGTTGAGGGGGGAGGGAGCATACACATTAAAAAACAAGCAAACAATATCCTTTACCAAAACATTTTTGATGTATACTTCTAGAAGGGTGAGGGTAGTGGAAGTAGGAATATTCTTTGCACACTTTTGAAAATGTTTATAACATATATCGATTAACTTAGGATTGCTTTTGGTTACCATGTTTGACTAATCAGTCTGTTTTTAATTCGACAGCCCAGTAAAGGACAAAATTATTACAAATGATCGGTGGGGAAACAATACAAACTGCCGACACGGTGGATTCTGGGACTGTACTGATAAGTTCAATCCTGGTAAGTGCATCATTTATTTTTATTCCTGTTTACAGGCCCTTAGAAATTATATGTGAAGGGGGTGGGAGGTGGGGGTGGGGGGGGGGGGGGCGCTATAGTGTACATGTATGTGGTTTATATATAGTAGGTACCGGCCTCGGTGGCGCAGTGGTTAAGCCATCGGTCTCCAGACTGGTAGGTACTGGGTTCAGATCCCAGTCGAGTCATGGGATTTTTAATCCAGATACCGACTCCAAACCCTGAGTGAGTGCTCCGCAAGGCTCAATGGGTAGGTGTAAACTATTTGCACCGACCAGTGATCCATAACTGGTTCAACAAAGGCCATGGTTTGTGCTATCCTGCCTGTGGGTAGCACAAATAAAAGATTTCTTGCTGCTTATCGTAAAAGAGTAGCCTATGTGGTGACAGCAGGTTTACTCTAAAAAAAAAAAAACAGTGTCAGAATGACCATATGTTTGACGTCCAATAGCCGATGATAAGATAAAAAAATCAATGTGCTCTTGTGGCGTCATTAAATAAAACAAACTTTACTTTACTTTACTTTTATAGTAGGTAAAAAAAAGTAAATGATTTGGTACTCAAGTAGAGGGTGCAGACACCCTGGTCCTCTCCTCCTGGTTCCTACAGTCTGTCTATATATGCTTCAGCAGTTTCATCTTTAGGAATGTACAGTGTTGGCCTACATATATGTTGGGTAGAGAAGATTATGGACACCCAAACCAACCCCTCGCCCGCTACCAACCCTTCTCCAGTGTAAACACTTATAAAAATGACGTCGTTTCGTCGTCCCTTTTTAGTCACTTTTGAAACGTTTTGACATGATCCTTGCTTGTTATTCATGAAAATAATGTTTTGCATAATGTGGATAATACAAAAATTATTACACTCGCATGTGAATCGTCCTGATTTTACGAAACTCGTGTCGGGATTCATATATTACCCTCGCTCTCGCTCTCGTAATACAATAATTCTGACACTCGTTTCGTAAAATCAGTAGGACACACAAGCTCGTATAATAATCACTATTTATTTTGAAATAATATAAAGAAAATATACCTTCAAGTAAATGCCCATAAAGATTACAACCATACAAATTCATTTCCTAGAAAGAAAAAAAAATTGGAAAAGCTAATAACTGTGACAGACAGATTTTGAAGTTAAAATAATTATTGCGCATGTTTTGCATTCAGAATTCATTGACAGCATGACAGTAGCTACAGTTCTGGGTCTTGATTCACAATACTCTTGCAACTGTGTGATCTCATAGAGCAATGCAAAAAGACTTGCAATAATTATACAATGTTGCTCAAGAGAGCTGTGCGAATGAGGCATATGATGTATAGATTTGTTTTGGTTTACTTTCTATTTTTACTCATTATTCTTGAGGAAGGAAGGAAATATTTTATTCAACGACACACTCAACACATTTTATTTATGGTTATATGGCGTCAGACATGAGGTTAAGAACCACATATATATTGAGAGAGAAAACCCTCTGTCGCCACTCCATGGGCTACTCTTTTTTATTATCAGCAAGGGATCTTTTATATGCACTATCCCACAGACAGGATAGTACATACCAATGGGCCCACCGACGGGAATCCATCCTAGATCGATCGCGTATCAAGCGAGCGCTGTACCATTGAGCTACGTCTCGCCCCTGATTCTTGAGGAAGCCAATGTTTATACAGCAGCACATTACAATTGTTATATTGTTGAGGAAGCCACGGTTTATACAGCAGCACATTACAATTGTTATATTCTTGAGGAAGCCACGGTTTATACAGCAGCACGTTACAATTGTTATATTGTTGAGGAAGCCACGGTTTATACAGCAGCACATTACAATTGTTATATTCTTGAGGAAGCCACGGTTTATACAGCAGCACATTACAATTGTTATATTGTTGAGGAAGCCACAGTTTATACAGCAGCACGTTACAATTGTTATATTGTTGAGGAAGCCACGGTTTATACAGCAGCACATTACAATTGTTATATTATTGAGTTAATTACGCAAAGATTATGTGTTGAATAAATTAATGTGTATATATCTGTAACAAATAAGGGTAAATATATAGCGAAGAGTGGAACTAGCAACTATGAGTAAATGCATCTCAAAATATAGACTTTTGATATTTAATGTTAAAATATTGGTCAAACGTTTAAAAATATACATATCAAACTCCATTTACTTTTTTTAAGCTGACTAACTGTCGGCTTTTGAAATTTAATATTAAAATGTTGGTCAAACTTTAAACACTTTTCACGTACCTAACTTCTTTTACTTTTTTAAGCAGTCAGTAAGCCAACATTCTTTTATAATTGGCCACCATTACTGCATTGGGGGTTTTCTCGTTCCAACCAGTGCACCACAACTGGACAAAGGCCGTGGCATGTGCTTCCTTGTCTATGGGAAAGTGGATATAAAAGATCCCTTGCTGCATTAAAATGTCGCGGGTTTTCTCTATTGACTAAGAGTCAGAATTACCAAATGTTTGACATCCAATAACCGATGATTAATAATCAATGTGCTCTAGAGGTGTCGTTAAACAAAACAAAATTTTAAAAAATGTGTTTAATTCACTAAATTGCAGTACAATGCAAAATGACTTGCAAGCATGACGAATTGTTGCTTAAAACAGTTGAAGGGAGCTTTGTCAATTCCAAGGCCTCCGATTTTGTTTTTCAGGCAAACTGATGCCTCACAAATGGGAGAATTGTATGGCTATTGATAAATCTTCCTGGGGATACAGACGCACTGCAACTGTGGATGAACTTTATTCAATAAAGGAACTCATTGCCTTGCTTATTGAAGTTGTCAGGTAGTAATCATTTTACATTAATCAGGGAATGAAACATTATTAACAATTTGGTGAACTTGTTAAGAAGTTTCAGTAAGCTAAATGAAATACAACATAATTAGTGCTCTATAAAGAATTGTATTTCTGATTTTCAAATTAGCTTTCTTGCAATTTAATAATGATATATATTTGTAAAATTCAGCTTTAATTAAAGGGACTGTCCTGAGTTTGCAGCCATTGTAAGATGTTTGCGATAACAGAGCCTTGTTGGCGACTACTATTTCATACTTAATAAATGTTTTTGTTTAGAATACCAGTGTCTGTATATCGAATGTGTTTGTAGTCGTATACTACTGTTTGTAGCACTCAGTTTCTACTTTAATTCGTGATATATATATATTTTTTCGTACATACGAAGTAAATTCCGGTTTGGGCTACTACAAACATTAAGCCAACAACAAACACTTTGTAAATGCAGACACTAATATTTTAAATAAGAAAATGTATTTAATTTGTATGTTACGTAATCGAAAAGGCACTATTGGTCGGAAACATGTTACAACTCAGAACTGTCCCTTTAATGTTTGTTTAATGATACCCCAGCACATACATGCACCTGTACTTATCTATGGACAGTAGCTGTGTGACATGTTGTGAGCCTGCCACTCTGTGACATAATTTTTTGTTAGTCTTGGTGACCAGCAGAAAACGTATGCTTGGCACATCCTATATGGGCTGGAACTCTACTAGACTGGTATTCACATGTTAAGTAAGTCTGTGCCCCAACTCATCTAGACCAGTGTTGAAGGTTTTATAGAGGATGGACACTGGCCTCGGTGGCGTCGTGGTTAAGCCATCAGACAAAAGGCTGGTAGGTACAGGGTTCGCAGACCGGTACCGCCTCCCATTCAGAGCAAGTTTTAATGACTCAGTGGGTAGGTGTAAGGCCACTACACCCTCTTCTTTCTCACTAACAATTAACAACTAACCCACTATCAGACAGCGTGCTAGAACGAAAATAAGTTGATTGAAATAAATGAAAAGAGGATGGATCATAACTCTACTGTACCAGTTTTCTAAGTTTTATAAAGCCCAGGTCTTATCTACTACCAGTGGTATATCAAATGGCATATGAAAGGCGTTGGTATGTGTTGCTCTTTCTGTGCATATCCAACATCCCTTGCTGTTAATGGAAAAAATAACATGTTTCCTCTGAAGACTACATGTCAGAATCTCAACGTTTATGACACCCATAGCCAATGGATAATTAATCAACGTATTCTAGTGGTATCATATAAACACAAATCTTACTCTACTGTACCAGTGTTCAAAGTTATAGTCTAGGCTTTAACTAAATTATACAAGTGTTCAGTTTTTAGTTTGTTTGTTCGTTTTTATAGAACAGGCCTTTAACTGTTAGACAAGTATTTCGTTTATGGAGCTTGAGTCTGGACTCTACTAAACCAATATTTAACATTAAACACTGTACTTTTCATGTCCTGATTGTCATGTATGTTCCCAGAAAATCTGTAAATATTTTATAGTTTTGGCGGGAATCTTCTGGTGAATGTGGGTCCCACATCCTACGGAACAATTGCACCAATTTTTGAGGAGCGACTCCGACAAATGGGATCATGGCTGGATGTGAACGGTGATGCTATTTACGCTACCAAGCCATGGAAATATCAAAACGACTCCATGACACCCGGGGTGTGGTAAGTTCTTTAATCTTTAGTGGTCTGTGGTTCTTTGTAGCAGATGAGTAGAGTCAAATATAGATTAGTATTACCCATATGGTCAAAATATCTTGGTAAATATCAAAATGATACATCCCACAAGATCGTCAAGTGAGATGTAACACTTCAACGCCATCGATTGGTGCACTACATACAACCTTACATGAAAGTCAACCTAACGAGTCGAGCGATATAAATTAATATCAATTATGAGTAATAAATAGGATATAAAGCTTGTTACCATTTCATATCAGGTTTATGTTCCTTGTGAAATCATTTTCATTGTCACTCACTCGTGACAACAGAAAATTATTTCACTCGGGACATAAACACAATAGGAAATGGCAGCTTGTTTAATATCCTATAATGAGGCATTGATTTCAGGGATGTGTACATGTAGTCCGAATCTAGGCATATTGTTTTACACGTACAACTGTATATACATGGACATTTAAACAATACATGTGTGTACATTACATCTGTTGAATATCAAGTTTACACCCATAATAGGTTTTCTGAGAGAGAGAGAGAGAGAGAGAGAGAGAGAGAGAGAGAGAGAGAGAGAGAGAGAGAGAGAGAGAGAGAGAGAGAGAGAGAGAGAGAGAGAGAGAGAGAGAGAGAGAGATGGTTAGGCGAGTGGGTAGGGGGTCATAGCAGACATTTATTCTGTATTTTTGTAAAAGTATTGTTTCTAAATTGTTATATTATGTTGTTGTGTTAAAGGTACACTAGCAAGGCTGGGACGTCTGGAACTGAAGTCTATGCCATAACTATAAAGTGGCCATCTTCAGTCCTTACTCTGGCAGATCCTGTGGTTTCCACTGATACAACGGTCAGTCTCCTTGGATACTCTGGAAGTCTAAAATACAAGCCGGGAGTGGTTGGTGGAATTGAGATTTATGCACCTGATATAAATATTGAGGATATGCCTTGTCTGTGGGCGTGTACATTTAAAATGACGGGCCTGAAAAATGCATAAATAAAACTAGTGTATTTTCATCCTTTATGAACATTATACCATTAAAACCAATGTCCATGTTATTCCAGAAAGAACACATTTAGTTTTAATTGGTATAATTATTAGTAAAAATTCAGGACTCTATAACATATTTTCTTTTATGTAATATATAATTGATGATGTATTTTGTGACATCACATTTTGATTTATACATATAAATAAATAATTATAAAAATGTATGATTGTGGTTTATGAAAAGGGCCATTCCATAGTATTTGGTCCGTGGGTGTGGAAATTTAAAAATGATCTGATAAACTACATGTTTATTTTAACTTAAAGTTAACACCCGTAAGCATATAAAATATATATTTATTGCTAATTTACTTATGTTTTATGGGTTTGAATTTTTGTAAGCCAGGACGTGACATTTGTGTTTTGCTAGTATTTCATTACTGTTATGCCAAATTTAAAAATTAGGTATCAGGACATCATATCTATAATATACTGCATATGAAAATACTACTTTGTCTTTTTTCATATCATAATTAGTATTAAATTATTTTTTCAAAATATATAATGTCACGTCTTGGCTGATTTGACATATAAAAGTTAGTTTTATTTAAAAACTATTTTTCAGAAATTTAAATCTTTTTTAATTCTCCTCCTTCTCAATGTTTCAAGTATAAATATAAGGTATAATGATGACTGGTTGTATTAAATGATTAAAATAACCCATTCAAAGTGTGGGCCAGGATGTGACATTGAGCCAGGACGTGACATTCAAGATGGTGGGTTACACTGAGTAAAGATTAAAAATATATTAAATCTCTCTATATAGAGAAATGGGAAAAACTGACTAGATAATGCACATGTACCTATAAGAAATTACTTTTATTTTTAATATTTCTGCCTTCTCCATCAAGAATTAGAAACAGAGAAACTGGTTGGTCGGGGGAGTGGGAGCATGTCCGAATATTTAATATGGATTTGTATAGATTAAAAAAACAAAACAAACTATTATCAATTAATTCTATGCTTCTATGTTTTGACTAAACTGAATTATTGATAATCCACCAAATTAAAGAATATTGTATAACCAAATGTTCCATTTTGTGATTTCAAACTGGTATACAAATACAATAAGTATTGTGTCAAAGAATGTTCAAATACAATGTACTGCTAAAATCTTGTTTATTCCTTGGGGCAGACACAGATATCCAAACATGAATTAGAATATATATAAGCCAACATTCCTCCAGTGAAGGGTGTAATTGGTAAAGATACCACGTTGACGACTTAAAAACGTCGGGTTGGAAGAATTCAAAATCAATTGTATTGTTGAGATTTTTGCTATTGTCATCCATCAACAATTTATATATATATTGTTGACAGTTTGGCCTATCGGCTTAATGATGAAGAGGAAGAAGAAACGTCCAAAAACTATAACATCTTTACTGACTGTGGTTCATATTTGGAGTCCAGTTTTGCAAGCAATGGTCATAAAAATACCAATAAAAGGCAACAAAATACGATATATGATTGAAAAATATATGATATCATGGTGAAATTACAAACAAGAAATTCTACCACCTTTAAATGCCTTGCCCACCAATAGACTTAATCAGGTCATTGATACAGTAGACTTTGTATTGGGACAGTAATCTCCA
>NC_054706.1:50529148-50541648 GCF_016097555.1 Gigantopelta aegis
GAAAACTGAACTAGATAATGCACATGTACCTATAAGAAATTACTTTTATTTTTAATATTTCTGCCTTCTCCATCAAGAATTAGAAACAGAGAAACTGGTTGGTCGGGGGAGTGGGAGCATGTCCGAATATTTAATATGGATTTGTATAGATTAAAAAAACAAAACAAACTATTATCAATTAATTCTATGCTTCTATGTTTTGACTAAACTGAATTATTGATAATCCACCAAATTAAAGAATATTGTATAACCAAATGTTCCATTTTGTGATTTCAAACTGGTATACAAATACAATAAGTATTGTGTCAAAGAATGTTCAAATACAATGTACTGCTAAAATCTTGTTTATTCCTTGGGGCAGACACAGATATCCAAACATGAATTAGAATATATATAAGCCAACATTCCTCCAGTGAAGGGTGTAATTGGTAAAGATACACGTTGACGATAAAACGTGGGTTGGAAGAATTCAAAATCAATTGTATTGTTGAGATTTTTGCTATTGTCATCCATCAACAATTTATATATATATTGTTGACAGTTTGGCCTATCGGCTAATGATGAAGAGGAAGAAGAAACTGTCCAAAAACTATAACATCTTTACTGACTGTGGTTCATATTTTGGAGTCCAGTTTGAAGCAATGGTCATAAAAATACCAATAAAAGGCAAAATACGATATATTGATTGAAAAATATATGCTACATTGTAAATTACAAACAAGAATTCTACACTTAAATGCCTTGCCCACCATAGACTTAATCAGTGTCATTGATACATGTAGACTTTGTATCTGTAGACAGTCATCTCCATGCATGTTAACAAAACATATTAAATTTGAATAAATTAAATTAAATTTTTAAATTAATAAAGTTGAAAAACAAGGTTTGAGGCGAACATTCATATATATATATATATATATATATATATATATAACTATAATCAGGACTTGTAGTTTATTAGAAATGGAGCTACATTTGTACAATGTACATGTAAATATGAAATTTAATGTTGAACTAAATGCAAAAGTTGAGGCCACAGCCAACAAAAAAAGTAACACCCATATTTCATCTTTTTACTTTGTACATTGTAAACGTAAAACAAAAATTCACCAGACTTAGCAACATCAGAATAAATAATCTTGGTGACAGTATGGTCATTGGTTATAAAAGTAAATTATATGAATATTGTATGAGAACAATGTTTTTTTTTTCACAATGACAATTCAATGAATTAGGATTTTGATGCACTTATTTTCACGATAAAAACACTTAAAACAAGTACATATTATTGGTTTTATAAACCAGCAGTGTTTCATTGATAGTATTTGATATATATATCATTTATTAGTAGTTTAAGTGAACTGCACAAAACGTCACGCCCTGGCTCGTACTGAAATGTTAAAAAGTAAATATTACATCATAAAGAATAATTTCTTTAATAAATTGATATATGACATGCAGAAAGAGACTGGATATTGTGTTGAACAGGGTATTTCAATAAGCAAACATTCTACCAGGAGAGCAGAGTTTAGGTATTGACTGCAGTGTTAAAAAGTGATGTCCATTTTCGTCACGTCCTGGCTAATTTTAATTGTCACTTTCTAAGTCATTTAAAAAAAAAGAAAAAAAAGAGAAGAAATTTAGCCTGACATACTCATACTACTATATGTATTGAGTTTACAAATGATAAGACTGCATTTCCATTTGAAAAGGACTTCTACTGATGGAGATCATAAGAGTCAGAATGTCACATCCTGGCTTAAATTATTACCATGGAATGGCCCAAAACTATAATAGTTTATTAGTGAATATATCTTGTTGTGACCATGCACAATGACATGCATTCATTACATATAATACACATGATAACAAATAAAAGATTGATGTATATAATTATTCAGTGTATAATTATGTATTGTTATTTAAATAAAAAAGTCAACATCACAATTTTACAACTGCATGGTTATTCACAATGATTTATACTCAACTAAATTAATTGAAGGGTAGTAGCTATTTTTGAAAAAATTTCTTAACCTTCTGACTACGGCAAGGCTCAAGTGTGGGTTTAACGTGCGTATATACCACAGAGGCTTCATGTACGCCTGTCACGGGCTTAATCTCTGACTTTCGCCAGTGACTAAATCTGGGCCAGGAAGTGGGTGTGAGTTTGAAGTGGGCGGAATCCACAATAAAACTTTAGAAATTAGTTCAGAGACCTAAGTCCAAAAGGCGCTGGCATTCGACTCATGTCTCGACTTAAAAAAACCCCAAAAAACCTCCAGAAATAAAATCAGAGTGCTCGGCCTAAACGGTTTTAAGGTGATTTGAACAATTTTTACGGGCTGCCAAAGTAAGTGCGTTGGACTGTTTACAAAAAAATAAACATAAGAATTTTGAACCACGGCCAAACATATTTTAAAGTGCAACGAAGCCCAAAAAGGAGGTTACCTGTCCCGGAAAGAGCTGCGACTACGGGGACGAGATAAACTTGCTGCTGAAGTGTGGTACCAGTGTCTTCCACCGGTGGGTTAGCAAGGTCTATGCTAACTCGACGTAGTGGGCGCCGGCAATCGTCTTGAGAATTCTGTGGATCTTTGTATTATCCATTTTCTTGATAAGAATTCCTTGGCGATAGACTTCTTGTCCACGCGACGTGACCACAAGTCTTAGACTCCCATCCCGTAAGTTGGCTGCGGGGAGAGAGATTTCGATGTCATCATGGAACTTCTTGAAGTTGTTTCCTTGAAGTCCTCCGGGCAGCGAGTCTACATCATCCGCGTCGCCGACCAAGTATTTAGAGTATTAGTGCTCGATTTTCCCAAGTGCGAGACTCGGGGGAGTAACGGCCTTCCGCTTCACTGCAACAATATCCATGGGGGTCGAGGTGGAGCCCCCTCCTGGGTGGGGGTCTCGACACCGACCCCCTCAAAGGGCGTGGAACGGGAGACGCTGGACGTGTGGTCTCGCACATATACTAAAAGGCAAAAGTTATTGTGACATGGATTGTTTGGAGTAATAAATTTGTGAATGGATTTGTGGATGTAAACCAGAGAAAATGTGCATGAAACAGCTCGAAGAAATGCAACCAAGCAGTTGTTGTAGCGATTGCATGTTTTGTGCAAGAAATATGCAATATTCGGGAGAAATCCTGCCCAGTGTTCACCATAAACGCCCAGACATTCAGTCGAAAATCATTGCCACTCTGTGCAGCCTTCAGAAGTCCAGAAGTCAGGAAAGCACCATTAGTGACTTGTTTGATTCAATTTCGTCATGCCAACCCTCAGTGAAAATGACTGATAGCGAGTCATAGGGATGCTTGAATCTGGGACCTCGCAGCGTGACGTCGCACGTCAATTCAACGTCCACAGAAACACCATATGGCACTTATGACAATGATATCAACAAAACAACCAGGCCAGGGACCATCCCTGTAGCGGCCGACCACCCATGACAACCCCTTACCAAGACACATGGATCCGAACCAGGCATCTGCGAAATGGGTTCCAGACAGCAACCCTCACAGCCCGTACCATCCCTGGCAACAGAGGTGTATCAGCGAGGACAGTCCGGCGACGACTACGCATCTACGGCATCCGTGCAAGACGCCCAGCCAGAAGGCCAATCCTGACGCCAGAACATCAACGTCGACGTCTCCATTGGTGCAGACAACACCTGTGATGGGCAGCACGTGACTGGAGACGTGTCATCTTCACTGATGAGTCCCGTTTCCTTCTCCACAGATCTGACGGCAGGACGTCACGCCATGTGTTCTTTGAAGGGGATCGTTTTAGAGGTGGTAGCGTTATGATATGGGGTGGAATTACAGCCACAGGCCGGACCCAAATGAAATTTTGCAAACAACTGTTTCCGTTTTTGCAACAGAACGGCCCCGGGATGACATTACAACACGATAACGCCAGACCACACATTCCTAGAGTTGTGCAGCAGTATCTGAATCAGAACAATGTTTATGTGCTACCCTGGCCTGCCAGGTCCCCGGATTTGTCACCAATCGAACATGTCTGTGATGAAATGGATCGACGCTGCAGGAATTCCGACTGATCCTTTCTCAGATCTCGAATGACATTCCCAGGAGCTTTCTCCAGCGTTTAGTGGCCTCTATGAGATGGTGGTGCCAGGCCTGTATCAATGCTCAAGGTGGACACACTCGCTACTGACTGTGTGAACTTCGCGCCCTTTTCATGGACTATTGCTCGTTTCCATACCTTCGGACATTTCTCTTTCCTTGTTATAACATTTCATACACGGCAGTAAAAACATATCATCAATTATCTTTGTCTTTTGTGTGTCACAATAACTTTTGCCTTTTAGTATATTTTAACTATCGCAATACTATTGTAATAGTAAAACTGACCGCAATAGTCACCCCTAATCATCGGCTATTGGATGTCAAACATTTAATAATTCCAGCATATGCCTATATAGTCTTACAGGAAAGGCCCTTAATTTTTACATTACCAACACGGGGTCTTTTATATGTAGTTTCCCATAAGCAGGACATCACATACCACAGTCTTTAATATACTAGTCGTTGGTCACTGGTTAAGACTGGAAAAACAATTGGAGAATGGGTCCACTGAGAGGGTTCGATTGTACGATCAAAGCAAAAGTTTAAAGTTTGTTTTGTTTAACGACACTACTAGAGCACATTGACTATTGGATGTCAAACAGTTGCATATATAGTCTTAGAGAGGAAACCCACAAAATTTTTTCCATTAATAGCAAGGGATCTTTTATACCACGACATTTGATATACTAGTCGTATTCTAGACATTTCTGCTCTAGACCGTCAAACGATGAGGTTGACTTCAGAAACCGTCTCCGTTCCCACACCCACCCCCACCCTAGGGGCTGTGTTGCAAGTACTTGGGCCATTGGCCAAGTACCGGATTCAGCATGATGGAAACGCGGCTGTTGTCACCCTTATATACGTGACAATAAGCTGCGCAGATCGGCCAGCAGAAGAAGAAGGCTCGGCAAGGCATCTCAAGGGGGACCAAACACGACGGCTCAACCGCCAGGGGCGGTCCCACCTGTTTTTAAGAAGAAAGTGAGACCGGCAGTGGCTGTTCAGGGGGGATCAAAACCGGCTTTGCCGCTCCCCGCTACTCATCAACAGACCTCACCAGGAGCGGCTCAGGGGGGACCAAAGCTGTCAGCTCCACTGACGGTGGCGGACCCTTCTGTGCACTCACCCGCGTTGATGGAGATAGGCCACGTGGTCACTACCGACTTACCAGCCAGCCCACCAGCGTCGCCACCAGTTGTTGTGTTGCCAGCAGCCGTACGACGAGAGCCGAAGAGGAGGAAGGTCTCCAGAGTCACTGACTCCAGAGATTCCGACATCTCTCCATGGAATATCGTCTGTGACAAGCTGCCCTCGAAGTACCATAACGCCATCCAGGGGGACTTCACCTCTTCAGCCGAGATATCTGGTCCATGGAGAGTCATCTTGGCGCCAGCTTCCAACTAGACAAGGAAAGTACCAGATCCAAGGAAGGAATGGCTCGGATAAACTTTATGTAACAGTGGAGTGGGATGGGCTGTTCAGGCAGGGCATCGTACGACCAGACATGACAACACAGTTATCCATCGCATGTTAAAGCTGGTCCTACAGGATGGATTTCCGGGAGTGTTGAGAAAGTGTCACTACCCTCTAACCGACTTCCTGCCCAACTTCAGTAACGAACAGCTCATCATGAGTCCCGCCGCGCAAACTTAACTAGGACAGGTAACCTCCTTTTTTGGGCTTAGTTGGACTTAAAAATGTTCTGCCGCCCGTCAAAACTTTATGTTTATGTCACGGAACATGCTCTTAAATTTGTTTCGCCTGTGGCGATTTTAATTGTGTTAGAGGGCCGTGTGCAGTTTATTGCCCGTAGCCCAGATGGGCAACTTGTTACGTAAGACTTCTGCGCGACCGTCCTCGATCGGACATTCCAATATGCACTTAGTCCAGCTGCGGAGGCCATGTGGCGAGTAGTTACGTAATACCTCTGCGAGTGCGGTTTCTACAACCGTGATGGCGACGACTGGCGTCAGTAAGTCTGACGATCAGAGAGAAATATACCGACGTGAGTAGAGCGGAAATATCAGATGATAGGGGGAGGTACCGCCTTGTACCCCCAGGCCAATTCTGAATTTATAATAAATAGCTAGAATTTAGAGATATCTAGGAGAACGAATTAGGACGGCTCCAGGGGATCACGAACGTAGTCCGTTAGGACTTGGTAAATATCATTTCTGCTCTGTGTATAACCTTGATGTGATTGATGTGACTTAAATATTTTAATACTGTATTATACCAATATTCTTTAGACAGTGTCTTCGGTCATCTGACGAAGTAAATCGTAGACTTATTGTTCTAACATTATATGAGTATTTGGTAATATAAAGCTTAGCCAGTCATCCTAGCGGACCTAGGTACACTGTAGGTTATTGTCTTTATTGTGATCGGTACCAGTATTAATTCTGTGTTACAAGATTACTGAATGAGTAGTTAGGGTTAATTAAAAATTAACCCGTTAGGAATAGAGCTGTAATTCCTTTATTAATTAAGTTCCCCAAGAAGCGTTCCTAAATTATCACACGTTACTGAACGAGTAGTAAGGGTTAATTAAAAATTAACCAGTTAGGAATGGTGTTGTAATTCCTTTATTAATTAACTTCTCCTGTAAGCGTTTCTCAATTATCACACGTGTGGGTGTAGTGTAACGGTGAAGTGATTCGCATATTGTGTAACTAGACACCTAGAGATTAACTAATTAAGTGATCAGTTCTGGGTTGTTATTATTGCTGTTATTAATTTACTACTACGGCTGTACATTTGTCAGCGTAGATTAATACAGATTCCAAAGTGTATTGTGTTTTTGTTGTGTTTCTAGAGAACTAACGTGCTATAATAATATATACTTTATATAAGATCGTATCTCTGATCATACCTAGACGAGCCATACTAGGGTTTAACAGCCTGTTACAGAGAGATCTAATAGATATACAGTTAGGAGAGAGATTTTGATAATCGTGTTTTATTCGGTTACGGGAATTATAGAATCCCCGTGACAGGAGAAGAAAATTGGGGCGCTCGTCCCGGATCTGAAACGGGACATGCATATTTAAAAAAGTATTGTTTGTAAATGGGGGCTTTATAAATTAATTTTACAAATAACCAGAAGTAGCAACGTTGTTCACTAGAAAATTAATTAATAATAAGTGCGTCATATCTAAACATGGATAAGAATTTGCTGGATAGGCCTACGCTCAGTGTAGTGGAGATTAAGTGAGCACGTAAGGCCGAGTTAGTTGAAATCGCGGGTGAGCGAGAAATTGATTTAACATCAGCTAAAACCTTAGGTGATATAAAGACAATTATTATCCAGGAAGTTTTTGGTGATAGGCCTGTTATGGAAGACAGTGAGATTGTTCCAGAGATAGAGATAAATGAGTTAAGTGTGGAACAACAATTAGCTTTTAAAAAGCTTGAGTACGAAAGAGAAGAACGTGCATTAGATAGAGAGAGAGAGAGAGAGAAAGAGAAGAGAGAGATAGAGAAGATAGACATAGGGATAGAGAAAGGGAGAGAGAGAGAGAAGAGAGGGATAGAGAGAGAGAGAGAGAAAGAGAAGATAGGGATAGAGAGAAAGAAGAAACGAATAGAGAATTCCAGTTAGAAAAATTAAAAGTGGAACATGAGTTAAAGTTGAATACTGAAGAAGTTAGACGTGAGGCAGGAAATGGTTTTAACATGTCGGAGGCTTATAGATCAGTGTCTGTATTTGACGATCAGGAGGTAGATATGTTCTTTCAACTTTTTGAACGGGCCGCTAAGCAGCTAAATTGGCCGGAGTCTTAAGTGGACATTGTTAGCCGTGTCTAAGTTTAAGGGGAAGGCTAGTATAGCTTATAATTCAATGAGTGATGAGCGAGCAAGTCAGTACGACTTAGTTAAGGCTGCAGTGTTGAGGGCTTATGAATTACGTCCTGAGGATTATCGTTTACGGTATAGCGAGTTGAGAAAAACGCAGGGTCAGTCTTATAGTGAGTTTGTGGCTAAGAAGGCAGGGATGTTTGATAAATGGGTTGTTTCTCATCAGGTAGAGTCATATACCGAGTTACGGGAGTTGTTGATCTTACAGGACATTAAAAATGGATTACCAGTTAGCTTACGTATTCATTTAGAGGATCGTGATGTCAAAAAGATAGAGGAGGCAGGCATAGTGGCAGATGATTACGTGTTAATACACAAAGCTCAGGCAGTACCGGGTAGCTCTTTACAACAGGGTGATAAGAAGAAATTTCAGACAGGTTTTTCCCGGGAAAGTAACTATCGGGGAGAGTCATCTAGTTGGTCAGCTAGTCAGGCAAGGAATGCACCTGGTGGGCAAAGTAAGGATAGGTCTGCATTATCAGCCAATGCACGAACTTTTCGTCCACATTGCAGTTACTGTAAAAAGGATAACCATCTTATCGGGGACTGTTTTAAAAGGAAACGCGATAATGCGCAAGTGGTCGGTTTAGTGAGGTCAGCTCCGTTAGCGAGAGAGTTAATGGTTAGTCCCATGGCAGAGAAAGTAAACCCGTATGTGTCCACTGGTATGGTTTGTGATATGAAACAAGAGTTGTGTCCTAAGGCAATATCAATCTATAGAGATACCGGGTGTAGTCAGAGTTTGATCACGCAAGAGAGTTTAGCTGGTATTGAAAATTCAGACATAGGACGTAGTTTGGTTTTAACCTCGGTTACTGGAGAAAATATGGTTGTCAGGTTACATAAGGTTTTCTTGTGTTCGAAGTTTGTGACGGGACCAGTCGTTATGGGTGTTGTGAAGGACTTGCCTGTTGAAAACATAGGAGTTTTGTTGGGAAATGATTTGACTAGTCAGTGTTGTCAGCCGAAATGTGACCAACTGTTAATTAAAGACAGCACGTTACCAATAGAAGAGTGTGAGGTTGATGAGATTAAATATCCTGCGTGTGTAACGACTAGGGATATGACCAGTAGGTTAGCACAAGACGCAGAGGATATTTGTGATTTGTCTGATACGTGTGTGAGCCATGACATTGGAGTGGATGAGGTTATCAGTAAAATGGTAGATAAGTCAACTGAGGAATTAAATGTGGTGGAACCTGTTGATCTCCCGCAGAGAGTAAATGAACCAGTTGTGTTTGATAGAGGGGACTTACCTTGTAATAGACAAGAGTTAGTTCTAGAGCAGGGGGCTGATCCAAAATTGTTGGCAGTTCGCACTACATTGTTAACTGAGAGAGTATTGATGAATAAAAGAGTTAGGGATAGGAGGTTGCCGGCGACCGAACTAGCTAGGAAGCAACTGAGCCATGCTCAGAGCAAAATAAAATCAGTGTTTGATAGGAAGGCTAGGAGTCGGGAATTTAAACCAGGGGATAAGGTGCTGCTGTACCTTCCCATTAAACGGGGTTCTGTGCAGAACAGGTATTTCGGGCCCTATGTTGTGCACAAACGGGTTAATGAGACAGGGTATGTGATAAACACTCCTGATAGGGTTAGGAAACGTAGGTATTGTCACATCAATTTGCTAAAAGGTTATTTTGACAGACTGCCGATAGTTCCAGAGAGACCGGTCCAAATTGAGAGACACTCAATTTCCTGTGATGACGTCAAGACTGCGGAGATCAAGTTGGCCAACGGCCAGATTCTAGCAGACTTGAACCCCCAGCGAGCAAAGCTGACTACATTGATACAAGACAATGTTTCCATTTGTCGGGACCTTCCAACGGTTACCAATACCTTAAGCCAAGATGTGCGCTTGGAACCCAACGCTACACCGCGTCGACAGCATGCCTATCGGAGAAAACCTGGAAAACGTGCGACGCTGAAAAAGAGGGAAACGAAGTTCCAATGGTCAGGTGAATGCGAGAAGTCATTCAACCGTCTCATGCAGAGGCGCTACTCGTCTCCCGTGATGGCAGCACCAGACTACCGAATGCCCTTCAAGCTAGCTGTGGGTGCCAGTGACGTGGGTGCTGGAGCTGTGCTGTTCCAAGAAGACGAAGACGGACTGGACCATCCTAATGAAAGCCTCCAACCAGAGAGTTTTGAGATGGAGTCTTCTTCTGCAAGAATACCCAATTACCATTGAACATATCAAGGGCACATCCAATGTAATCGCTGATGCCCTGTCCCGAAGTTGAACGTTATGATAATGTGTTGACATTCTTTATTTCTGTTTTGTTTATATATATTTTATTTGTATACCAGGGACTCAGAGACTCAGTGTGATTACTGGTAGTCACCTTATTATTACATGTGTTATAAATGCCCGTATGCGTCGGTTAACGCACCTTTTTGTTTTAATGTAGTATATTTCCCTATTCCTAGAGTAGAGGAAATATCCTTCTTGAGGTGGGGGTGTGTCACGGAACATGCTCTTAAATTTGTTTCGCCTGTGGCGATTTTAATTGTGTTAGAGGGCCGTGTGCAGTTTATTGCCAGTAGCCCAGATGGGCAACTTGTTACGTAAGACTTCTGCGCGACCGTCCTCGATCGGACATTCCAATATGCACTTAGTCCAGCTGCGGAGGCCATGTGGCGAGTAGTTACGTAATACCTCTGCGAGTGCAGTTTTTACAACCGTGATGGCGACGACTGGCGTCAGTAAGTCTGACGATCAGAGAGAAATATACTGACGCGAGTAGAGCGGAAATATCAGATGATAGGGGAGGTACCGCCTTGTACCCCCAGGCCAATTCTGAATTTATAATAAATAGCTAGAATTTAGAGATATCTAGGAGAACGAATTAGGACGGCTCCAGGGGATCACGAACGTAGTCCGTTAGGACTTGGTAAATATCATTTCTGCTCTGTGTATAACCTTGATGTGATTGATGTGACTTAAATATTTTAATACTGTATTATACCAATATTCTTTAGACAGTGTCTTCGGTCATCTGACGAAGTAAATCGTAGACTTATTGTTCTAACATTATATGAGTATTTGGTAATATAAAGCTTAGCCAGTCATCCTAGCGGACCTAGGTACACTGTAGGTTATTGTCTTTATTGTGATCGGTACCAGTATTAATTCTGTGTTACAAGATTACTGAATGAGTAGTTAGGGTTAATTAAAAATTAACCCGTTAGGAATGGTGTTGTAATTCCTTTATTAATTAACTTCTCCTGTAAGCGTTTCTCAATTATCACACGTGTGGGTGTAGTGTAACGGTGAAGTGATTCGCATATTGTGTAACTAGACACCTAGAGATTAACTAATTAAGTGATCAGTTCTGGGTTGTTATTATTGCTGTTATTAATTTACTACTACGGCTGTACATTTGTCAGCGTAGATTAATACAGATTCCAAAGTGTATTGTGTTTTTGTTGTGTTTCTAGAGAACTAACGTGCTATAATAATATATACTTTATATAAGATCGTATCTCTGATCATACCTAGACGAGCCATACTAGGGTTTAACAGCCTGTTACAGAGAGATCTAATAGATATACAGTTAGGAGAGATATTTTGATAATCGTGTTTTATTCAGTTACGGGAATTATAGAATCCCCGTGACAGTTTATTTTTTTGTAAACAGTCTAACACACTTTACTTTGGCAGCCCGTCAAAATTGCTCAAATCACCTTAAAACAGTTTTGGCCGAGCACTCTAATTTTATTTTTGGAGTTGTTGTTTTTTTACGTCCAGACATGAGTCGAATGCCAGCGCCTTTTGGACTTAGGTCTCTGACCTAACTTCTAAATTTTTATTACAAATTCCGACCACTTCAAATAAATATATCATGGAATAAAAATGGTCATATCACTAAACCAGATCAGTGTATACTAGCAAGCTGACATTCCACATATTGCAATTGAGGTAGGTCATCAGAGGTCAAAAGGTCACGGATTTCAGGTGACGCTCAAAATCCTACACCTACTTTATTGGTGATCAGTTACTTTTTGTGCTAACAACTTAAAAACTGTAAGATAGACACCTTACAGCATGTGCACATCAGTGTTCATTAATGTTTTTAAAGTTGGTTTGCATGACATTAGCAAACAAAAATAGTAATAATAACTAAAATACTGTCTCGCTACGAGAGAACTATGAATGGTTGTAACAATAAACCATATCGGTATATACTAGAAAATGAACATCCCAGAGAGAGAGAGAGAGAGAGAGAGAGAGAGAGAATCTTGGTTCACACGGATATTAATAATTAATCACTGTCGCTATCACTACTTGATACTTCTTTACTGTCACTACAGCTGTACTCATCACTACCTTCCTTTTCGTTGTCTGTGTTGTATTTGACATCCTGTAGGCTATCAGTCAATGTAGGTGGCAGGATTTCCCCATCACACCACTTTGGTTCCAGTTTTCCTCCATGTTCACCAGCGGCAATCCACCCATTATTGTCAGTAGCTTCAGGAATATCGGGTTTGGGTGTATGGGCTCTCTTCCTTGATAGTTTACCCTTTTAATGTGTTCACGCAGGCAAACTTG
>NC_054706.1:50546648-50624619 GCF_016097555.1 Gigantopelta aegis
TTCCTACAGTCTGTCTATATATGCGTCAGTAGTATCACCTTTAAGAATGTACAGTGCTGGCCTACATATATGTTGGGTAGAGAAGATTATGGGGAGGAACAGAGGTCATTAAAACAAGCCTCTCTCAAAGTTGCATAATGGGTGTTTCCCACCAAAAGTAATTTTATTTTGAAATAATATAAAGAAAATACTTTGAAGTAAATGCTCATAAAGATTACAACCATACAATTTCATTTCCTAGAAGAAAACAAAGAAGAAACAATATTGGAAAATCTATAAAAGGTGACAGACACGTTCTGCATCCAGAATTCTTTGACAGCATGACAGTAGCTACAGATTGGGGACTTAATTCACTAAACTCTTGCAGCTTTGTGATCTCAGAGTGCAATGGAAAAAGACTTACAATAATTATACAATGTTGCTTAAGAGAGCTGTGTGAATCAGGCATATGTCGGCCCGTGCTTATAAAACTCAATCTCTAATGACGTAACACGCATACAATTTGTATGGCGTTGTCCACAGAGGAATGCAGAGGACAGATAGATTTTGAGTTTTGTTCTTCGGGAGTACACCGACGATCTCCATAGCTGTTGTAGCTTTGCAAAAGCTGACCTGGCCTTTCCTAATCGTGTTTTAATATCTTGTTCTGTATCTCCTAGACTGGTGATACTGCCAAGATAAACGAACTTGTCCACATATTCGAGTCGATGGTTGTTGATCTCCATTGGTTGTTGTGTCAGGTCGCTGTTTGTCACCACTTTTGTTTTCTTTACATTGATTGAGAGACCAATTGATCTGGCTTGTTGCTCTAGGTTGTTTGTTTTCCTCTGTACCTGTTCTCGTGTGTGAGATGTTAAGGAAAAATCATCTGCATAAATGAGATCTTCGAACGAAGAGCAAAGAGTTCATCTGATGCCATTGTTTTGTTGGTTCATCATGGTTTTTGTAGTCCAGTCGATGGCTAGTGTGAAGAGAAATGATGACATTTCATCCTTGTCTGATGCCAGATGTCACGTTGAACGTGGCCGTTGCATTTCCAACACTGCAGAAAAACTTCCTGTAGAATATCTGGATGAGTTTCACAAGTTTTTCTGGAATTCCGTACTGTCTCAGGATTTTCTAAAGACTCTCCCTGTGCACATTGTCGAATGCTTTTTCAAAATCTACAAAGTTGATATAGATTTTTCTCTGCCATTCATTACATTGCTCTAGGATGTTCCGCAGAGTGAAGATGTGTTCTGTTGTTCCTCTTCCTTTTCTGAAGCCAGCCTGTTCTGGGCGAAGGATCTTGTCTACTACTGTTTTCATCCGCATCATGATGATCTTGGTGGATATTTTACTTCAGGCCCGTAACAGGATGGACATTATTGGGGGCCCAATTGAACGAGTCCTGAAGGCACAAGTTATTTGGAGGCTCTGGGGAAATTTTTGAAGTATAGGTTCTCTGAAATAGCATTTCCTGCCTTCTGAGAGTAGTTTCCAGCAAGTTTAAATGGTTAAGATGTAAAGGTTATCAAAAAAAAAAAATAATAATAATTAAAAAAAAAAAAGCCAAAATTATTGAGGGGGGGGGGGGGGGCTGGCCTCCCCCCTGCTACGTGCCTGTACTTGGAGAGTAGAGTAATTCCCCTCCAATTGCTGCAGTCTGCTAAATTCCTTTTTTTGTTGGTAATTTGATTATCCTTCCATGTGTCCAGTCATCGGGTAGTTATTCTTTTCCCCACATTTCTACAAAGGGAGGGTGTAGGATTCCAGCTGCTGTCTCAGTGTCAGTCTTAAAAACTTCTGCACATAACGAATCTGTTCCTGGTGATCTGTTGTTCCTCAAAGTGGCTATTGTTGCTTTAATCTCAGCTTTCGTTGGTGGGGACGTCTCTATCTCCAGGTCTTTTTCTGCTGGCGAAGAGGAAGGCGACATCACCGACCACCCAGCCAGCCAAGACCAAGCGCCGCCGGAAGCCGCCCCCCCCCCCCCCCCCTGAGGACGACGAATGGAGTCTTGCCATCTGTGGACTTCGTCGTTAACTGCATCAGTATATGCAGGGGGACACGCGCGATCCACACCTACTTCGGGGAGGTTTTCTCAATGCCAATTGGAAAACACTGGATGACGGCAGCAGTTATGAGCTCCACTCCAAAATCTTCGGTGGAACTAAGGGAATAGTCGTCACGCACCGAAGGGACCAGACCTACAGGCAATGCATCTTGTTCTGGAAGCTCGACAACAGATCGATCCACAAGATGCTCAAAGCGGTCTGCGGCCCCGACTATTCCCTGGTAATCAAGAGCTTGCGCCAACTCAAGGAACAGCTGCCGTCACTCCGAGATACTCCAGGCTCCCCGAAGTAGACCAACCTTACCTAGGACAGGTATCCTCCTTTTTGGGCTTAGTTGGACTTTAAACATTTTTCGATCGAGCTTCAAAATTCGTATGTTTATTTTTTTATAAATAGTCCAACGCATTTTACTTTGGCGCCCATTCAATTGCTCAAATCACCTTAAAACCTTTTCGGCTGAGCAGTCAAACTTATTTTTGGGTTTAAATTCTTAGTCCGGACATGATGTTATTCTCCGTAGACTTAGGTTTTTCTAGTTAGACCCGAAGGAATCGAAATTCAGCCAATCAGAACATGGCCCATTTTCGGTGTCTACTAGTCGGTCCGCGCAGTCGCTGGACGCTACTAAATACTTATTGCAAATTCCGACCATTTCAAACTCAATCTCCCCCCCCCCCCCTTTGTCCTGGACTTAGTCACTGGCAAAGGCCAGAGATTAAGCCCAGGACAAGCGTGTGTGAAACCTTCGTGGTATATACTCACGTTAAACTATTTACCTGACCTGACCTTTTTCTGCTGGGAGTTGAATGTCTGCTGGGAGTTGTGGATCTGGCCTGTTAAGAACTTCATGGAAGTGTTCTGTCTTTTTTCTTGTTCTTCTTCATTAGTCAGCAGCCTTCTGATTCTGTCCATGACTGGTGTGTTGCTTTTATTATTGGTGTTTCCGCAAGTCTTTCTTTTAAGCAGACTAAATGTAAGCTTTTGAAATTTCAATCTAATTAAAATTAGCTCTACTATTACATGTGGATCTAAAGACAGCCAGTTGGAGCTCATGTCCACCAATCAAAACCTTACTTGCAGAATCCTGCCAGTGATTTAAAACTAACAACACTGCGTAGTCCCCAATGTCCAGGTAACATTTCGTCTGTAAATAATAATTTAAATATTGACCAATCACACTTCGCCTTTTATAACGTTATTTGGGAGCATACAAATTCTAAAAATATCGGGCGAGTCTATTTTAGTGGCCGCAGTACAGCGAACCATACCAATACGTACGGGGTGGGTTATCAGTCTTCAATTTTACATTAAAAATTATTTATTTATTTATAAAATTTAAAAAAACTAAATCAGTCTTCAGTTTTACATTAAAATTATTTATTTTATAAAATAAAACATGTTTTAAGGCATTCGTAATTCACACGAAACATGTCGTATACCCTCAGGATAATTCGGAATGTTTTCAAATTATTTTTAAATCACTGGCAGGATTCTGCAAGTAAGGTTTTGATTGGTGGACATGAGCTCCAACTGGCTGTCTTTAGATCCACATGTAATAGTGGAGCTAATTTTAATTAGATTGTTGAAATTTAATGTTAAAATGTTGGCCAAAGTTAAATTAAAAACTTTTAAAAGCGAAAAGTGAAACTAGCAACTACCGCATGAGTAAATATAGGCTTTTGAAATTTAATGTTAAAATGTTGGTCAAACGTTTGAAAATAAACATACCGGTACCAAACTTTTTAAAATTTTATTTTAAGCAGACCAACTGTAGGCTTTTGGAATTTAATAATTTAATATCAAACTGTTGGTCAAACTTTAGAAACCTTTCACGTACCAAACTTCCTTTACTTTTGTAAGCAGTCTAGGTGTAAGCCAACATTCTTTTATAATTGCACATCACCATTATTATTAATATCCACTAACAGTCCTCAGGATTAATTCATCAAATTCTTGCAATAGTGCAATCTTGCTGTACAATGCAAAAATGACTTGCAAGCACGACGCATTGTTACATAAAACAGTTGAAGAGAACTTTGTCAATAAATGGGAGGATTGTATGGCTATTGATAAATCTTCCTGGGGATACAGACGCACTGCAACTGTGGATGAACTTTATTCAATAAAGGAACTCATTGCCTTGCTTATTGAAGTTGTCAGGTAGTAATCATTTTACATTAATCAGGGACTGAAAAAAATGATTAGCAATTTGGTTAACTTGTTAAAAAAATCTGTTGTCAATTCAAGTTTCAATAAGCTAAATGAAATACAACACAATTAATGCTCTATAAAGAATTATATTTCTGATTTTCAAATTAGCTTTCTTGCAATTTAATAATGATATATATTTATAAAATTCAGTTTTAATTAAAGGGACTTTCCTGAGTTTGCAGCCATTGTAAGATGTTTGCGATAACAGAGCCTTGTTGGTGACTACTATTTAATACCAAAATAAATTTTCTTGTTTAGAATACCAGTGTCTGTATATCGAATGCATTTGCGGTCATATACTAATGTTTGTAGCACTCAGTTTTTACTTTAATTCGTGATATATATTTTGTCGTTGGTACGAAATTATTGGGAGGTAAAATCCGGTTTGGGCTACTACATGTACACAAATGTTACGACAAGAAACACCTTATAAATACAGATACTGATATTTTAAATAAAATGTATTTAACTTGTATGTTACGTCATCGAAAAAGACTCAATTGGTCGGAAACATTTCACAACTCTGGACTGTCCCTTTAATGTTTGTTTAATGATACCCCAGCACATACATGCACCTGTACTGATCTATGGATAGCATACCGGCCTCGGTGGCGTCGTGGTTTGGCCATCGGTCTACAGGCTGGTAGGTACTGGGTTCGGATTCTAGTCGAGGCATGGGATTTTTAATCTGGATACCGACTCCAAACCCTGAGTGAGTGCTCCGCGGGTAGGTGTAAACCACTTGCACCTACCAGTGATCAATAACTGGTTCAACAAAGGCCATGGTTTATGCTATCCTGCCTGTGGGACGCATAAATAAAATATCCCTTGCTGCCTGTTTTAGAAGAGTAGCCTATGTGGCGACAGCGGGTTTCCTTTAAAAAACAGTGTCAGAATGACCGTATGTTTGACGTTCAATAGCCGATGATAAGATAAAAAATCAATGTGCTCTAGTGGCGTCGTTAAATAAAACAAACTTTACTTATCTATGGACAGCAGCTGTGTGAAACGTGAGCCTGGCACTTTGCGACATAATTTATTGTTAGTCTTGGTGAACAGCAGAACACGTATGCTGGGCACATCCTACATGGGCTGGAACTCTACTAGACTGGTATTCAAATATTAAATAAGCCTGTGCCTCACTCTACTAGACCAGTGTTCAAGGTGTTATAGAGAATGGACACTGGCCTTGGTGACGTCGTGAAATAAATGAAAAGAAGATGGACCTTAACTCTACTGTACCAGAATTCTAAGTTTTGTAAAGTCCAGGTCTTACCTACTACCAGCCGTATATCAAATGGCATATCAAAGGCTTTAGTATGTGTTGCTCTTTCTGTGCATATCTAAAATCCCTTGAAGACTACATATTAGAATCACAAAAATGTTGACACCAATAGCCAATGTGGTATCACATAAACAAAAATCAACTCTACTGTACCAGTGTTCAAAGTTATAGTCCAGGCTTTAACTCTTGTTAGACAAGTGGTGATGTGTTTTTTTTTAATACAGCATGGCTTGAATCTGTACTCTACTAAACCAATATTTAACATTAAACACAGTACTTTTCATGTTTTGGTGGGAACCGTCTGGTGAATGTGGGCCCAACATCCTACGGAACAATTGCACCAATCTACGAGGAGCGACTGCGACAAATGGGATCATGGCTGGATGTGAACGGTGATGCTATTTACGCCACCAAGCCATGGAAATATCAAAATGACTCCATGACACCAGGGGTGTGGTTAGTTCTTTGATCTTCAATGGTCTGTGGTTCTTTGTAGTGTGTGTGTGTGTGTGTGTGTGTGTGTGTGTGTGTGTGTGTGTGTGTGTGTGTGTGTGTGTGTGTGTGTGAGAGAGTTTTCTAAATTGTTATATAATGTTGTTGTGTTAAAGGTACACTAGCAAGACTGGGACGACTGGAACTGAAGTCTATGCCATCACTTTAAAGTGGTCATCTTCAGTCCTTACTCTGGCAGATCCTGTGGTTTCCTTTGAAACAACAGTCAGTCTCCTTGGATACTCTGGAAGTCTAAAATACAAGCCGAGAGTGGCTGGTGGAATTGAGATTTATGCACCTGATTTAAATATTGAGGATATACCTTGTCTGTGGGCGTGGGCATTTAAAATGACGTCTAAAAAATGCATAAATAAAACTAGTGTATTTTCATCCTTTATGAACATTATACCATTACAACCAATGTCCATGTTATTCCAGAAAGAACTAATTTAGTTTTAAATTGATATAATTATGAATAAAAATTCAGGACTCTATAAAATATCTTCTTTTATTTAATATATAATTGCTGATGTAATTTGTGATATCACATTTTGTATTATACAAATAAATAAATAATTATAAAAATGTAATATTCATTTAATATACATTATAATAGTTTATTAGTGAATATATCTTCTTGTGACCGAACACAATGACACAAATTCATTACATATAATACACATGATAAGAAATAAAAGATTGGTGTATATAATTATTTTAGTGTATTATTATGTATTATTTAAATAAAAAAGTTCAAAATCACAATTTTATTACTGCTTGGTTATTCACAATGATTTATATTCAAACAAATTAATTAAAGGGTAGTAGGTATTTTTGGCATTTTTTCTTAAATATGGTAAACAAATATTACATCTTTTTTCTGTTCAAATTGTTTAAACTGTAGCATGTTCTTAAACAATAATTTACAGCAAACAAAATGACGTTTGTTACAAACCAAAATCTAACGAAACGTAGATGAACATACATTTCTTTAGTTTTCATAAATGCAAAAATAAAACCTCTCCACAAAACTGCACCATGAGCAAGAATTTTCCATTATCATGGGTCAAATTTAATAACCCAAATTTTACCACAACAATGTTTGTAAGCCATCTGCGATCAACCATTGCTAAAATAATTAATTTTGTTGAGTATGCATATTATGCATTTTTAATTAATACAGAACATTTTATAAATAAAACAAATAAAAGTCATTAAGGGATTGAAAAACATAACATATCAGGATCTATGATGGCTAATAATGTCAACCACTTGGTGAATTTTGTTTGAAAATGTGCAACCAAATTCAAATTCTCTCAAGCCATGGCAAATTCAACAAATTAAAGGCTCATATACACATTGATTGCTAAATTAGCTTTTTGTACAATTTGTTATTAAATGGATTTGCCAAATTCAATGTTAATTCCTATCTGGTGAATGTCTGACTGCTGCAGATATGTATATTCCACACATTCAGTTTCTCAATTAAAATACGCTGGATTTAAAACAAATTCCCCCACCCATTGATTTATGGGTATGAATAGAATAGAATAGATGTTTAACGACACCCCAGCACAAAAATTACGGGTATTAAGTCATAATTCAATTATAGACCAAAATACCTTAAGAACATATAATATGATAACTGTTGATGGTTGATTAACAGTAATTTCCTAACAAATTAAATATACAAATATACATGTAATTTGTGAGTCCATTTGATGGAAATCTCTGTGCTACTATGTCTGAATATTGTGAAAAACACAATAAAATGTATTAAGTATGTGTATAAAGGTAAACAGTTATTGTGTAACATTCAGACTTCACAGTTAAAAGCTTGAGGTATTCAGTTGTGACGACTGAAAAGTAAAAAATAATGTCAGTGAGTGACGCTTGTCTTTTCAGTCTTTATAACTAAATAACGTTTTAACTGTGAAATCTAAACCAGACCTCTGAACATTGTGAGAGCGATAGTTTCGTTCATACATCGCTCGCGTAAGTATAGTTTGCGTAACCCATTTTTCGTTCGCACATTGAATTTGTGACATCATTTACATGTTCATGATGGGTTACCGAAAAATCAAAATGGGTTATCTGAATTTGTTTTTGCGTAACCCATAAATGGTTTATGCAAGTTTTCAATTATCAGATTGCTTTGTAAATGTTAGACTATGTTTTATATTACTGATCAAAAGTCACAGCATCATGTATAACAAAATGTATATTTGTTAAAAAAAAAAAACATATACAAAAACTACAACAAACGTATATGAAAACATATGATTCAAGGACGGATTATGTACAGCAACCAATTTCTAACAGATGAAACAGGGTATTAAAAAACATCTTGATGTATTGTTTGTGTATAAAGGTAAACAGTTATTGTGTAACATTCAGACTTCACCGTTAAAAGCTTGAGGTATTCAGTTGTGATGACTGAAAAGTAAAAAATAATGTCAGTGACTGACACTTGTCTTTTCAGTCTTTATAACTGAATAACGTTTTAACTGTGAAATCTAAACCAGACCTCTGAAAATTGTGAGAGCGATAGTTTCGTTCATACATCGCTCGCGTAAGTATAGTTTGCGTAACCCATTTTTCGTTCGCACATTGAATTTGTGACATCATTTACATGTTCATGATGGGTTACCGAAAAATCAAAATGGGTTATCTGAATTTGTTTTTGCGTAACCCATAAATGGTTTATGCAAGTTTTCAATTATCAGATTGCTTTGTAAATGTTAGACTATGTTTTATATTACTGATCAAAAGTCACAGCATCATGTATAACAAAATGTATATTTGTTAAAAAAAAAAAACATATACAAAAACTACAACAAACGTATATGAAAACATATGATTCAAGGACGGATTATGTACAGCAACCAATTTCTAACAGATGAAACAGGGTATTAAAAAACATCTTGATGTATTGTTTGTGTATAAAGGTAAACAGTTATTGTGTAACATTCAGACTTCACCGTTAAAAGCTTGAGGTATTCAGTTGTGATGACTGAAAAGTAAAAAATAATGTCAGTGACTGACACTTGTCTTTTCAGTCTTTATAACTGAATAACGTTTTAACTGTGAAATCTAAACCAGACCTCTGAAAATTGTGAGAGCGATAGTTTCGTTCATACATCGCTCGCGTAAGTATAGTTTGCGTAACCCATTTTTCGTTCGCACATTGAATTTGTGACATCATTTACATGTTCATGATGGGTTACCGAAAAATCAAAATGGGTTATCTGAATTTGTTTTTGCGTAACCCATAAATGGTTTATGCAAGTTTTCAATTATCAGATTGCTTTGTAAATGTTAGACTATGTTTTATATTACTGATCAAAAGTCACAGCATCATGTATAACAAAATGTATATTTGTTAAAAAAAAAAAACATATACAAAAACTACAACAAACGTATATGAAAACATATGATTCAAGGACGGATTATGTACAGCAACCAATTTCTAACAAAAAAAAAAAAGGGTATTAAAAAACATCTTGATGTATGTTATCATTGTTTTCATGTTATTGCTTAATGCTCATGGAATAATATAGGTCCAGATTCTTAAGTCACTTTACAAAAGACAAAAATATTATTCATTATTCCAAATATTATGATTTTTATTTCCAGAGAATTCAATAGGTCTAATAACAAATATGGATTTCAACAATAAATGGCATAAAACAGTAAATATTATAAAAAATAAAACACTCAAAATGTAAACCAGTAGAGTTAACAAAAAGTAGTTATCAAAGAACAAGGACAGAATGCAAAAGCGAGAAAATCTTGAGTAGCAGTGATGTACATGTGTATTTACAGATCACAATCTATAAGTCGTTTTTATAAAATACAGTATGATAATGTTAATTCTGCTTAATGCTTAAAAAAATACCATTAAAAAACTCACTTTTACTTGCAGCTATTCTATTGTAGCAACAAATTGTAAACTGGTTAAGCTCAGCATTAAAACTGAGTCAAGTTGCAGTGTCTGCAGACAAATTGAACTTGACAGTCAAGTTGCAGTGTCTGCAACTATTGACAACCAATATCTAATTGGCAATCATTTGTCATATCCAATTAAAACACAAATTTCACAAAATTAAAATATCTTGCCAACTATAAACTGATATGAAGATGATTATAGATGAAACTATACAGATATAATTTTATTTCAATACATGTTAGACATTTTAAAATGCACTAAATTGAATATTAAAATGTATGTACATAAAAAATAATTTGTGATGTAAAATTCACGATTAATCTATCTAGTACAAGCCTACAAGGTATAATGAGTTAAAAATTAATTAAGATGAACATCCACAAATACAACTACAAACGAAGTTTCATTGATTTAGGACTTATAGTTTTTGAAAAACAAAAGCAAAGGCAAAAACGTAACATTGAATGTAAAAAGTTGAGACAAGATAAAAGATAACGAGGAACACAATAAGTAGAAGAATCCTGCAGATCTATTTGCTATTTATAATATAACTTGGCTGTTGACAATCTACTGGCCAATCAAAGCACATGTTTATGATGTGGACCACAACCACTGAAATTGCCCACGACCATCGGCAATGCGTTGAGATTGCTCAGTAGTTTTTAATTCTCCAGGGCACTTTTTGCTTTGGGACTATATTCAGTTTTTGTTTTCAGTGGCATGTTTTCTTTTTTTGCCGAGAACATTTCCTTAATTGCAGGAGTTAGGATCATAACACCATGACCTCGTGGCATAAAGTAGTGGGTGAAATGGTAAAAATGTGGCAATAATAACCATGTTGATATAACATCAGCAGTAAGGACTGTTCACGTAAGATATACAAGATAAACTGTATGCTATAAATAACAGTACTTTGAGATAACTGTTGTAGTTACTCTGTGTTTAATTACATGCTGTACTACCATACTAATCTATTTCTAAAGTACACTATTGTTCTGCGTCGCTGCTCCCCTCACCCCTGACAAACAGAAGAAGCCAGAACAGTCTACACGGATTGAGCCATCTCTGGAAGAGTCGACGCCGGACTTGGACACTGAAATATGCAAGACTCCACAGCCAGCGTCGAGGCCCCTACCCCCGGGGGCCTCCGCCTCGACCCCTATGGATGTTGCTGTTGCGAACGGAAGGCAGTCACTCTACCAGACGACTAGCCAGCCAAGACCCGACCTTCCGCCACCGCCAGGAACGGGGACGCCAACTGGAGCATTGCAGTTAAGAAGATCAAACCCCAGTATGCTCGCTACTTGGTTGGAGACACAACAGATGTCAACTCATTGCCGGGAAGAATCAACGAGGTAACCCTTAGGACGGCAATGAAGTGGGAATCCACACCAAGGAGCTGGAGGATGGGACGATAGTACTTGTGGTGTTGTGACACCGCGACGTCCAGTACAGACAAGCGATCCTCAGCAAGGACATGGACAAACAACACCGTTCATCAGATACTGAAGATCATCACAGGCGCCAGTTACGTCCAGCAAACGACTTGCTAGCTCACCGGTATAGGAAGCTGGTACCACAATGCAACGCCAAGTACTTAACCTCATACCCGTAATCGCTGCCTTTTTCAGGACAGGTAACCTCCTTTTGGGGGGTTAGTTGGACTTAAAAGTTTTGGGCCGCAGTTCAAAATTTTATGTTCATTTTTTTGTAAACAGTCCAACGCACTTTACTTTGGCGCCCATTCAAATCCTCAAATCACCTTAAAACCTTTTAGGCTGAACAGTCTAATTTATTTTTGGAATTTAATTTCTTAGTCCAGACATGAGTGGAATGAAGCAGGTTTATTTTAGGACTTAGGTCTTTGACCGACCACTAAATATATTTTCCAAATTACGCCCACGTCAAACTTACCCCCACCCCCCCCCCCCCTTCCTGGCCCACTAGCGTTGTCAGAAATTAAGCCCGTTACAGGTGTGCTCAAAACTCCAGTGGTATATGAGCACGTAAATACCTTATCGCATCGCATCACATCGTTTTGACAAAGACTTACTTTGTATTTCCTGCAGTTGAATTATGACAGTCTGCACAAACAAATAGTCAGCTAGTCTGCCATCATATAATACGACTTATGGTGTTAAATTATAAAATACATTATATAATTTCGAAAAATAGTTCCACTACTTCAGGAAAGCCAGGAAATCGAGAGTAAAATTAAAGCAAAATTTGTGAAACAATTATCTTAGCACATTTTAAAAAAACATTTTGTTAAATGTTAATTCCTTTGTAAAAAAAAAGTAGATTATAAAATTATTATTTAAAAAAAATCTGACTACTCTATTTTTAGTCAAATGAATATATGGAAAAAAAAAGGAGAAAAGAATAAATAGGAGTCACTCAAAAGAGATTAAAATCTCTGAAACAATCTACTGAACAAGTCTGTTCTTGATTTTTTTTTATCAACTGATTTAGAATTAAATTTTGATAACTTTAAAAAATTAGATTATAAAAATGTATAAAATAATCTGATTACTGTATGTTTAGTCCAACACAATATATATGTAAAAATAAAAATGAATAGAAATCGGTCAACAGTTGAATATCTGACACAGTCACTTGAGCAGGTCTATCTGTTTTAACTTTGTCTGTGTTTCATTTTTATACATCATAGTCATCTTTGGTTGCTTCGTCAATGTGATGTTGTTCAGGGCTTGTGTGTACACCCTCCTTCTGTTTCACCAGTATCTCCAATATATGCATTATCTGACTGAGAGTCTGCTGGCTAGACTGCTCGGACAAATCATCCACACTCTGACGCAAAACTGCAGTTTCACCTGAAGCCGAGCTGAAATGACAGGAAGAGAGAAATAAAGATGTGGTAAAACTCAAGACGAGAATAGACAGTGAAAATAAAGTTGAAAACATTTCCTTTAAAAAGACTTCTGTTTATAATGTTTCATGGAGGATACTACATTAGTGGCCGGTAGGGTCTCCACGAATACTCAGGCACAGGCTGAGTTTTAGCTAGAGTCGAGTCTGTTCACAGGTCTCGAGTACCCGTAAAAGCAACGGCACTTGTTTTTTTAAACGTTATTTTGCCATATGCTTGCCACCGGTTACATTATATGGTCATCAGACATGGAGGGAACACAAAAGTTGAATGTGTGGAATGCAATGCAATGGCATGATTTGACATCCATGTTTAGCTCTGGAAATAAGATGCATAAAGGAATTTTATTTTATTCCCGTGCTTCAAGGGGCCCCGCGGTGACGTGTACATTTATTCCCCCCAGGTCATTTTTACCCTCTCGTCGAGTGGGTTGCAAAATATATATCTTTGGAAGGAAAGAAAGAAATGTTTTATTTAACGACGCACTCAACACATTTTATTTACGGTTATATGGCGTCAGACATATGGTTAAGGACCACACAGATTTTGAGAGGAAACCCACTGTCGCCACTTCATGGGCTACTCTTTCCGATTAGCAGCAAGGGATCTTTTATTTGCACTTCCCACAGGCAGGATAGCACAAACCATGGCCTTTGTTGAACCAGTTATGGATCACTGGTCGGTGCAAGTGGTTTACACCTACCCATTGAGTCTTGCGGAGCACTCACTCAGGGTTTGGAGTCGGTATCTGGATTAAAAATCCCATGCCTCGACTGGGATCCGAACCCAGTACCTACCAGCCTGTAGACCGATGGCCTAACCACGACGCCACCGAGGCTGGTTCTTGGGAAGGAGGCCCTGCTGTTATTTGTGCTATAGGCCCCGCAGATTTTTAAACCGGCTCTAATCATAGGACTGAATCCCCTTGGTGTACTTATTGTCTTGATTTTTTCTTCAAATGGGCAGGACTAAATTGATAAATGTTCATTTATATTCGATCATTGAAACATCACTAGGTTTAAGTTTATAATCCTAATGGGTTACACAAAATAAACTGGGTTACAGGCACTTAATTTTTTTTTTTTTTAACCCTTAGGAGAATTGAATTTTATAAAATGTTTTAAACATAGGTTACAATGTCTCACATAACATACCTTTTAGCCAGGTAGCATTTTGCAGCCATATTATTCTCAAACGAATTCAAACGGTCATTGTCTCTCTCGATGTGCACTTCCTCTGCAAATTTAAATAAAGACATTTACATTTGGGGGCGAGACGTTGCTCAGTTATAAAGTGCTCGCCTTATGAGTAGTTCGTCTGAGACCAATCACCATCGGTGGCCCATTGGGCTACTTCTCGTTCCAGCCAGTGCATCATGACTAGTAGATCAAAGGACATGGTGTATGCTGTCATGTTTTTGGGATGGTGCATATAAAAAATCCCTTGCTACTAATGGAAAAATGTAGCAGGTTTCCTCTCTAAGATTATGTCAGAATTACGAACTGTTTGACATCCAATAACCAATGATTAATAATTCAAAGTGCTATAGTGATGTTGTTACAAACATTATAAATTTGAGTCGAAACAGAATACAAAAAACTAAAATTTACAAACACAAATATTTATGTATACTTCAGTATATTTTAAAGGCCTTCGAAGAAGTTAATTACCTTTATTCATACTAAAAGAAAAACACAAATGGTGCAGGGGTTAATGGTAGAAAATAAGACTTAATGATCTATCATCCATGTTAAAATTATCCTTGACATTGGGGCTTAAAAACATCAACTATTAAATACTATACATACAGTAGCTATCACAAATTATCTTACGAAGTACTGGTAATAAACTAATTGTACAGAACTTGAAATAATATGAAAAGGAATATTTGACACGAGCGACACCACTCCACATCTCCAAGCTAAAGATGAAACTTTAAAAAGTCCCGGATGATATAATCAACCAATGACACTATAACTTTTGCTACCTTACTCACTGGCTTATGATACAATTAATATACCTGTACATGTGTTACACAGAAACATATAAAAATATTTTAAAATATGGTCTATGAGGACAGGTGTCTGCTTAATTAATACAGGTCATATGGTATAATCACAAAATGATTGAGAAGAATAGGAAATGACCTCTTTAGCCAGGCAACTGTTTAATACAGGTAATTTTTTTCTAAATGGCTGAATCAGAGAATAACAGAATAGGTTTATTGACAGGTGATTACTTAACAAAAAACAAAAAAAATATAATAATAATAGTAATAAAAATAAATAAATAAATAAATAAATAAATAAATAAAATACTCACTGAAAGCATTTGCCTTTTTGCATGTTTTACATGTTTTGAATATGAGCAAACGCAAGATACGGAGCATGTGGTTGATGATGATTATTGGAGGCACAAGTGTTGGGCGGTCGTAATATTCATGAACGAGAGAAAAGCGATAAAAATGCCAAACTTTCATTGAGTTTTCTTGAACTGTGTTGAATGTACAACTGAAAAAGAAAACACAGTTAGTATCAGAGAAATGACTATTAACAATAATGGGGGGAAATCGGGAAAACTTGCAAGTTCTGGGAGTTACTATGAGCTTTTCAATCAAAGAAAATACCGTAGTAGGATAAACTAATCAACAAAATAAAATTTAAGTTTTTAAATATACATCTGGAATGTCATTGTATTACAAAACTGTATTGCCTGTGTGCTAGGATTAGGTTACTCACTGGTTATGCAGATATAATTAATGTTTTTGAATCATCGGCTACCTAAAGATCAAACCACATTGTTAACAACTATGATACATTACTCTCCTATGCATGGCCGTAGCTAGGAATTTTTGTTTGGGGGGGGGGGGGGGGGCAACTGAGTAGTTAATAGTCTAAAACTCCTTAAAAAGTTAAGAAGAGAATTTTCTTTAAGTTTCTATAATGCTTTCCGGATTTCAAACAATATCATTAAAATTATAGGTAACTTTTCACTAATTCTTTCTTATTTCTGTTTATTGTTTAAATAAAACTATATTCCTATATGTAATAATTGGTGGTTCATCAGTCTGTGTAGTAACACAGCTGACCTAAATTAGTTGTGTAAATTGAGAATTCCCGTCATTAGCTAGCAGTGTTACATTTTTAAAAACTATTATTTGGAAACAAAATTCCAATTTAGGGTATGTATTAAATACAAAACTACATATCGGTGTTTCCTGCAGGAAATACACACTCGTGGAATACATAAATCAGAAAACCACATATATGTAGTTTTGTCTATGTATTTATCTGATGTACTAGCTAAATATTCTCCTTATATATATGACAGGGCAAGACGTAGCCCAGTGGTAGAGCACTTGCCTGATGCGAGGTCGATGTGGGATCGATTCTTGTGAGTGGGCCTACTGGGATATTTCTCATTCCATTCAGTGCACCACGACTGGTATATCAATTAAAGGCTGTAGTATGTGCTATCCTGTCTGTGGGATGGTGCATATAAAAGATCCCTTGCTACTAATGGAAAAATGTAGCGGGTTTCCTCTCAAAGACTATGTCAGACTTACCAAATATTTGACATCCAATAGCTCTAGTGGTGTCATTAAACAAAACAAACTTTAACATTATTTTTATGACTGTTGTACCAAATATTTAACATCCAACAGCCGATGATTAATAAATCAAAGTGCTCTAGTGGTGTCGTTAAAAAAACCCAAAAAACGTTAACTTTATTTCTATGTCTGTTGTACCAAATGTTTTTATATCCAACAGCCAATGATTAATAAACTATGACTGCTGTTGGTGAAATTCGCTCTGTAAACTGACTATATGTCAGAATTACCAAATGTTCGACATCCAACAGCTGATGATTAATAAATCGACGTGCTCTAGTGGTGTCATTAAACAAAACAAACTTTAACTTTATTTATTTATATTTTTGTGCTGGGGTGTCGTTAAACATTCATTCATTCATTATTTCTCTGACTGTACAGTTTTTGGTGAAGTTCATTCTGTGAACGGACTATTTCAGAATTACCAAATGATTGACCTGCAACTGCCGATGATTAATAAATTGATGTGTTCTAGTGACGTTTGCTGTGTGAACTGACCTGAACATGGCGATGAGAAGGTTGACGAGCAGGATGTTGGTAAGCAGCATGTACACGGCCAGCAGGACTGTGCTGAGGTCGTTCTCCTCGGGGCAGCGCATGTCGGGAACCTCCTGCCAGATCGTCTGATTGCGGGTACAGCTGGGACTGTCTTCTCCTGGAATAGTATACACACATTATTATAACAAGTGCAATACTGACTGTCATCTCATGTCATAATATACAGAGATTATTACACAAGCTTAACACCTCCTGCCAGATGTACTGATAACGAGTATACTCAGGACTGTCTTTTTTGTTTGTTATGATATACAGAGATTATTAAACGAGTTTAACACTGACTGTCCTCTCCTGTCATAATATACAGAGATTATTACATGAGAACAACACTGGCTGTCCTCTCATGTCAAAATATACAGAAATTATTACATGAGTGTAACACTGACTGTGATCTCCTGTCATAATATACAGAAATTATTACATGAGTGTAACACTGACTGTGATCTCCTGTCACAATATACAGAAATTATTACATGAGTGTAACACTGACTGTTATCTCCTGTCACAATATACAGAAATTATTACATGAGTGTAACACTGACTGTTATCTCCTGTCACAATATACAGAAATTATTACATGAGTGTAACACTGACTGTGATCTCCTGTCACAATATACAGAAATTATTACATGAGTGTAACACTGACTGTGATCTCCTGTCACAATATACAGAAATTATTACATGAGTGTAACACTGACTGTTATCTCCTGTCACAATATACAGAAATTATTACATGAGTGTAACACTGACTGTGATCTCCTGTCATAATATACAGAAATTATTACATGAGTGTAACACTGACTGTGATCTCCTGTCATAATATACATAAATTATTACATGAGTGTAACACTGACTGTTATCTCCTGTCACAATATACAGAAATTATTACATGAGTGTAACACTGACTGTTATCTCCTGTCATAATACAGTGTTCGAGATTAACGGTATCCCGATATCCCGGGGATACCAGAATTTAATTTTGGATACCAGACTTCAATAATCCAGTATCCCACCGGGATACCATATAATGTTGTTGGGTTATTTTAATTCTGCGTTTTTATTTTTTGCTGGTGAAGTTAAGTAACAGTATTTTTGAGCTCGTACCCAGTCTAATGCTATGCCATAACAGTATCTCCCCCAATTCGTACCCAATCTAATGCTACACTGGAACAATAGCGGCGTAGCAATAGACTGGGAATGGCTAAGTCGCTATTATTTTTGTTGGATGTTTCCTGTGTTTAAATTTTATTTGAGATATTAATTCCACATCTGCAGAAAATTGATACATGTACATTTATCATTAGTAATGTCAGAAACACTTACAGATTACTGCTAAATATTAATTTATGTCAGTATTACTCAAAAATAGATGCAGCAAATCTTTTTGCCGATTCCGTTTGATTGCAAATTTCATGAATTCGCGATTTCGATTGCAGCGTAGCAATAGACTGGGAATGACAACAATGTCGTCCAAGTTTGTTACGATGTTATTTATAAATTTCATTTAAGTGGGATACTAAATTCTTAGGTGGGATACCAGATTTTGAAATGTTAGTATCCAACTCCGATAATGGCCAATTTTTTTAATCTCGAACACTATATTTAATATACAGAGATTATTACATGAGAACAACACTGACTGTCCTCTCATGTCAAAATATACAGATTATTACATGAATTTAACAGACTGTTATCTCCTGCCATAATATACAGAGATTATTACATGAGAACAACACTGACTGTCCTCTCGTGTCACAATATACAGAAATTATTACATGAATGTAACACTGATTGTTATGTTCTGTCATAATATACAGAAGGGGCGGGACGTAGCACAGTGGTAAGCGCCCGCTTGATGCGCGGTCGGTTTAGGATCGATCCCAGTCGGTGGGCCCATTGGGCTATTTCTCGCTCCAGCCAGTGCACCACGACTGGTACACCAAAGGCCGTGGTATGTGCTATCCTGTATGGGATGGTACATATAAAAGATCCCTTGCTGCTAATCGAAAAGAGTAGCTCATGAAGTGGCGACAGCGGGTTTCCTCTGAGTGCGTCGTTAAATAAAACACTTCTTTCTTTTTCTTTCTAATATACAGAAATTATTACATGATTGTAACACTGACTGTCCTCTCCTGTCATAATATACAGATATTATTACACAAGCATAACAATAGCTGTCATCTCCTGTCATAATATACAAAGATTATTACATGAATATAGCAGAGACTGTCATCTCCTGTCAAAATGTAGAGATATTATTACACGGTCGTAACAATGACAAGGGACCGACATTACATTCTGATCTGTTTATCTTTTAATTAATAATTAACTGCATTAAAAAATTCTATATTAAATGTTTTTAAATTAATTCATATCACCAACATTTTTCCTTCTTTTTTTTTCTCTCGAAATATCAATATAATATCAGTATAATAGGAAACAATAATTATATCACTAAACATGATTAAAAAACTATTCACCTTCAATCTTTTCCAAGAAGAGCTCTCCGTATATCTGCAGGTAGGGCATCAATAGAACGTTCTTGAGAATGCCCCACGACACGGGTGAGTTGGGAAATATATTCACGTGGTACGCGACGCCAAAACTCAGAACAAACAACAGCAGGATGAAGAAGAAAGACCACAGATCAGTGAGCTGAAAGAATATCAAAATAACTGTCACATGATGAGCAAAAAAAATGACAGTGGTAACAATAGCAACTGTAACAGTTGCAAATCTGTAAGAATAATTTGTAATGAGGTGGTCGTCTGTAATGTTAATATAATGTATTGTAGTTCAGTGGCACTGATAAATAATCCCAACCCACATCAATATAATTACTTTACCAAAAATAAGGGACTCTATCTACACCTTAGATGCAGACATACCAGTCATGGGGCAAAGAGGCTTGATCCTATAACCAAAGAAAACTGGGAAAGCACCCAACCTACTGACCTAAATCCCACCACTTAGTGCTTAAAATGGCTCTATTGACTGAATATAAGACTCAATCATATGCAGTCATGTGTGACAGAAAAAGTACTCCCTTGGTGATGGAAAGTTTAACCTCTGGAACAAGGCTTGCTAAGTCCCAAAGTAGAAATGTTCACTACAAAGTTGTACTTTTTCTATTCCATATGACCGCAAATAATGGGAGTCTCTTTCTCTCATCCATTCAGTAAAACTATTATTGTACACAAACAAAGATGGCTGAAAAGATATCCTTTTTATTTGACTATTTTATCATAAATAAACTACATTATTATATCTGCCGTGTTTGTTTCATGTGTTAAATATAATTCAACACTACAAATTAACTAGATAGCTTTTATAATGAAGGTTTTAATTACAAAATATCAATTTAAAATTGTTGTCTGATGACCTCACATCACCATCTCACTTTAATATGATGTCATACTATCAACAACGTTATATTAAGCACAAGCACATGATATCCCATAGGGATAGAAATGTCTTAGCTTTCTTTAATGGGATAGCTCTGTCCCATATAAATGAGGATGAGTGAAAGCATGATAAAAATGGCAGCAGTCTGAAGACATTATCTTTCAACAACTAGCCGACAGCCGGCAACCAGTGAGTGAAACCAAGAACCAAGTACGTCTACCCATTATTTACCATCTTTATTATCATGATCACTTTGGGTCCCATGTTCTTCTGTGCCAAGAAGAACTGCATGGTGCGCATGTAGAACACGATGAGGGTGAGGCTGTACATCCTGCGACACCAGATGAAGGTGCTGTATTGACGTAACAGCCTACGGTAGTTTTACGATTTCGTAGTGCTAAAATAGCTTCTAAATTATGGGCCCAGGCAACCAGTGACTGAAACGAAGAAGCGTGTACGTCTACCCATTATTTACCATCTTTTTTATCATGATCACTTTGGGTCCCATGTTCTTCTCTGCCAAGAAGAACTGCATGGCGCGCATGTAGAACACGATGAGGGTGAGGCTGTACATCCTGCGACACCAGATGAAGGTGGTGGTGTTCAGGCTGCAGCGCAGGATGATGCATATGATCAGCATGCTGTACATGCTCAGGTCATACCGGTTCCACATGTTGGAGAACCAGTTACTTATCTTGTACTGGGTTTTTAACTTGAATCACGAACAAATAAAACATGAAGAAAAGAAAAAAAATGTTTGATGACATCGCCAAAATAAAAGAAGAAAAAATCCAATTGTGTACATTTAGCCTAATGGAATAAATAGATAAAAATTAATATAAGTTATTAATTTTAACTCCCATATATGTATATAAAGTATGAGTATTAGTATTCAGTAATTTCAATTCAATTTATTACATACCTATTCAATCTTACTATAGTGATAAAGATATTTTGAAACCGTGTAATACATGTATTTTGTATTACACATATGTGCAATCTGGACCGGAACTTTTAAATGGGGATTCCCTTTTTATTTTTACTGCATTTAGCGCCTTTTATTTACTGACGTCATATATGATTTACAAATTATGTCACATCGTATTTGAAACATTATACAAGGCTGCCGCAGAGTATGATTCTTAATGTTAAGCAAATCCATGAAAGGAGTTTTGATCATAGATTTAACAAAGTGTTGTTATGACGTTAAATTAAAAACAGTTTTTATAAAACATAAAAGAAGGTATGTAATAAATACAGAACTTCACATACGTTGTTTTCGCTTCCTATTTATAGCACTTGTTTATTTTGCGAAAGAACATACCACTACCGCTACGCAGTCTCGTGGTATATATTCTTGCGTAAAATAAATTTGTGCATTAAATAGGAAGCGAAAACAACGTATGTGAAGTACTGTATGTTTATTGTACAAAACACTTACAAGGAGCAGGCACACCATTCGGGCTTTTTTGACAGCTTCATCTAGCACGTGTTCAGACTAACTGATTACTAACGACATCGCTGATTGGATAACCAATCACTTGACCTCTACTGGCTCAAGTTATCATAACAACAACAAAAAAGGTTGAAACCATTTATTATTTTCAAGACCTTTATAATTATTAGATACACTACACTGAATAATCCACAATAAATAGATTTATAGAATATTTCAGTTGATTTTATGTTATTTTAAAGCAGTGTTTACTTCACAAAGGCCTCTTGCAATTTTGTCAGGACTCTTTTGACACTTGACCCGACCAGTCTCTGTACACAGGTGTCGATTGCAACGACACTTCTATCGAGACAGGACAATGACTGTAACCAGTTGCAAACTCTGGGTTCTTTCTTTTAATTAGAGTGTAATGCCTTGATAGCTTTTCACCAAGAAGGGTGTTATTGTTTACGACTGTTTAATCTCGTGAACGACTCCGCGGCTTTGAACGAATGTCTAGCCTATTAAAGTGAAGTGGTGCATGCAAGTGACCATTTTTAAAATTAAAATTGGGACCGGTTCAAGTCTTGAGAATCAAAATGCACATGCAGATGCACCACCAAAAACATATTTTCCCCAATAATAAAAACGGACACATGCTTCAGACCGACAAGAATGACAGAAGTGGGACCGGCAAACATACGTTTTTAAAAAATTATATCGGTCTCTGAGATCGAGAATCGGTCCCAGACCAGGAAAAAAGGGCTTTTCCCCACCCCTGCTCTTTAGATAATTTTTTACTGGTTATCTAGATACGTTTTGTCTTTGAATAGTTAATTTTCAAGCCAGAAACATTAGCATAATGATGTAATATTAATAAAGTATTGTCCAGAGATTTGGGGGATCCATCCAAAATAAAATTTGTATCATTTGCATATTGAGAAATTAAATATTTTCCCCTTCTATCTGAATACCTTTGATTTCCTTTGAATTTCTTATTAATATTGCAAGTATTTCAGCACAGATTATAAAGATATATGGTGAGAGAGGGTCTCCTTGTCTACAGCCCCTTTGCAGTTTAAAGCTTTCAGATAGGAATACATTTTGTATTATTCTAGCTTCAGAGTTGCTATAAAATAATTTTATCCATTGTTTTATTGATGATTTGAAATTAAAGAGATCTAAAGCTTGTACAATAAAGTCCCAAGAAACTGAATCGAAAGCTTTTTCAAGGTCTATTAGGAGGAAGAAGCCAGGAATTTTATATACTTCAGTATATTGCATTATATCATATATGAGTTTAATATTTTCGCTTATGTATCTACATTTAATGAAGCCAATTTGGTCTTTAGCAATTAATTTATCCAATACTGTTTTAATTCTTTCTGCAATGCATCCAGTAGCTATTTTATATACACAATTTAACAGTAATTTGTCTCCAATTTTTAAGGAACTGTTTTGCTTATTTGGCTTTGTAATTATTCCTAAGTTTGGTGTATTTGACATTTCTTTTATATCATAACTGTGATTAATGGGTCTGGGAATGAAGTGTCCTAAATCGAGCGAGAAAAATTTAAAGAATTCTGCAGAAAAGCCACCTGAGACTGGACTCTTTTAATTATTCATACTTTTAAGAAATGCCAATGCTTAAGAATATTTAACTTTTCCTTCCTTCCAATTCATCGATCTACTTCTTCTTCTGACAGCTTATTTATATTAACAGTTCTCAGATGTCTAATATTTCCATCCATCTTTGATTTATTATTATCCAGTTTAGAATATAATTTTATATAAAAATTTCTTGTTTCTTCTAAATTTGTTTTTGATCAACTATTATCTTACCACTGTTAAGCTCTATTCTAGAAATTAATTTACTATAAAATTGGTTTTTCACCTTCCTCTATCCACTTAGCCCCAGACCTAATAAACTGTCCTTTTAACTTGTTTCCTGAGTTCCATTAATTCGTTTCTTTTCTCGTCTAACAATTCAAAATCCTATTCTTCTAAAAGTTTTATTTCTTTGCTAAGGTTTTCTTCTTTTAGATTTTCTGTTTTCTTTTTGAAAGCCGAATGTGATATGGTTTTTGCTTTTATTTCCATTAGTAACACTTGTAAACAAATATGTTCATTTGATATCTAACAATTTTTTAGTTGAACATTTGCTCTAAATAGGGAAGGAGAAAATCTGCTGCAGCCATCATATACTATTAGATTATTTATATCTAACAGCAACAACATATCTTTTATATGCTCTCACAACAGCATATACCACGGCTTTTGATATACCATTCGTTGAACACTAGTTGTGATGGGGAAAAACCCCACCAAGAGACCCATCAATGGCCACTCTGATTTGAAGTGATTAGTATACAATGATATAATGGGAGTGTGCACCTGTCTAAGTTCTTCAATCACCATGGTGGCCACCCAGATCCAGGTGATGTACTCCCAGAATGACGGAGAATTGGGTTCCTCCACAGGTCGCAGGTCAACCAACACAAAGTAACTGAAGATGGCCAGGAACACAAAGTAGAAAACCTGGAAAATGGAAATTATAAACATTTACTAATCCTTACTGAGACCAAATATAATAACAAGGCTCAAACTTAATGGCGGCACCGACGGCAATTGTGGTAGTTGCAATATGAATTATAGCTGTCAGTTTTTATATTTGTTGCAAAAGTTACCAATTTAAAACTGCCATAGGTAGGCTCAAAATTGCCGTCGGTGAGCGTTTTGTCTGTGGCAAAAACATTTAAAAATTGCCATATTTAACAAAGTCTTAAGTTCAAGCCCTATAATAATACACTATTATAACACTATCAGTGCCTGCCATAATCAAACTGAAGGTGTGTTGAAGATCACTCTCCTGAAATGGTGCTAGGTGAGCAATTATAAAGCAGGGGTCGAAATTGGCTGAAAGTCCTGCCGGATATTCAGTATGGCAAACTACAAATTCTGCCGGTTCAAATCAAAACCAGGTTAGTGATTTTTTAAAGTTATCTTAGCACTACCAAAACATAAAATCATCATAGGCTATGACCTCACTACAGTACACGCCTTAGAGACGTCATAGCTTACGATGGTTTTACGATTTCGTAGGGCTAGGATAGCTTCAAAAATAAAGGCCCTGCCAGACCAAACATGATCATACAGTTCAAAGTTAAAGGAAACATGTCACTAGACCATATTATAGCTCATTTTAAAAGCAAAATGATATAAAAATAATATACAAATAAGTTTATAACAATAAAATACGTGTAATTGTCTTAAAACAGAAATTACACCAATCAGTATCAAAGTACGATTTATGCATATTTATCGGCGAGCTTTCGGAAAAACCCGGAAGTGACGTCAGTCACGCTGTACTCTTCCATTGTTTTTAACTGTTCATATATATGAAGGGGCTTACGATCTTTTCAGAGCCCAACAATGACGTACTCCGCGGCCTTTTGGGTGTAAAAATAAACAGTTTAATGGATCAGGATTATCTTTTTTCGGTTTTCCAAAGGATTGTATCCGAAGAAAGGCGTGGGTATTTTGTTGCAAAAGAAAAGATTGGACACCAACGCCGCAGTACTATAGGGTCAGCCTATTTACAGCCCGGAGCCCGAAAGTCATTCGGAGACAAAACCAGAACTTTGATGTTAATGCCGAAGTGTATATTGTTCATATTTGGCACAAAGATACAACTCAGCATGATGTACTTATATATGTTTAAACAAATAAATGTAGGAAAAATATTTTTTGTTTAGAAAAACAAAATGAATTTTTCATGTACATAACGAAGTCTGTATTCACCGTCTGAAGAAGGAAATGTCAATAAGTCATTAAATATGGCATTCACAAACACGGGATTTTGCCAAAACAGAACCCGTATGTTAATGCCGAGGCGTACATTGTTCACATCTGGCACAAACATACACCTAAGCATTATGTATTTAAATATGTAATTATATATATACATACATACATACATACATACATACATACATACATACATATATACATACATTTATACATACATATACATATACATATAGATGTGTATGTGTATGTGTACATGTATGTGTGTGTGTATATATATATATATACACACACACACACACAAACACATACTTGTTTTGTACCAACCTTTTTTTTTAACATATTTAAATACATCGTACATAGATGTTTCCTCTTGCCAAATCACATGTTTGTATATGCCATATTTAATAATTTAATTGACGTTTCCTTCCTTGGACAGTGAATACAGATTTCGTTATGTACAGCCGGAACATGAAAAATGCGAGTTTTAAAAATATATATTTTTCCTACATTTTATTTTACATATTTAAATACATCATACCGAGGTGTATCTTTGTGTAAATAAGAACAGTGTACACCTCGGCATTAACATCCGGGCTACGTTTTTGTCTCCGGGTTACTTTCGGGCTCCGGGCTATATATATATATAAGTCGACCGGTCTGGTCTGGCATACTCTCAACTTGGGACCCGGATGAAACAAACGTAGGAGCAGTTCTTGGACTTAGGATTTAAGGTAGGCCACTTTGTTTTACGAGTTTGTATTATACATTGAAATTTTGTGTTTGTTATTTTTCAGTTTAGACGTTATATTATTATTATTATTATCGTCGTAGTTCTCTGTTAGCGAGCGCATTTTCCTCTGTTTAAACTTGCCTGTGTTAGTTGCCGTTACAAAGCTCTTCTAACATACTTTTCAATTCTAATTTTGTTCTAAAACCCTGACAAAATGGATACCAATACCACCATCCCCAACATCACCAACATAAAGGTGCCTGTTGTTGGGGTAACAATAAACCCGATCACTGACCCTGAGGTAGAGTTCATTTCATCTAACCCAAGAACGAACGACATTGAACATGCCATTAAACTAGCCCTCAAATCTTCTGAGATAGCGGAGAACACCCCCCGCACCGCCTCTAAGAGAAAGTGTGAGCTCAACCTTAGTAGGGAAGAGTCGGACCAGGAGGAAAATGCCAATGAGACAGACAATATCCACCCCAAGGTGCCCGTAGCGAATAAGTTCCAAATTCTCACAAACACCCGCGTTCATAAGAAAACTAACACGCATGCGCCCATATCAAACACTCAAACAGGAATAAGGCAAGTTCTTATCAAGGGGCAAAACCCCACTTTTTTTTAATACATGTTCTGGCAGAAAACAGTCACAGCCATACCCAACATTAAAACCACTTTCTATCATACACAAACCAACACCGGCGAAACATTTATTAAAGGAGACGAGGCAGCTCTCAAAGCGCTCGGATCAACACTGCACATTCTCACCAGTCTGAGCTCCGACGCGATATCAGTGATTCAGCTTGTGTCGGTGACCATAACACCTGGGACCCAGTCTATGTTCACCAATGCAAGATCTAACTCACCGACCAAAACACCAGATGAACCTGATTTTAAACAGACAAAAACGGCCAGCACAGCAATACTAAACAACATGAAAGAAAGTTTAACTTGCTTAATACCAGATGAAGGACTTGTTGCTCTAGAAACAGCCATTGTAGAAACAGGACTGCTACAAGGAGACGACACTGCAATGAATTTGTTTTCAAGGATGTCCTTGTAGACAGATTCTTTAAGCAGATATCGGGTACAGCCATGGGTACGCCCTTTGCGGTTACCTATGCTAACATATATATGTCCTACTGGATGCACAAGTATTGGAAAAACACTCCCAACAGACCTGACATTAAATACAGGTTCACTGACGACATCTGGGCTTGGTCCACTGCCTCAGAACCAGATATTCTAGAGTTTGTTAATAAACTTAATGAACAACACCTCAAAATAAAATTCACACTTGATTTGAGTAAAAAATCAGTGACATTTCTAGATGTGAAAGTGATTGCTGATAGCAAAGTCCTGCACACTGACCTACATTGTAAAGAAACTGCTTCTCACAAATACCTCCCCCGTACTAGCTGTCACCCACGACATGTGTTTAACTCTATTGCTTACAGTGGTGCTATCAGAATTCGCCGTATATGCAGTAAACCTGAATGGGAAAGACAACACCTTCTAGAGTTCACTGAATACTTGTTAAATTGTGGATATAAAAAGAAAACAGTTGTGGCTATGTTCAATAAAGCACAGAACCGCTCTAGAGCTGAATTATTAAAGTACACAGACAAATCCCAGTCGACCAAAAACATTGTACCTTGGGTATCTACTTATGATCCCAGGCAACCTAACCTCCGTCAATTTTCCAAGGACACAAACATTCTTCATACTAGTGAAAGGATGGCTAAAACTTTAGTGGCCACACCCATCACCATTGCTGAACGTAAAAATGCCACCTTAGCTAACATTTTAAAATGTAACCAACTGCGTCGGATAAAAAATATACCCCAGGCTTGGGGTTGCAGCCCTTGTGGGCGTTCTAAGTGTAAAACATGTGCTGCTATGCTCACCACAGACTCGATCACCAGTAAAACTAATAAAACTTTTAAAATAAAAAAACACCCTTTTACTGTGCTTCATCGTATGTCATATACTGCCTTACTTGCAAACTTTGCCAAATACAATATGTTGGACAGACTATTCAAACATTTAGTAAACGACTTTCTGGTCACAGACATAACATCAAATATAATTCAAAAAAGATAAAGCTCCCCATGTGGCCCCTCACTTCAATTTACAACACCATGATTACAGTTGTGTTCTTTTACAGCAAGTTAACAGAGACCAAGCTAAGTTAGACCTTGCAGAATCCATTTGGATACATAAACTGAATACTGTTCACCCCAATGGCCTCAGTGAGTACAGCCCTACTGGCTTTAACAACTAAGACTTTTTATACTCCTTTGTTCTTTAATCTTATTGTTATGCTATTGGTCAGCTCCTGCCTTGTTACCTAGCTTTGTGTTTTTAACTTCCAAGCTTACATTCTCTATTTTATACTTTACTGGTTATATGCCCAGCACTTTGTTTATTCTCCTGAGGATGTTGGTTTTTAGACTAACGAAACGTCGAATATTTTAAATATTTTTATGTAATTTAAAATTTTAAGGTGGTTTCAGTGGAAACATATATTTTTATATGTACTTTTTTAATATTAATACCAAAAGCACAGAAAAAATTGGCATTCTCCCCTAGTCGCTCAAATGCGAGTGCAAATAATTTTTACATGCTCATGAAAATGGGCAGAATTTTAAAAATAGCAATTAGTAAAAAAGTTAATAGAATTTTTTTTAAAAAGAAGAAAAAAAGTTACAAGCCAAAAATAACTTTTATATAATTTGGAGCATTTTAGGACAGTCCATAAATAAATAAGAGAAAAAAGAGAGTATCGGATTATTTAATAATATTTTTTTTAAAAGAAGTAATTTAGACATCAACTTTTGCACGAATGTCCGATCTATATGTCCACGTGAGTGACCTCGTTAAGGCCGTTAGGGTGCACAGCTTGTAGGTACGAGATGGGTTCCATCCCGTCAAGAAAACCCCTAGATTGACAGTCAATAGACGTTGAAGGTGTAGTGCTGTGCTGCAATACAGATCTTGAGAAGCCGCATCCATCTGAACGAGAGAAAGAATCAGTCTAGGGTATAGTCCAGTCGTCATAGGTTGATATAGTGGTGCGGACGGGCCCGACTCCGGAGGATACGAGATGGTATCACAATAAAACAAAGTAAAGTCTAGAAAAGAGTAGTATGGGTCGACCCCGCTTCCTATTTCTTCTTAGAGTGGGGCGGTCAATCTTCCAATGCTGCTAGGACAGGCTCGGACATGTAGAGACCAAACGCGAACAACCGTGGCGTTCTGCAGAATGGCCGTCATACGAGTCACTAAAAAAAACCAAGTCGACATAGTAAGCCGGAGAAATGATGTGAAGGCAAGGAATCTTGCTAAAAAAGAATCCAACCTGGTGGTGCAGACTGTCGAAACGAGAAGCGTTCCAGCGTTCAGTCAGTTCCAAATGGCCGCATACATTCCAGGAGAAAACTTCACTTCGCTGACAAAAATAAGCGAAGTGAAGGATCCCCAAGTCGAGCCGCGAAAGCACGTGCAGTGTGCACAAGCCAAACAATCATGTCTTACCGCGTCGAGCTTCAGACTGGGAATGTCAACTTTAGAAGCCGTACAAACAAGCAGGTACCCAAGCCACAAAATGGTCCCAAGCTAGCTAAGAAAACCTACCCGTCACTGAAAATATGCAATAAATATCAAGGCAGGAGCCCAGCCAAAAACCCAACTCGTAGCTTCTTTCTCAAAAACAAGACAACCAAAAGCCCACAGCAAAAACTCCAGTCGTAGTGCCCAAAAATAATGCATGCGCACCCACCCACCCAACCACTGACTTAGGCCCAAGCACTCTTTATAAGCAAGTTCCAACAAAGGCCTCTGGTAACTTGAAAAACCAGCCCAACGTCCAAAGCCAAACTCCCATTTCTACTCCTCCCCCCACCACCACAACTCCTACCACCCCCCCACCCCCCACTCCAATTAAAATAATGCTCGCTAAACTCCACCCATTGCCAGCACATGCAACTGCTCTCCACACACTCAAAGCTGACAACCCCCACTTAGAAATTAACGAAGCGACCGTCTGGACAAACGGCTACCCTCTCATTACAACCACCCAATCAGACAACCACTTCATTATCATTCAAGGTCGCAGACACACACTCCTTCCCTTTGAAAGGAAGCCGAGTAAGTGTCACCACTGCCAGCAGTGGGGACACGGGGCTGCAAAATGCCGCAACCATAGAGACCAACCCACCTGCCACTGCTGCGGCCAGAAACACGCCAAAGCCTCCTGCAACCCAATCCAGTGCCCCAACTGTTTAAACAAGCATATGGCACACGACACCCGGTGCAATCATCAAAAAGCACTACGACAAATGAATCTAAGAAATAAACAAGATAAAACTACAGTTAAAACCAAACGAGTCTCTAGGGAAACTACTCTAGTTACTAAAACAATCTCATATGCTGAAAAAGTTAAATCCACAGATCAGTCACAAGTTAATGAACTAAAAGCCATCATAGAAAAACTAGCACTAGAAATTTCTAACATTAAATCTAACGTAGGACAAAAAAAAACCTAAATTTAATTAATTAAACCATTTAAATACAGGACTGGGTCATGGGAGATACGTCTCCACACACCGAAACTAAACAAAACTATATTAGAAGTAAAGGCCTTAGCGTTCTCCAATGGAACGCTAAAGGCCTCCATTCAATGGGACATGGTGCCGAGCTCATCCAACTTATTAGCACTAGTAACAACAAGCCAGATATTATTTGCCTACAAGAAACTTGGCTAGGAGCTGGCGTTAAAAATAAAGTAAACATTAAAAATAACAAAACAGCTAAAACATTTAAAATACCAGGTTACACTAGCTATTACCAAAATAAAGAAAATACCACAAGAGGTGGATTAGCCACACTCATAAAAAATAACATACCCCATTTGGAAATTAAATACTAATCAACCGATAATAACCTCCAAGTTCTAGGACTTACTATATTAATGATAAAATGTCAATTGACGTCATTAATGTTTATAACCCACCAGGATCAAATCATAGAGACTTAACTTTAGAAGACTATAATAAACTTATCAACAATGAAAAACCTGGGCAATCCATGCCACTAAACACTGCACTATTTGCCGATGACTGCGCTATCTGGCACACAGGCAGAATGACTACAGCTCTATTTAAGAAAGTACAGCAATATATAGATAGACTAAATAAATCGGCCCTTGACTGGGGCATTAAACTATCAGAAACCAAAACAGTATATATTCTATTTAGTAAAACTATAAAACCCGATAATGGTCAACTCAAATCAGGCGATAAATTACTTCGTAGTTACAGAATTTAAATTCCTAAGTGTAACATTTGACTCTCAACTAACGTGTAGGCCTCATATTCTCGGCATAGTTAAAAATACATCTAAAACACTAAACGTTCTAAGAGCCATCTCACGTACCAACTGGCGGGGGGGGGGGGGGGGGGGGGAGGGGAGCACAAACTGAGGCCATGCTTATGGTTTACAAAGCATGTATATCTCTCCAAAATAGACTATGGAGCCCAAGCCTACAGCTGCGCCTCCCAATACCTGCAACATAAACTACACGTAGATGTAATACAAAATCGTGCCCTTCAATCACTCAATACAATCACTTATAGCCAAAGTACCACCTACCACCAGTGGCCACAGTCTAGAGGTAGAATTTAACATCATGCCACTTGAATATCGCAGAAAACTTCAACATCTTAAATACAACCTTAAAATGCATTCATTAGACCATGAGCATCCAGTACAGGAGCTAACACCAACAGTAGTTAGACCAGGACAAGCCTTTAAATCCAACATTAGACTTGGCGACTCCTTTGTCACTAAAGCTATTAATATAGAAATAGAAGTAGGTATAGACAATACACCAGTGGCCCTATACCATATCAATCAACCTATTAACTGTAATACACCATATCTAATTAAGCAAGCTACCGATAAAACTCCTTTTCCACCATTCAAAAAAATCCTCTTCGAAGCTGCTGCAAATGAAAACTATCCTGAGCACACCCACATCTTTACCGATGGCTCTAAAACCCCAGATAATAGCAGGGTTGCCTTCTCAGTAGTAGAAGAGAGAATCTCCAGACACGCTAAAGTAGTTAGATATGCTAGGCTGTCACACAACCTCTCAGTATATACAGCAGAACTTACAGCCACTTTAGAAGCATTAATTTGGATCAAAAAACAAAAATACACTAAAAGTGTAATCTTCTCTGATAGTCTAAGCTCAATACAATCACTTCAAACTAATCGTTCCACTAGGCCAGACATATTAGCAGCCATACACAACGAAATGTAAACAATTCACCAACTTAATCTTTCAGTCACCTTCAAATGGGTCCCAGCACATGTAGGAATTAGCGGCAACGAGATAACAGACTTTGGAGATAAATCAGCACTCTCTATTAACAACAGCAAAATGATAAAATCTATTCCACTAGGCATTACAGAACTCATCTTCAAAGCTAGAAAACATTACACTAATAAATGGCAAGAAAGCTGGGACCAAACAAAAAACACATGGCACTACAACATCCAACCCACTGTCAACGCCATTAGACCTAAGCACAAAAACTTCAATATAGATAAAACCATCATAAAACTTAGAATAGGCTATTCTAGACAACTCATTAGCTGCTCAGCTAAAATTACTAAAACTACAGTTAACTGCAAGTGCGGCATCCCAGAAGATATGAAACACTATCTCCTGGATTGCACGCTGCACAATAACCATAGAACAACTTTCTTAGAAACAATAACTAAAGACAACCCTGCCACTGTAATTACTCCTAATACACTCCTAAACCCAAATAAACACCTTAAAAGTCAATTATTCGCAGACATTTATCAGTTCGTTCAGTCCACCAAACCTAAACTCTAATTGAAATCGCCCGCCGCCGCCAACATCCAACCGAGGCGGAGCAACCACCCTAAGCACTCGACCACGATATGCACTCCAATTCATTAGGATTAGGCGGTATGCGACGCGAGATTAAAATAGAGGGCTCCTGTCAAAAACAACCTAAACATTGAGTGACCACAACATTCTCAACCAGCTGGCATTCCTCTGATAATTGGTAGTGAAGAAATACTTCCGCATCCCTCGTTCATTAAAATGAACACCATCGGCCAAATAATCAGTAGTCATAGCCTATGGCCCGCTTTAACCCACGATTTATAGCATTCTGCAGGGTAGTAAAATGGGATACTGTCAATCCGGGAGATTTCTGGAAAATCCCCCGGCGGCACACTTCCACAATGCATACCCGTTCTACACCAGACAGCATTAGCCGACGCCGCAACGCCAACAACCTCTCCACCACACCACCAGGTGCAGTACACGGTCCAACATCATTTCCTCCCAAATGCAGTATGACCATAGACGACTGGTACCACTCCATCTCCCGTAACATGTCCTCGGGTATGCGATCTGAGCCATACCCCCACTTCCATAAAACCGACATTCTGCAGACACACGCACATCGCCCTGTGTATGCTGGTAGAGACGTCTAACGTAAATACTCCCGAAGATAGTCACCTTTGCCATTTCTTAATAGTAATGCCACTACTTTCAATACCCCCACTTTTTATCTACCAGAGAGGGATCCAAATTGCAATTAGTTAATTGGCCATCTAAGTGACAAATCAAACACCGCCTAGCAACACCCCCCCCCCCCCCCCCCCCAATTCAACCAGACGAAAACATACTCAGTAATTAGAAGCTCCCATTGGACCATTCTAGCCAACCAGTGATTAGATTAGTGATGTACATAACTTTCATGACTTGTGTTTTGTTCTGCACCAAATTTTTCACGGTACACAGTACAAGTTTATTTCAGCTGATCAAGGTCAGTTTAGATTCCTGATAACAGATACAGAAAACAGATAGAAGACAAAGATTTGTAAGAATGGTATTAATTAGTAAGTTGTTAACAACTACCTATAGTAACCTAGCCTAGCCCTAATTTCTGCGATATTCCCGGGAAATCTAGGGGGGGGGGGGGGGGGGGGTTATATCCTCAGCAGCACAATGGAATCTAATTAGCCTTACTTAAATGAACGGTACCTACCAAAATTATTATGTGAAGCACTAGGCTTTTTTAACCAATACCTACACTATAATGGACTTCCCTTCAAATTAGATAGTTAGAATAGTCTAAAATCCCCCCCCCCCCCTTACATTCATAACTGCAATTCAAGGAGTGGGGGGATGGGTGACCTTGAACAGCCGTTGGATACTAGAGTAGGGTGTTAAGACAATAGGTACAACCTTACCACAAAAATAGGGAAACATACAGACAGCACGCACCCAGCATCATTCTACACAGGATGCATTGATAACAATGCATCCGCCCACAAATAAAAAATAATGGCCCAGCACGTACTCTAATAAGGAGTCGGACAAAAGAAAACTGGCTCTGAGTACACAACTGCACTGCACCTAGAGGGAGCTGGACAAAAGAATACCGGCCCCTCTACCCAATCTCCCAATCCTTGGCCGCTGGCGGACTTCTTGGGCACATGAATTCGGATGAAGAGGAGCAACACCCGCAGAGCAACATCAACAACAGGACCGCCTTTGCCTCAACGACATGCACAATTGCTCGAGTCTCCCCTGGGTTGTCATGCCACGATCAGAAGCGATCAGGCCCTTTTTAAGGGCCCTACGGGCAACCTAGGGAGAAAACTCAGCAACAAGGTCTTAATTAATGAGCTACTCTCGGCTCACTAATTCAAAACCTATACGTAGCTCCTTACTTTATCTTTAGAACGACCATTTCTCCACCGGGTTTTTTCAGTATCACTGTTGTAAGTAAATATGTGTCTTTCTTCATTTACCAACGGCTCAAATTGATACAGGCAAAAACGTTTTGCGAAAGGACACTCATTTTGTTTGGTAAGCTCTGCTAGACTTAGATGCTTTGTGAGTGGTAACGACTAATGCTTAAGTGTAAGGCTTCAGATCAAGCGACGCGTGACTGATGTCATGGACTATGTGATCGCCCTGCTCATTAAAGATCGGCATTTTTCCGCTTAGAGCTCGTATCTGGGGTTTTATGGAGCAATTTTTAGTAATTAATTTTCATTTAATTTTTTTTTTTTTTAGGCGATTCAATTTATATTTAATTTTACATGGTTGGTGACAAATATAGGTCACGTGACATGTTTCCTTTAAAGTTTATTTTGTTTAATGACACCACTAGAGCACATTGATTTATTAATCATTGGCAATTGGATGTCAAACATTTTGTAATTTTGACTTAAGATAGAAAACCTGCTACATTGTTCCATTTGTAGCAAGGGATCTTTTTATATGCACCATCCCAGGCAGGATAGCACATACCACAGGCTTTGATATACCAGTCATGGTGCACTGGCTGGATTGAGAAATAGCACAATGGGCCCACCGATGGGGATCGATCCCAAATGGACCGTGCATCAAGTGAGCACTTTACCACTGGGTTATGTCCCGCCCCATCATAAGGTATAAATACAAAATAATTGACGGTCTGTTGGGATCGAAATGTTTGGTATATGTAAATACACGTTAAGTGGCAATACATGTGTCATGTATGAAGAGAGTATGAGCAAAATATTGCAGAAGTATATCAAATACAACAAATTTTAAAATTTATTCATGTATACTAATCTGTGTCAAGTGCCTGTGGCGCGGCACAAAAGTCTGCGCATGTTAATTACGTTACATCACGTCTTGAAACAAGTGTTGGGGTATGTTTATAAACAAACAAATAACGTTAATGTAATGCATAAAACAATGGTTAAAACAACACATCTTGATTGTGAATATATGCATAAAACTGATAGATAACAATTTGATTGAAAAAAAAAACCCAACTAAAAGTATACTTTTGCCAGCCTCGATCAACGTGTTTTTGTATCGTCTGTCAGTGCTGTAATGATCAACATTGTATATCAACTTACACAAGTTTACATAGAAGCTTCAATACATACCTTATTGTAATTTATGAATCCGTAAATGAAATAAACGTTTTATTTTATACTTTGAAATTCCCTCCGAGTGACACAATGCAATATGGCTGCACAGAAACTTTGAAGCTTGCACTTACAGCATGGCCTATTTTTAGCTATAGTCTGTTTAAAAAATTATCATTGATTGTCCTATATGTCTAACGAACACTATTTGTGAATATTACACAGTTAATAACAGATAACCTTTGTTGAATAATGATCAAATTTTTTGACATTAGCCTTTTTTATATTGTTATTTTGTGTTGTCCAAACTAAGGAGCATGGAACACCATTCATATTTATCTCATTTGCATAATGTAATTTTATTTGTTGCTGTTTCTGTAAATATTAGCGACAGAAGTGGTTGTTTTAATGTTTGCTGCGCAGAATTACATGCCGTCATGCAGACCAGTAAATACAGGGGGTCCCACTAAAAATGCGCTCATTACTTGAGTTTAAAAAACATTAAAATTAAAATAACTTTCAGTAGTAACACGTTTATTGTTCCATTGTACTGTGCCACCAGTGTACACATCAAACAGTACATCTACAATTGTGGCAATTTATGTGCACACCATAAATATACTCATTAAATTTGCTACAATATTGTGCTATAAATAAGAGCTATGCTATGTATGTTGTAACCCTGTCGACTCCAAAACAATTGTTCAGACTCATCTTTCTTCTTTTTTTAGGGGCGGGATGTAGCCCAGTGGTAAAGTGCATGCCTGATGCATGGTTGGTCTAGGATCAATCCTCGTCGGCGGACCCATTCGGTTATTTCTCGTTCCAGCCAGTGCACAACGACCGGTATATCAAAGGCCATGGTATGTGCTATCCTGTCTACTAATGGAAAAATGTAGCGGGTTCCCTCTCTATGACTGTGTCAAAATGACCATATGTTTGACATCCAATAGCCGATGATTAATAAATCAATGTGCTCTAGTGGTATGGTTAAACAAAACAAACTTCGTCTCATTTATGAAAAGTAAATAAAACGTATACCTACAAACCACTGAACCACTGATAAAAAAAAAATGAAACAATTCTAAAAAGCACGACTCTGTACTCACCATATTGACAATGAACTTGGTTATTGGTGCAGAGTAGAAATACAAGACGTACGACCAGCTATTGATTGTGTTGTGGATACAGTCGAACAGTTTCGTCTTCGATAATGTTTTGCGTCTGGCAGAACCTGATGAAGCAAACTCCTTATCAACACCGTTGGGTCCCACCTTGTTACTGGCCCCTGTTGACCTTCCCATGGCACCTTTGGACGGGCATTTGCTGGTGAATTTGATGAATAGAATGAAAATTGGAAAGAAAATGCAGAGGACAATCTGAAATGAAAATATAAAATATAATAAAATAATAAAAAAGATTTATATAGTTACTACATATACATGCACATAAAAAAACAACCTACATGAATGTTGCAGCAAACTTGAGGAAAAATTCTACAAGGTGATGTTTAAGAAAAGAAAGAAAAAGAAACATTTTCTGGATCAACTGTTGGCAGGTTCACTAAATAAAAAACAATTTTCACATCTCCTAAGTTCAAGAGCCATAACTCCGTTAGAAATGCATAAATCACTATGAAAAGTCACACTTGTTCTGTAACAGAACATAATAAAACTATACACAAACTTTCAGCTCAAATTCTCAAGGCCTTCTGAAAAAAATATCCGGAGTACTATATATGGGACAGATGGATGGACAGACAGACAGAAGGACGGAGATGAAACCTATAGTCTCCACCGGTTGGACAGGTAGGGGACTAATAAGAGAGAGGAAACTTGATGAGACCAAACAACGGGCTACTCTTTCTGATTAGCAACAAGGGATCTTTTATAAGCAGCATGTGGATCACTGGTTGGAATAAGAAATGTCCCCACCGACGAGAATCAATCCTAGAATGACCTCGCATCAATCAAGTGCTTTACCACTCAAACAGATAAAAAAGTGTGGCCATACGTTGAATCTTGTGGTGCACAGTGCCATCTTTCCCTTCCAGATCAAGCTGAGTTTCGTCTGACAGGATGCGTGTTCCATGAAGTCCATCATGTTGTGGGCATTAGCAATACTGAACAGGGTCAGACATCCCCACGAGGGCAGTTCTCGGACCAGCAGCTGGTGAGACATCGTCTTGTTTCTACGGTAACACTCAGACAGCACCTTTATGCCCCGCTCTTCAAAAAGGCTGCAAAACATAATAACAGTAACTGTTATCATGAATATTAAGTCCCCATTTTCCTGTTTCTATCAAATTAAGGTTTAAGCACACTGTGTTGGAAATGGTTTGGTTGAAGAAGAAACCTGCTGCCACCACATATACTACTCTCATGGACTAGCAAGGGATCACTCCACATTTGTTCCAGTGGAGACTAAACCTTGTGCCACTACATACGTGTAGGTCACTCTTAACAGATTAGCATGGGATCACTGCATATTCTTTCTCATATATTGCATATCTCACACTACTGCTTTAGAAATATTGGGCCAAATTTACGAAGCCTATTTTTCTTATACGCAGGTGTTTAAGCATTGTAAATACATGTAGTTACACACGCGTGTAAGTCAAAAACAAGCTTTATAAATTCGACCCATTAATTTTAAGTTTACTGGTAACACTATACCAAATGGCACTCACTGGGTTCTGAATAGAATGAGACCTTGCTATAATGCACACATTTGTTTCATGGCTATTTGATCATTATAATGAGTTTGCTGTTGTAACAATTTTGTCAGAAATGTTAAAGGTCTGTTTTGTTCAATGACAACACTAGAGCACACTGATTTATTAATTACTGCACAAAGATACACCTTGGTATGATTTATTGAAATAGGTAAAAAAAAAAAATGTAGGAAAAATATTTTTCAGAAAAAAAAAATAATAACATTTTTCATGTTCGGGCTGTACATAACGAAATCTGTATTCACCGTCCGAAGGAAACGTTAATTAAGTCATTAAATATGGCATGTACAAACATGGAATTTGGCACGAGGAAACATCTTAATACGATGTATTTAAATATGTTTTAAAAAAAGGGGGTGGGGTACAAAACAAATACACACACACACACAGATTATATATATATATATATATATATATATATATATATATATATATATATATATATATATATATATATACTCTTCAAAAAAAGAAACGCAAAAGGGTACAAATGGGTTATAACTCCGATTTTATGTTTCCTACTGGTTCATGCTTTGTGAATATAAGGTCATTGCATGTCCCAAACACATTCCCACGGTTACATTCGATAAAACGCAGCTACTGTACAATAAAGTTCCAAAATGTGAATATTCGCAATAAACGGAGCCACGTGCAAACCATGTCACCACTGCACGTGCGTTGTCTGCACGTGCAACATGAACACCGACAGTATAAAAGTGCAGGGTGTTCGCTTGCCTGGCCTCTGTATCTGGCCGACAGTTGACAATCCAGGACATGCCACGTCTCAGTGAACCGCAGAGAAACAATGCCATCGGCCGACTAGACGTAGGCGAATCCAGAACGGCCGTTGCCAGGGCATTCCATGTGTCCCCAAGCACCATCTCCAGACTGTGGGACCGTTACCAGCAACATGGATCAACACGTGACCTCCCTAGATCCGGTCGACCACGGGTCACTACCCCCGGGCAGGACCGCTACATCCGGGTACGCCACCTTCGGGAACGATTGACTACTGCCACCTCCACAGCCGCAGCAATACCAGGTTTGCGCAGGATATCCGACCAGACCGTACGGAACCGCCTACGTGAGGTAGGAATTCGTGCCAGACGTCCAGTTCGAGGTGTCATCTTAACACCACAACACCGTCGTCTCCGACTGCAGTGGTGCCAGATTCATCGACAATGGCCTCAACTGCGATGGAGACGGGTGTGGTTCAGTGACGAGTCCCGATTTCTGCTCCGACGTCATGATGGAAGATGTCGCGTGTATAGGCGTCGTGGTGAACATTATGCGGCAAACTGCGTGCAGGAAGTGGACAGATTTGGCGGGGGTAGTGTCATGGTGTGGGCAGCCATCTCACACACTGGCAGAACTGACCTGGTCCACGTGCAGGGCAACCTGAATGCACAGGGCTACATTGACCAGATCCTCCGGCCACACATCGTTCCAGTTATGGCCAACGCCAACGCAGTGTTCCAACATGACAACGCCAGGCCTCACACAGCACGTCTCACAACGGCTTTCCTACAGAACAACAACATTAATGTCCTTCCTTGGCCATCGACATCACCGGATTTGAACCCAATTGAGGTCCTATGGGACGAGTTGGACCGACGCCTCCGACAGCGACAACCACAGCCCCAGACCCTGCCCGAGCTGGCAGCAGCCTTGCAGGCCGAGTGGGCCACCATCCCCCGGGACGTCATCCGTACTCTGGTTGCTTCAATGGGCAGGCGGTGCCAGGCAGTTGTCACACACGCGGAGGCCACACCCGGTATTGACTTCAGATGACCTTGACCTTGGTGGTGTGTCCTATCACTTACTCACAATGGACTAGAGTGAATTGTGAACAATCCTGCAACATTTGGTAATTATCGGACTCACCATTCAATAATTAAATCAATTCTCCAAATGTTACGACAATGTGGTTTTGCGTTTCTTCTTTTGAAGAGTATATATATATATATATATAACATACACATACACATACACATACACATACACATACACATATACATATATATATTTACATATTTAAATACATAATGCTGAGGTGTATCTGCCAGATGTGAACAATGTACGCCTCGGCATTAACATACGGGTTCTGTTTTGGTCTCCGGGTTACTTTCGGGCTCCGGGCTGTAAATACCGAAAGTACTATGCGGTGTTGGTGTCCAATCTTTTCTTTTGTAAATAAAATATCCATATCTTTCTTCGGATACAATCCTTTGGAAAACCGAAAAAAGACAATCCCGATCCTTTAAACTCTTTATTTTTACACTCAAAGGCCGCGCAGTACGGCATTGTTGGGTTCTGAAAAGATTGTAAGCCCATTACTCCATATATATAAAGTTAAAAACAATGGAAGAGTACAGCGTGACTGACGTTACTTCCGGGTTTTTTCCGAAAGCTCACTAGTAAATATGCATAAATCGTATTTTAATACTGATCGGTGTAATTTCTACGATTTAAGACAATTACACGTATTTTATTGTTATAAACGTATTTGTATATTATTTTTATATCATTTTGCATTTAAAATGAGCTATAATATGGTCTTGTGACATATTTCCTTTAAACTCAAATCTAAGCAGCAGAGCTAACAACGGTTCACATGAAATATTGTAGGCCCTACGTACCCTAATTAAATATAGTTAAACTCAAACGTACACAGCAAAGCTAACGACGGTTTACATGAAATATAGTAGACTGATTGAATATATATGAAATAAAACCTACGCAGCATGATCTGTAAGATCAGCTCTAAGTTCCAGTTCCTCCTTCGTATCTGCAACTTTGGACAGAGCCTTGAGCAAAGCAGACGCAATGAGGCTTGAACCTGGAACAAAGCAGTTAGATACTTTATACTGGGGAAATTAGTCAATTACCAAAACCCACATTACAAGCACGTCGAAAACTTAAAAGGACCCACATTACAAGCAGTGCATACATGCATGAAAAACTAGAAATAAATTGGAAAAGACATTTAAACTCTTGGCGTGATTGACAACCATGCTTGACCAATCATATTTCGCGGTTCAATGTCCATGGGACCCAACTTTGCTTGGGCGCCATTAAGTTAGACAACGTAATATTTTTGATGTGTAACGTTTTTGTATAGTTAGCATTAAAATTAGTTCAAATAATTGTCTCCTCCAATCAAATCATAATCATAGTAAACATATACTTCTGCTGACGTGTTAACATCGATGACAGCTATGCGGAGCCTACGACTGACATAAATCAGTGTCTTCCTGCGAAACACGTCACATGGTATTGAAAGTGAAGTTTTGCCGAAATTCATCAAAATTCAACTGATATAAATTCTACGAAGGTAAGAGTTTAAAAAAAATCACTTTCCCTCCAATGTAATCACATCTGTCGTTACTTGTTTACGATGGATGATATTGTTTTAGGAAGACTATCTTTGGGTCAAATTAGTTTGGTCTAGGGACGAAATCAATGTATATAAGTGGCAAGGGGAAATAACTTTTATGCACTATAAGCATTACATCCGGGGACAAGTTTAAAGGTTGGATCAACGCAGATCGGACCGATTTCATCGTAATTAAAAAAACATTTTCTAGATGGCCTTGTAGCATCGGAAGAAGCGTGAGTTGTAATCAGTGGACACCGTTTGCTTTGTTTTCAAAAACAATATGGATCGATCAAAGAGACCGAGTACCAGTAAATACGCAAAAGGGCGGCCAAAAAAGAAGGCTGTGGAAGTACGGGAGCCAGAACGAGCCGTGGAGGCACAAGAGCCAGAACGAGCAGTGGAGTCATCGGCAGGCTTTAATGATGGAGGTGCAAGACCGCCAGTGGCAGACCCAGGGCCAGCACTGACAGACAGGGATGATGCACAGCAAAAAATGAGCAGACACCCAGGTACACAGTTTGGTGTTGAAAATGTTGAGATGCCAACCCCAGTAATTAGTATTCATAATATGTTGGGGGAAAATATGTTGCATGGTACTAAAACAAAAATTGTTGAGGGACAGTACATCTATGTGAATGGTAGGCTTGAAGGAGATAAGAATGGTAGTATTACATTTTATAACACAAATGGCACAAGCCTCATAGATTATTTACTTGTTGGTGAATCTTTTTTCAGACACATCAAAAATTTCCAATCCGGAATATTTAATTGTTTCTCAGATCATTCTCCTGTTAGTTTTAAAATAGCTCATTTAGTTAAAAATTCGATCACCGAGATTAACAAAATTCAAACACACACCAGTATAAAATGGAATGATGAAAACAATTTTATAATCAGTGGCGAAATCGCTGAAAACATTGATATGTTACTAAATACTTGTACTATAAATGATAAAAGACAGAAAAACGTAAATGAATGTGTAGACACATTTGTACAAAAACTTAATGAAATAATTTTACCTTATTGTTCTGTAACAGAGTACAAGTCAAATTCAAAGAAAAATGCGAAAGCCATAGTTATACCCCGATGACAAACCCTGGTTTAACGAGACGTGCAAGAAATGCTATCTTGATTATAAGAAGGCTATACAAACGTTTAATGCAAATAGAACTTCTATTAATCGAATTGAACTTGTTCGTGCGAAGAAACTATACAAGACATTGCAATATAAACTTAAACGAAAATATAAATGTCAACAAGGTAATATGCTTAATTATCTACGAAAGCATAACCCTAAAACATTCTACAAACATTTTCAAAAACGTAAGCAAAAGGTTAAAACTGATTTAGGTAATACTGATTTTTTAACGCACTTTGGTAACCTTGCTTCGTATGAACCAACTATTAACAATGAGGTGGATTATTTTTTATCTAATTTTGATAAAACTACCTACGACCTAAATTGCAATGTGCTGGATAGCGAAATAACAGAGAAAGAAATAACTATTGCAATACACAAGCTGAAGAAAAATAAAGCATGCGGTTATGACAATGTTTTAAATGAATACTTTATTAATTGTATAGACGTTTTAATGCCATGCCTGCTTCTACTGTTCAATGGTATTTTTAAACTCGGGTTATTTTCCCCAAAACTGGGCTGTGGGATCTATCGTTCCTGTTTTTAAGAAAGGTGATAAGAACGACCCGGACAATTATAGAGGGATCACGTTAGTGAGCTGCTTAGGAAAATTATTTTACCTCTATATTAAATGAAAGGCTCCTAAATTTTGATGAACAAAACAATGTCATTACCGATGCTCAGTTTGGTTTTAGAAAGCAGATGTCGACCATTGACGCTATTTTTGTATTACAATCTTTAATAAACAGAACTCTGAAAAATAGGAAGCGATTATATTGCTGTTTTGTAGACTACAAAAAGGCTTTTGATTTTGTAAACAGACAAAATTTGTGGTATAAATTAATTCAACAGGGCATAGGAGGAAAATTGTTAGCTCTTATAAGATCTTTATATGATAATGTTAAGTGCTGTGTAAAATATAATGACGTAGTTTCTGATTATTTCGTATGTAGAAACGGTCTATTACAGGGAGAAGTACTATCACCAATATTATTTTTCCATGTACGTTAATGATTGTGAAATGCAATTTTTATCAGACAGTTGTCCATATGTTGAAATACAAACGTTAAATATATTCTTAATAATGTACGCTGATGATATGGTACTTTTCTCCGAAACTCCAGGCGGATTACAATCAATGTTAAATTCACTTGCAAATTACACCCAAAAATGGGATCTTACCGTCAATACAAATAAAACTAAAATAGTTGTCTTTAGAAATGGGGGAAAAGTAAGAAAGAACGAGAAATGGTCATATAATGGCCACCAATTAGAAGTTGTAGATGAATTTAATTACCTTGGATTATTACTTCGTTTCAATGGCAAATTTAATAGTACACAAAAAAGACTTGCTGAACAAGGACTCAAAGCCCAATATTGGATAACAAATATCTGTAGTAAGAATTTCTTTAATATTGAAACAATGTTAGCCGTGTTTGATACTTATGTCAATAGCGTTCTTAGTTACGGATCTGAAGTCTGGGGTTTTCACTCAGCTCACGATATTGAGAAAGTACATATACAATTTTGTAAAAAAGTATTGGGTGTGCATAAAAGAACATGCAATTATTTTGTTTATAACGAATTAGGGCGATATCCTTTAGCAATTATCAGAAAACTTAGAATTTTTAAATATTGGATAAAGCTTAGTAGTACCAGTAACTGTATCTTAAAAGCTATATATGAGGAAATGTATCAGTACGGAGATACCTGGTTAACGAACATTAAACAAGAACTAGATACGCTTGGGCTAAGTTATATGTGGGACTCGACCAATATCAATTCTAGTTTTTATGTCATAATAAAAGAACGAGTATATGATGTTTTTAAGCAAAATGCCTATAGTACAATAAGGACATCGCCAAAGGGATTGCTATATCAGCACTTATTATTAAATGGATTTACTTTACAAACCTACCTTACAAAACCAATAGAATCTCGCAATTTAAGACAAATAACAAAAATGAGAATTTGTGCACATAAATTAAATATTGAGTCTGGTAGGTATAAAAATATCGAAAGGGCACAAAGAATATGTACTTTATGTAACTGTAATGAGATTGAGGACGAATTTCATTTTATCCTTCAATGTCCAAGATACGAAACTTTAAGAAAGAAATTCATTAAAAAAATACTACTTTAAGCATCCCAGTACTTTGAAATTAATACAACTCTTATCAACCGGAAACAATAAAGAGATAAACAACCTAGGAAAATATTTATTACAAGCAAACAGAACTAGGGATCAACTATTACTGGAAATAAACTAATATGTTCTCATTTTATCATTACCCTAGCCGCTGAGGATAACCTGTAAAATAACTTATCTTTATTCTGTTTTGTTTTTTCTATTATATATGTGTGTTTGTGTGTTTGGGTGTGTATTTGTGTCTGCGTGTGTGTGTGTGTGTGTGGGTATGTGTGTGTATATATGTATATATGTAAGTCACTCTCCACCATTGTTCCGCACTATTGTATATATTAATGTTTGTTCATTGTTATAATGCTGATAAGTTGAACAACTTAAAGCAATAAAAGAACTTGAACTTGATATAGCTGTGATGTTAGAAAACAGCACAGTGTTGGATTCCCTCGGGCAGGAAATGATTGTTGGAGAATACTAATGACACGAGAACGAGTTTGAACAAAAATTCTGGATATAGATAACTGGTCAAATTCATTTTTAACTTATGTAAGTATATACATAACTGCCCACCCAAGCAAAATTCAAGAGTTGCTGAAATATATGCATACAATAAGGGTTGGTGCGAGTTGGATCAGGGGTTTGGGTTAGAAATCCTACGATGAGCTCAAGGTTCCTTTCATTCTGAGTCCAGGCCACGATTTCAAGCAAGTGGACAGAGCAGATCATTATAGAATGGGGGTCAGTTCAGCTTTAGACAAAGGGGAAACTTTCAGGGATATAGGGGCCCAAGATATATGGGCCCCAGGTCATTCCCCAATTAACGTGGAGAAAATATTACCATATTTGGATAGCTATCCACTCAAGAATGTAGCAATAGAACTAAAACAAGATTTGTTACAAGGTTTCAAATTACAGTATAATGGGCTCAGAAAAGCCATATGTCAAACAATTTAACATCCGCAAAAGAACACCATATTGAATTGAAGGAAACAATTGTTAAGGAAATAGAATTAGGGCGAATTGCAGGGCCTTTCAATGTACCACCGATGCATAATCTTCATGTATCACCAGTTGGTATTTTGCAAAAGCCGAATGGAGGATGGCGAATGATAATCCATCTATCGCATCCCCCATCAAACAGCATTAATGATTTCATAGACCCCCAGTTATGTTCTGTCCATTATTCATCTTTTGACAAAGTAATTGATATGATTTATGACCTTGGAAAAGGGGCTCTTTTAGGAAAAGTTGATATCAAAAATGCCTTTATATTGTTAGGGATATTTCCAGGTTATTTCAATCTATTGGGGTTCAAGTTTAATGATCAATTCTATATTGATAAGTTTTTACCAATAGGCTGTGCAATCTCTGGTAACATTTACAAAAAATTTACTACATTCTTGCAGTGGGTGGTTGAAGTCAGATCAGGTTTAACCACAATGGATCATTATTTGGATGACTTCATATCTGCAGGAAGAGCGGGAACTTTGCATTGTAAACAGTTGATGAACACATTCATTAGCATCAGTAGTGAATTGGGGATACCACTTTCAAACGAAAAAAACGTTAGTCCAGTGACAACATTGAAATTTTTAGGCTTAGAAGTAAATACAGTCGAAAGGACAATTAAAATACCGCAACAATTTTTTTTATCACTCCGGGCACTTCTAGAGCAAGTTATTAAACGTAAAAAGATAGCATTAAAAGAACTGCAATCAATGGTTGGTTCGTTCAATTTTGTTAATAAAGCTATAAGATCAAGCCGAGCATTTAACAGACGTTTTTATGATGCAATGCAAGGGGCTACCAAACCATATCACCATATTCGTGTTACAAAAGAAATGAAAAGTAAAGTGACATAAGAACATGGCTGACTTTTCTGGACCACTTTAACGAAATTTTAATATTCCCAGAAAAAAACTGGTTAGAAAGTCATGTTCTTAAACCGTTTACAGACAGTGCAGGCTCACCAGAGTTGGGTTGTGGAGCCTGTTTCAATGGGAAATGGTTCTATTTCCCATGGCCTGAGAGCTGGTGGAATACTGATGTTATGAACGACATCACATTTCTCGAACTCGTACCTATTGTTGTGGTAGTATATATATGGGGAAAGTTACTCTCCAACAAAGGGGTAATGTTTCATGTAGATAACTTTGCACTATTATGTATATTGAATAAACAAACTTCAAAGTCCAAGCGAGTAATGGCACTTATTCGCCCATTTGTGCTTTACACCATGAAAAGTAGCATTGTATTCAGAGCTAAGCATTTACCAGGGGTCAATAATAAAATTGCTGATACCATTTCTCGCCAACAGTGGGGCCGATTCAGGTCCTTGGCTCCAAACGCCGAACAACAGCCATGCACAGTACCAACAACTATTCAAGAGATGATCTCCAGTCTGAACAGGAACGATTGCTGATGGCATCAGTATCCCACAACACCAAACTGCGTCATGAAAATGGCATAGCATCTTTCGAGAATTTCAGGACTATGTACAAACTTAGTCAGTCCTGGCCGCCTCCCCTTGACCACATAACTAACTTTATAGCCTTTTTGTCTGTGAAGAGATATGCTGTTAAAACGGCAAAATTATATATAGCTTCCATAAGCTATATATAAGCTATAAGTGGGGTGGATCCTACGCAGAATTTTCTTGTGTCCAAACTATTAGAAGGATTAAAAAGGTCTGGTCAGAGTGTGGACACCAGACTTACAATACCCCCCCCCCCCCCCCCCCCCCCCGACATTTCTGTTTACTATGGTAATTGAACAGGTACTACATGTATACATTGTAGGTGGTTTTTTCCGCTTCAGTGTATTGTCACCAAGTGAGTCCCACACTTATTCTGTTAACATTTGCAAGGAAGCTCCACACCAAAAGAACAAAAGTAAATTTGGACATTCATGGGTGAGACTTGTTTTATGCTCTGCAGAGGATCAAACATCCCATCGCCCGACGCCCGTGCCAAGTGGAAATTCATGCTGGGCAAGTAATTATGTTAACTGCAAATGCCCGATGACAAGTGACTAATGTAACACCTAAAACGTTTTATAATTGTGTTACAAATCTCGATAAATCCTTTGGAAAGAGTTCCGATCGTCCGAGCATTTACATAGCTCTAAGGAGAACTAACCCAAACCCTAAATGCTGGAACGATCGGAACTTTGTCAATGTGTTAACACGCCAAAACGGAAAACAATGTATTAAAAAGTTTGATATCAACTTAAGAGTTATTCCCCTTTTACTATCGACTAAGATCGGTAATTTCTGCCACTGAACGTTCGACTGAATTCGTACAAGTAATCGGTTCGTTGATCTTCAAACTTAGAAATAACATCCAATACGCTTTACAGCTTATATAAAAATAAAGTATACATGCCTGGTGTGTGCAGTCAAAATGTTTAATCCTTGCAAACATGGTATATGAGGTGGGATACAGTTTAAAATTGTCATATTCAAATTAAATTAGACATTAACGCGGTTCCGGAATCTGGTTTTTGGAAATGAACAAGTGCTACTAACAAGTTTATAATTTCCGATTTCACTTGAACAAAGCATACATAATTATTATGAACTGTATTCTTATAAAAGTTGCAAGATATTTTAGTTTAGATACAATAAACCTTGTAGCAGAACATACTTAATGTTTTTTCAGTACTTTGCAAATGTAAATCTACGTTAGTGTAAAATGAAGTTAGATTTCATTAGCCCTACGTCATTGTGATGGTGAAGTTAGATTTCATTAGCCCTACGTCATAATCACGATAGTGAAGTTTGATTTCATCAGCCCCACGTCATAATCGTGATGGTGTGATACATGAATATATATATTTTTATAATTCTGCTTTATTAATAGTTTTTAACAAATAAAGTATGCTCAATACATTAAAAATACAAGGCTGCAATCGATGTACATCCCCTCTCCTGTTGTTTACCAAGCCTGCATTATTTAAAAACATTTGCAGAGTAACAGAGCTCATGTTTACTTTGAGCCCAGCCACGGCTGTTTGCAAGAGACTTCTCAGCTATGAACAGGGTAAAAACATCCCAGAGAAGTGTTTTGGGGCAGAGAGTAATAAATAATACTCACAATAATGGCACATGGGCCAAAATCCCTAAACATTTTTGAACCAATGCCAGCCATAAAAGAATGGCTCACAAGATCCACGACCATACAACAAGTGGTCACTAAGACATACATTGACACAATATTTATATTTAGATGAACGAGTGGACACTACCAAACAAATAACAAAGTTTAAATCAACAAATAGACACTATTTAAAAAATAAAGTTTAAAACAACAAGTAGAGAAGACAGTGGATACTACTGGACAGACATATACATTTAGTACTTCCTGGGTAAGTGTTGTAACCTATTGGCAAAATTCTTTATTTGTGCAATTAAACAATTACTTTCAAGATTATTACATTATTAAGCACTGTATTAAATTAAATAGGAAGGAAGGAAATGTTTTATTTAACGAGGCACTCAACACATTTTATTTACGATTATATAGCGTCAGACATATGGTTAAGAACCACACAGATATAGAGAGAGGAAACCCGCCGTCGCCACTTCATGGGCTACTCTTTTCGATTAGCAGCAAGGGATATTTTATATGCAACATCCCACAGACAGAATAGTACATACCACGACCTTTGTTACACCAGTTGTGGAGCACTGGCCGGAACGAGAAATAGCCCAGTGGGCCCACCGACGGTGATTGATCCTAAACAGACCGCGCCTCAAGCGAGCGCTTTACCACTGAGCTACGTCCCGCCCCATAAATTAAATAGGAGTAGTACAATTGGTTACCTTAAGAAGTATGGGCAAGTGGAAAAATATATGGGGCAAGTGAATATCTGATTGGCACTTGCCCTGTGGCAAGTAATTTTGTTGAAGTCCTGCTCTGTTATCCCATTATGTTAAATGTTTGTGATCTTTGACCAGCTCTTTGATATTCTTAGAATTTTCCACTTAATGGTTTCTGCCAGAGGGACCGAGGGTAAAATTATGTACCCTAAAATCTTGGAAATTAATTGATATATTTGTTTAATGTTTAGATAAATGATAGTAAAAGAACTGCTGTTTACAATTAGTTATTAGCTTGAAATGTAATATCCTAACCCTAATTTCAAAACATTTCAAACCCATTCCCACCTAGATCAGGCACTTACGTCTGTTTTGTTTTTATTACCTACCCTAAATAGGATTTTCTTTTGGAGACAGTAGTTTTGTTTTTCATCATTATTTGGTACCCAAAATGTTAGTAAAGCACAGGCAAAGGTACATGGGCATTTTTCTTCCACATATCATCTTATATGTAGCTTTGTGCAACTTTCTAATAGAAATCAAATAACATTGCTAAAGTTAAATACATTGTTTACTACTTTTCTTAATGTACTGCTATACTTTTAATTTTACAATTTATTTAGTCACACTGATTTTGTTTCCTGTTAAAAACAAAATTCCTGAAATTAAATTAAACTTTAAATTAATAAAACGATATGTAATTAAGTTACAGACTAATATACTTCATCAAATGGATGTGAAATACTTAACATGTTTGTTGTTATATATTTCAGCAACTGAAGCAATGGATTTTAAGTCATTGATTAGATGTCGAAAATGAGATTCTGAAGACAAACTATTAAACACATTACATTGCATCTTGATACTAAGAACAGAATGATAGAAATAATAGAACAGTTTCAACTGATATGTGAAAGAAAAACTGGGGCAGTGGGTGAAATTGCTGCTGAAAATGAAACACTTTCACCAATTTCATTTAATATAATATTCATTGTTTTTTTGTGTTTGACATATTGTTGCTAAGGAATAATTCAGACTTGCAAGACTTGGGATTCAGTTTGACACCACCCATCAAATGGTAATCTTTAATTGCTCAATTGACTATAAGTTTCGAGGATTTAGAGATGGATGCCACAGAAAGATACATTTTTGAATAAATTTATTTACTGGTACTAGACTGCATGGCGATTAATATGTAAAGACCCTCTCTTTGAGGAAAAAGAAAATGTTAGGAAGTATTCTCATAATAAATATTAAACAAATGATTCAAATGCAATCTGTGGTTTAGTTTCATGTTAAACTGGTGTAATATATACTCTTCAAAGAAAGTAGGGGAACTCTAATAAGAATTTACAATTGCCAAAATTGTAAGGTATATTAGCTGTGGGGAATGGTTATATGATAATAGTGAATTAATTTGGCAAATATTACAACCGGTAGTTCAGTATTACAGTAGGTTTTATGACCACCAAAGATCTTGAAGGACGATTGGGGTCAGAAGTGAAATTTGAAAGTTGACGTTTTTTTATCAGTAGTGGGTGATACCGCCACGATTTGTCACACATTCATTCAGTCGACGAGGCATACTGCGTATGAGTCTCCCAATGACCATTTGAGGGAGTCTTTTCCACTCCTCTTGCAGCGCCTGATCAAGTTCCGCTAATATGGTCAGCGGTCTTTGACGTTGACGCGCACGTCTCCCTATCATGTCGCAGACGTGTTCAATGGGGGGAAAGGTCTGGGCTCATTGCTGGCCATGGCATGCGATAGATGTTGTGCTGCTGGAGGTGAGCATTGACGATTCGTGCACGGTGAGCACGAGCATTATCGTCCTGAAAAACAAAACGTCGACCAACACGCCAAGCAAACGGGACAACAAAGGGTGTCAGTCTGTTGTCCCGGTAGTACTGCCCAGTGACCCTTCCTTGCACAATATGGCGGGGGTGGGGGAGTTCTGTCAGTCATAGTGATACTTCCCAACACATAACCGATCCACAGCCAAATCTGTCATGAAATCGCATTGTGACGTTCATTTCGTTGTCGCCATACCCGACCACGCCTGTCAAGGAAGTCCAAAGTGAATAGGGACTCATCTGAAAACATGACATGTGACCAGCGACGAATACCCCAGTTCTGATGCTCCCTACACCATTCACGTCTGTGGGCAATGTGACGATTTGTCAAGGTAGGCACAACTCGGGGCCGTCGAGCATGAAGATGGGCTGTTTGAAAACGATTTCTAATCGTCTGCCACGTAACTCGGACACCAGTAGCCTGATGAAGGTTTGCAACAATTCGATTTGCCATTTGAGCTCGATTTCTTAGAGCCTGGTTTCGGATGAATCGATCCTGTACTCCTGTCGTTGCCCTGGGACGACCTGGTTTTTGGTTTGTTGGTACCTGTTCCATAGTCTGCTAATCACTGACTTCGCAACATTGAAGGTGTTGGCCACTTCACACTGCCTTCTGCCCGTTTGCAGCATGCCAATAGCCTGTAGACACTCAATGCGTTGCATACGTCGCATCGCAAATTCAAACAATAAAAATCAATAAAAACAAAACAACAAATAACAACAGAATGAAAAAGATTGACAGAAATAATGTTCCGCAATGATTAATCGACCTTCCTGGAAATTGTACGGGGCAACTGCATGATACACGTGCAAACTATGGAATGTGTTTCGGTTTATTTATAAACAGACCTGAACGTTCTTTACTAGGATGTCTGCGGTCAAAATGTATGTTCGGTCTAATAGCTGATATGAACATTAATATTTCAGGTTCCCCTACTTTTTTTTAAGAGTATATAATTTTGCGGGGTTTTTTTTTTTAACATACATTTTTTCAACTAAATTTTTATTTTGTATAATTATTATTGTTCTGTAGGCATAGGTTGTCTTATAATATTTAGTACTATTTCTTATCTGCCTATGCCTCTAGAACAGATAAATCTTTGTGAGTACATTTTTTGCGGACAGTAGGATAACTAATGGGGGGTGGGGGGTGGGGGGTGAGATTGGGTTGTGGGCGCCAAAAGTTTCAAGTTTGTTTCCCAACAGTTGTTGCCACAACACGAGTTTATAATTTATTTAAACACTGTATTTTACTGGCTTAATTGGCAAATATTTTACAGGGTGTCCAGCGATCCTACTTTTTCGTACTTTTTGGTCTTTGTCCAAAATACCTAGTTTTTGTTACATTGCACTTCTTTGTTTGAAAAGTGTATTCCTTGTGTTATTATAAAAGTCAACATTTATGGGAATGATTTTTTTTTTTTAAATTGGCAGCAAGATATATCTCCCAATTTGTGGCACCATATAATCTCAACATATTAAAATTACACCTTCAAAGCCAACATATTTTCCACTGATTAACATGATTATAATGTACAATGTGTATGTATGACTTCAAAATCTATAATGTATTATGGAAAACTTAAATTAATCATGTTAATCTGTTTTACTGTGCATCAGCATTACTATGCATGTAAATATGTATATTGATTAATACAGTGTACAGTAATTTGAAATAACTGTGTAATGTGACTGTTACATAAGATTCATATTATTTTGGATAGAACACAAAATACATGTACAAACTGAGCACCACATAAAAAAGGTGTTTTCTCAATATGAGCATGAATAATGTCGCTAAGTAGTTATAGTCTAACTTTTGTCCTACATTTTCTATATTTTCATTCCTAATAGTGTCCTAATTTTCCACAAGGGTGTGCTGGACAGCCTGATCTTATAAAGAGGGGATCGAGCACCCAAACGTACACAGCTCTAATCATTTTCAGTCGACTTCTACTACGGCTTACGATGCGGCAAGACGTGGGGGGACTCGACTCGAATACCGCGTCACATGGTGTACGGTGACCCGGTCAGAAGCCACCGAGGAAGAGAGGAAGGAGGAAGACGGACGCGCCAGGGATGGCCCGCCGGCAGCTAACTGCCGGCGGAGGCCCCTTACGTTGGACATCCCCGGCACCGATCTACACCAGACCAGAGGATCCAGCCCAGCCGGAACCAACTGTCGAACCACCAGGGGCAGACCTTAACCAGGCGGTTTATGGAGTCGCCCCCACAAACTCCCAGTGAACTGCTTCCCGGACCTCCTGCGATGCCATAGGAAGAGTGCCGCAGTCGAGTCCCAATAATATTGCGTCATGCCAGGAAGCCGAAGCCTGTTGTTGTTGAAACTGAGGAGCAGTGTCACTCAAGGCTGCGCTACTCCCAGTTAGTCAAAACCAACATCGAGGACGTGCGGAGCTTATTTCACACAACCGAAGCTCAGCGCCTACCAGCAAGTCCGACAGTTGGAGAATTTTGTGTATGCGCCGTCACAATGCGGGATGGCCAGGGAATAATCAAGCATACTCCCAGAAATGGACAACCCGACCATCCATCGAATCTCAAAATCATCGCCGGGAAAGAGTATCGCGCATTAGCCAAGGCGATAGCAGGATCAAGTACCAGGCCGGGCAAACCCGCATTTTGACGCCTCCATTCATCGGCTCACCGTGACGTTTTTGCCAACATCCTCAAGTACCAACCTCCTTTTTTGGGCTAGTTAGACTTTAAACGTTTTGGAAGCAGTTCAAAATTCTTATGTTTATTTTTTTATAAGTAGTCTAACGCATTTTACTTTGGCGCCCGTTCAATTCACCTTAAAACCTTTTGGATGAGCATTCTTACTATGTTTTGGTATGCATTACCATAGACTTAGGTAAAAAACAGGCTTCACCGAGGAATCGAAATTCAGCCAATCATAACTCGGTGTACTTCAAGCTTTATGAAGTGTCATTTGGTCCGCGCTTGCGTTGACCGTACTAAATTCCCACTTCAAACTTCCAAATTCCGCCCACTTCAACTTACCCCCCCCCCCCCCCCCCCCCCTGCTCCGGAGTTAGTCACTGGCGAAGTCAGAGGCTAAATCCGTAGTGGGCGTGCCTGAACCTCTGTGGATAGGGGCACGAGAAAATAGTTCCCACTCCCCACAGCTCTAATAGGTCTTGTCAGAGTGAAGACGGGCCAATATGTTTGTATACATAACTGTAATGGCAAAGATGTTGTGGTTCCAACCAACCCACCCTCTGGCTATGCCAGTTGTGATTTGTTTTTTTGTTTTTTAAATTTCGTGTATGGCTTTGGTTTCATAAATAGGGCAAGTGTCGTATATCGGTTGGTTCAAGCAGTGCAGCTATGTAAGAATACACCACTATTTTTGTAATCCACATACATGTACAACGAAACAAATATCATTATGTGTAGAGAGGTATTATTACTCCAGGCGCATGTTCACCCCCCACCCCTGCTCCAACAAAATATATATATATATATATATATATATATATATATATATATATATATATATATATATATATATATATTCCCCAAATATATATACCGGGGCAAAATGGCTCTACTCTCTGCCCCCATAAACTTCGCAATCCACAATTTAAACCACTGCCTGCATAATTTATGCACAGGCGATTGTATCCTGCTAGTTTTGTAACCTTTCGTGCATAAAATTATGGTACACTGATAGCATTCCCCCACGCCTTTTATATTAATGTTACTGCTCACGCCCCCCTCACACCCCCCCCCCCCCCCCACCTTTTTTAAAACAAATAATTTAATGCAACCCGACCAAAAATAAAGATGCCACGGTTTTAAACAAGTCGAGGCCGGATCGTCGCCACGCCTTCTATTTTCGTGCTCCTCTGCATATCGGGATTCCATTATAAAAGTCGAATAACAACAACAACAAAAATTAAGATGAAAAACAAGAAGAAAACCAAAAAAAACCAAGACATTTTAATTTATCAGTCCTGACAAGAAAAGTTAGCATAGGATGTTTTAAATGTTGTTTTGGTTGTATTCGACGTTCGTCACTTCCATGTTCTTGTGCTTCAATTTACTGATGTAAAAATGGTTTCGTCGATTTAAATCATGTCATGTGAATGAATGAATGAATGAATGTTTAACGATCATAAAAAATGGCTACCTATGTAATGTCAAATAATATAAAAATTCAAGGTTTAAACAAAAACAGAATGTGCTAAAAATACAAATACAAATATCACAGAATTTTACGGTTGAATTTTACTCTAAACTTCAATTTGTGCTGTATTGGCCATTCTCAATTAAAACCACGGTGAGGTCAATCAAATGTACCCTGTAGTCAAATACCTGAATGTCTTCTGGTTGGCTTTTTAATTAAACAACGATATTTCTAAATAAATTAAGGCGAAAACTTAATCGGCAGATCGGTTTATTTTGCTATCGACCTATGCGAATCGGCAGCCATTATTGAAATTTGTCTAATTTGTCTTGTGGTGGTGGTGGTGGGGGGGGGGGGGGGGGCATGGTTAACTTGTCATACGAAGAGGTCAATTAAAGGACGTACAGGTGGTCAACATGATCGTGACTGATTACAAATAGCAGGTGTTCAATAAATGCTAAAGTGAGCAAAAAATAATAATAATAACTTGAGGAATATTGAACTCATTGTTTACTTAACCTCTCTAATTTGCTTTTATTTGATATATTTTACAACAAATCAAAAGATGAAGGATATCTAACATCTACGCATACAGTATTTTCTATTATTCTCTGTCTATATTACTTAACGGATTCTTCCCAAGCTGCCAAAACAGATATGCCATTTCCCTGCGGTTAGAGAGGACGGCCCAAATAAATAGATCCTGTTCCGGATTTTCAAAGTCGGCCCTTCCTGCAAAAACAATATTAAAAATATGTTATTTTAAAATAATTATAAATTGTAAACACTCTAGAAATTTTTTTTTTTTTTTTCTTTTCATGAATATTTAGTCCAATTTCGGAAATCAGGCTTTGTTGAAAAGAAATTAATATATCACATATTTAAGTTAACGAGCTACACAGGTCTCGTCAACATGTAAGTATCTGATCAGGGTATGTGGCTCTATTATATCACCTTATAGGAATGAACATAAATTACTGTTCTTTTGTATGCACTTTCCCACAGACAGGCCTATCATGGGGCACTGGTTGATATGGTTAAAACACCAGGTGGGTCCACCAAGGGTGATCAATCACTTGAATTAGCCTACCTTAGGCAAGCTCTCTACCACTGAGCTACATTCCACCCATAGAATACATTTACAGTATGTCTGAGATTGGGCAAACTCATTGTGCAAATCTAGAAATCGAAATAACTGGAATTCCAAATGAGTCACACAAAAGTCAGTAGCAACTGGATTCCAACAATTCTCAACCTGGAGGTAGGGTGAGCAGAATCAAAGATGGCGGATGTTAGTAGCCCGGTGCCGAGCAAATGCAATTTATGCAGTGCTGTAAAAACATCAGTGGAGATATATTTACCAACAAAAATAAGGCTTATGTTCAAATTTTGTATGATTGGTAGATTTTAAAATATAGTTCTCACTGAATTCCGACCTCCCAGTCATGCACTCCCATAATTTTACTGATGTTTATTACCACTGTTTCAGTTTTGTTTTACTTAAACTGTTTACCATTTACATGTTTGAATCTTCGGTCAAAAATTTAATCTGTATTTTAGGAAGCAGTTTCCCCAAGAAACCTTTCATAATTACACAATAGAATAGATGTTTAACGACACCCCAGCACACAAAAAACCACATCAGCTATTGGGTGTTAAACTATGTAATTATACAGGTTAACATTTTTCTCAGAGTTGCAGGATTACCATAAAAAAAGAACAGTGGGCCATCAGTACAAAATACAACCCACATTGTTCCAATTAAAATAATAATAAATCATAAATAATCAGGGGTTTTTCATACTATTAGATTTTGTTTCCTTAAAAAAATATTACAACTTTTCATTGTGATCAGTACAGTACAAGTACTTGTAACTATAGACAAGTATACATTTTTATCACAAACATGTGTACATGGTTATACATGTGCAAGGTGAAAACCAGCATAGGAAAGAAATGCATAAAGTGAACCTAATATATAGTTTATTGCCTGAATTCGAGTGTGAGCGCCAAACAAAAATGTATCATGCGAGTTTGAAAATTGTTTTATAAACACAATAAAAAGATCAGTCTATAAATGATAACAGTAATGTGAAATTGTTACAAAATATATGTGAATCAATACAATGCTTATAGCAGTGTTTATTTGAACCATATCAGGGAACAATATTTCAAATCTTACTAGGTACATGTATCTGGAAGTTGGTTCACATACTTTTGTTTTTAACTATTAAGAAATAAGTTATTCCCTTTAATGTTTGAAGGATTGCAGGAGAAAAATATTAAGTTAATGGGAAATTCCCATTCTTACTGTCAGACTAGTTAATCTCTATGTAAATATGCCACCTCTTTGGATTTTTTAATAATGGATTTATATATCAGGTAACAGTAAAAACAAGAATAATTATAGACTCATTTCTATACATAAAACTTGCAGAGCCTTCCTTATTTCAGTTATTTTGACATATACATGTATATTCTTTTGTTGTCAACAAGCCAATTTTTATTTCTGCTATGAAAGTCATAGAAAAGTGACTCAACACAAAGATATGGAGATTAAGCAATGTGAAAAAGTCGAAATGTGCGAACCTAATGCCAATTGGTGCAATTGTATTCCCCACACCAAACTGTGTGCATTTTTTGAAAGTGTTGTCAACATGGTGCACATATTTGCAGAAACTTACCACATGCAAAGGATCTTCAGCCATGAAATAAATTATTTTTCTGTTGATATATTTGTCATACCAAATTATATAACTTGTTAACAAACCCATTAAATATACTAGTCAAAAGAATTTTAAAGACAAAAAATGTTGGGGGTTAGAGCATAAAACATGTATGCCACATACATAAATATTAGAGGTGTGCGGTATTTTCCTGTCGTGGTACTTACCGGTACGTTGTTTACTGTATCGGTATACTTCGGGACTTTCCGTGGACGATAACTTTACGGACATTTCCGAGAAATAAATTATCAGTGTCATGAAACAAAATACATAATTCCGAGAAATTATTTTAAAAGCATCCAATCTTAATGATTGTTTGTGTTCCATTAACAAATCTTTGAAAAAATTACGGAATTTCCCAAAGTATCTAGAATCTCAAAACGTTGCCATTAACAAAAACATGGTAGATGACGAGTTTGTTGTTCGCAACACACATGCGATATTGGACATTTGCAGGGCTCGCCCTGTTGTTCGTCAAAGTCACAAATTACAAAAAATAATAAAAATAATTGGCAATAGAATTTTCGATTTGGCGAAAAAAATTGAGAAAGTTTTTTAATGTTTATTTTTAGTCACCAAAAATGCTTTCAACCAATTTTGTTCGACAGATATGCCTCGCGGTATGCATAAGCGCCATTTGCATGTCCGGGTGACTAGTCTACTATTCAATAGTGAACTGCTTGTCATAAAGCTACAACATTCGATCAAATAATATGAAATACTGTTCAAAACATGTTGCATTGTTGATACTGAATGTTTTATTACTAGCTACAGCAAGGTGTACCTTTTATTTGTCACGTTTCGAGCGTTTTGTCGTGTCAGATAATGTTGTAAAATCTAGGTCACGTGGTTGAGTTCATTTTACTGTAGTGGGTGCGTTGATGAGGATTACATATTGTTTCTCACATATATGCAATCATTATTAGTAAACAAAATCAAAGTTTACAGATTTAATTTTAAACATATTCAGTGGGGGAATTATTATTTATTGATGCTATGTCTACTGATATAATATTAGCATCAAAGTCTCGGATCATGTTGCAATGAATTTATGAAACTGAAAGAGCTTTTTTCCAGTTGTGAAAGTCTGAAAGACAGTCACACGTCAGTGTTTTGAGACCAATAACATATAATGACGTTTTCTTTGTCTTTGTTTTGGGTGACTGGCTATAATCTTGAGTTGGATACGAAAACAATTATAAACAGTATTCAGTTTAAAACATACATATAAGTTAGGAGGAGGGGAGTTACGCACTTAATCCCCCCCCCCCCCCACACACACACCAAAGCCCAACTATCTCATTTGTATTCATAAAATAAAATAATGTCAGTGTGGCTATTTTGTTTCTAAATTGTGTTTCTTCTATAAACATGAATTCATTACCAAAGAGATTAAAAGATACAGGGCCATAGCACATAGCACATAGCCTATATATATATATATATATATATATATATATATGAACTGAACTGAAGGGTTTTACGTGCACATTCAGAGTAAGCTGTTGTAGCGCACGCCTATACTGGGCACAGGGACCGGCCTTGGCCGGATCTCTCTGTCCAGGACAGGAAGGGGGGGGGGGGGGGTAGAAGAAGGGACGCCTGCACTGACAAGTGCAAAGGAGCACCAGCAGTCCAAATGTTGGTGACAGGCGAGGTGTATTTGGTGCTATGGAATTTTTAAAGTCCCGTGGGATTATATCGAAAGAGAAAGGGTGCGCGTTTACATGAAGGAATTTTGCGCAATTTTGATGGTCGTTCTAATTGAAATAGTGAGGAGAGCTAATAGGTTTTGCTTTTAGTATTCCGAAAGTAGCTCTTTATTATGACCTTCTTGATGATGTAGGGGTGTTTCCCTAGGTTGTCCGTAGGGCCCTGAGAAAGGGCCTGATCTCCTGTGATCGTGGCATGACAACCCAGGGGAGACTCGAGCAATTGTGTATTAGGACGAGGTAGAGGCGGTGATAGAGAGCTTGATGTTGGAAGCTGTCGCCGTGGAGGTGAGGTGTGTTCGTCCGTTTTGCCGTTTGGCCCAAGTCCTGCTAGCGCCAAGGAAAGTTTTTGTTTTGGTTTGGGTGAAGGGGCTGGTATTCTTTTGTCCAGCCCCTTCTGGGTGCAGTGCATAGTGTACTCGGAGCCGGTTTCTTTTGTCCGACTCCTTATTTGAGTACGTGCTGGGCCATTATTTTGGTTTTGTGTACGGGCGGGTGTATTGTTATCATTAGTCAATGCACCCTGTAGTATGTTGCGAGTGCATGCTGTGTTCATGTTTGCCTATTTTTTGTGTTATGGTTGTTCTTACTGTATTGAGTCCTTATTCTGTTTCCAACGGCTATCAAAGCCACCCATCCCCCCCCCCCCCCTCTCCTTGAATTGCATAGTGAATGCAAGGAGGTGGTGGTGGTGGTGGTGGGGGGGGGGGGGGGTTATTAGTTACTCTAGCTATTCTAATTTGAAGGGGGTTTCCCGTATAATATGAGTGTGGATTTAAAAAAGCCTAGTGCTTTGCATATGATAATTTTTAGTAGTAGGTACGGCTCGTTCACAACAGTCACGCGAGTATCGGTAGTTATGCCTCCCAGTCCCACCCAGGCCCCCCTAGGGAATTGTGGCTATCTAGTTACTTAGATAATTGGTTAGTTAATCTTACTTGTATCTTGTTTTCTCTTTAGTGGTCATCGTCTGCTCTGTTGTATTAATTATCACTCACCTTAGTCTGCTGTGGAAGGAATCGTACCTACTACCATACATACATACATACATACATACATACATACATACATACATACATACATACATACATATAAGTGCATAAACATTTAAATATATTTTATTGAAGTCCTCCGTTTATGTACATTTTCTGGTCGTTGATTAGTTAATCCGCTCACTTGTTGTTTCTGTAAAAGAGGTGGTATAGATGGTGAGTTCTATCCTGATTAAGTGCTTTGGTGACCCTGGTTTGGTTTTTGGTTGAGGATATCAATTGCTACTGGAACTTATTTACAGCATGCACATATAACATAAGGCATTATATAATACAGCAATCTCCCAACAGTTGGGTACGTGGGAGCCTAATATTAGCATTATAATTTTTGTACTGTCGGTTGGCTATCTTACCGCCAGAACCACCCTCCGAACTGAAGTGCTAATCGGGTCGAGTGCAACAGGGTGGCAGCTTCTCTTCTGAGGGTGGGTGGTGGCTATTAGGTTAATCTTGGTTGGTTAGCAGCTAGTATTTCCTTATTATTTTCCCTATTTTTATCTTTTTGTCTGGTGCTCAGCCACTGGTTTGGAATGCTAATCGTGGTCGAGTGCAACAGGGTGGCAGTTCCGTTCCCAGTGGATGAGGGGGTGACAATTAATTTTATAGTTTAGGTTTGGTAGATTGCACAAACTGATAGAGCGCGTGAAAGATTTCATTTTTAGTTTTTTTTATCTGGTTGTAGCAGGGTATTAGGTATTATGGTGGCAGGGTTGCTAATGTTAAGTACTTTTAGCAGTTGCATTCTATGATTATTATGCAGTGGGCAGTCCAGGAGATAGTGTTTCATATCTTCTGGCGTGCCGCACTGACCGTTACGTGAACTTTCATTTACAATAGACAGACAATTGTTAAGTGCTATTGAGTTTCCTGTCCGTAGTTTAATTATTGTTTTATCAATTTGAGAATTTTTGTGTTTAGGTCTAATAGAGTTAACGATGGGTTTGATATTATAGTGCCAGAAGCTTTTAGTTTGGTCCCAGCTTTCCTGACATAAATTATTGTAATGTTTTTTAGCTATTGATATTAGTTCAGAAATGCCTAGTGGGATAGTTTGCTTATGCTTTATGTTGATGGCAAGTGCTTTTTTGGCCTCGTAGTCTGTTATTTCGTTACCCATAATTCCTACATGAGCTGGGACCCATTCTAGAGTTCCATCTAGTTTTAGCTGATTTAGTTCAATTAGTTCTTTATAGATGGCTGAGATTATGTCTGGTCCAGTGGTTCTATTAGATTGAATGGATTAGATGGAACTGAGACTATCGGAGAAAATTACACGTTTTGGGTGCTTGTGTTGGGTTTTTTTATCCATTTTAGTGCTTCTAAAATGGCTGTCAGTTCTGCTGTATAAACTGAAAGGTTATCTGACAGCCTAGCAATTTTGATTAATTTAGGATACCAGGTAATGTTTTCTTCTACTAATGCATATCCAACCCTGCCATTATCTGGGTTTTTGGAGCCATCTGTGAAGATGTGGGTGTGCTCCGGGTAATTTTCGTTGGCACAGGCTTCGAATAGGATCTTTTTAAAGGGTGGGAAAGGCGTTTTATCGGTAGCAGTTTTAATTAGATAAGGTGTGTGGCAATACACTGGTTGGTTTAGGGTGTGCATTGCCACTGGTATATCGTCAATTCCTATTTCGGTTTCTATATTATATCCTGTAGTAGCAAAGGAGTTACCTATTTTTGAGTTGGATTTTAAGACTACCCCTATTTTTTTTTGCCACTGGGATGAGTTCCTGCACTGGGTGTTCATGATCAAATGAGTGAACTTTAAGGTAGTACTTAAAGTGTTACAGCTTTCTGCGATGGTCCAGTGGCATGATATTAAATTCTGCTTCTAAACTTTGTCCATTGGTATTGTTTGGTACCCTAGCGATTATTCTGAGAGCTTGATTTTGAATTATATCTAATTTATGTAGTAAGTATGGGGAGGCGCTACTGTAGGCTTGGGCTGCATAGTCGAGTATGGAGAGTATGCAGGCTTTGTATACCATGAGCATTGCCTCAGTTTGCGCTCCCCAACTCGTACCTGATATAGCCCTAAGTAGGTTTAGTGGGGTTTTTTTTTATCTATTGACTAAGTTTAGAATATGTTGTCTAAATGTTAATTTTGAGTCAAAGATGACTCCTAGAAATTTAAATTCTTTAACTCTAGGTATTGGTTTGCCGTTGAAAGTTAACTGTCCTTCTTCTGGTATATTTTTTTTTGCTAAAGATCATGAATACGGTTTTAGTTTCTGATAGTTTAATGCCCCAGGTTAGGGCCCATTGAGTGATTCTGTTCATATCGAGTTAGCTTTTTGTTTATTAGAGAGTGCTGGTTTATGTTTTTGAAGGACTGTGGGTATAGCGCGGTGTCCTTGAATGGCTTTAACTTTTTTTTACACATGTCACTAATGGTTGTTCTATTATTTATTTCATTACAAAATGTTTGCCAGCTGTTTTGTTTTGCTGAAATTATTAGTTTGCTGACTTCGTTTTTGGCTATTTTGTATTTAGTATGATATTCTGTTTTGCCAGTTTTTTAAAAGATTTTCCTCATACGGTTTCTAAGATTGCATTTATTTTTGATCTCCTCAGTCCACCAGTTGACTGGTTTATTTTTCCCAAAGGGTTTAGTTATTGGTATATGTTTTTCGGTTATTTTTAGAATGTTGTTAGTGAGTTCGTTAGTAGCTTCATTTATGTTTAGTTCAGTTTTAACTTTAACTTTTAGACATTCTTTGGAGAAGGCTGCCCAGTTTGCTTTTGAAAAATTAAATTTAGGTGTGAATACTTCTTCTTCTGTGAAGGTTTCATTACAATTATATTTGGTTATTATGGGCATGTGGTCACTAGTAAGAGCTTCCAAAACTTCCCAACTTGAATTAGCTCCTATGTTGTTTGACGTGATTGTTAGATCGACGGCTGTAGTGCCTCCATTGATATCGGAGATATAGGTGATGCTACCGTCGTTTAGGCAGACTAGATTGTTGTTATTAATGAAAGTTTCTAGTATTTCACCTTGGAGATCCGTGTTGGGGTTGCCCCATAAAGTACTATGGCAGTTAAAGTCTCCTACGATGATTATGTTATTGTTTGAGCTAATAAGTTTATTATAGTCGTTTAGGATTATTTTGTTATGCTCTGGACCTGGCGGGCTATATACATTGATGACGTCGATACTCCTTGTAACATGTTGTATTGTTAGACCGAGGACTTCTACGTTATTTTACTTGGGCCTGCGGAATTGGCACGATATTTGGAGGGTTGGGGACGTATGCAGAACCTCTAGTGGGGTGGCACAGGTTACATTTTTTAAATCTTTATATAGAGCAGAACAAAAACATTGGCTACTGAATGTCAAACGTTTGGTAATTTTGATATATAGTCTTAGAGAGGAAACCCACTACATTTTCTCATTAGTAGCACATACCACGACCTTTGCTATTCCAGTCGTGGTGCACATACGTGAATGAGAAACAGCCCAATGGGCCCACCGACTGGAATCGATCCTAGACCTACCACGCGTCCGACGGAGTGTTTTACCACTGGGCTACGACCCGTCCTAGACATCAGGGGGCATTCAAATACTACGTAACGCTGGAGGGGTGGGTGGGTGTGTACGTTTTGTAGCGTTACAGGTGGTGGGTGAGTGTACTGAACAGCGTTACGTAAAACACTATTTTTTATTACAAATTTTTTATTTTATTATTATTATTATTTTGTTTTTGTGTGGGGGGGGGGGGGGGGTCATAAACGCTATGTCACGGCAACACAGTTTAAACTTCAACGTATTAACGTAGGTAGTAATAGTTGAAAACACAAAACAATGATTATAAACTGATTTGAAATATGTGTTCTAGTAAACTTAGCTTAAAACGTATGTCCCAAATGTCCGATTGTTACTCCGTAGGCAGTGATGGTTTGCCTGTTCTCAATAACTCATTCCATCATAAGTGGTTAGCCCAAGAAGGCCTACTGTTCTAGAGCTAGACAAACATTTAGACAGTTACGTCCTATGCTTGACGTTAAATACCATTGCATTGATAATATTTGAGTTCGCGATAACAAATATTTCACATATTAATCACTAATGTACTAATGTTTCTAAACAAGAACATGAACTAAATTCAGTACGGTAATCCAGATAATAATGACTGGAATTGACACACTACATTATTTATTCAGACATTCATAGGTTTATGGAGTTTGTTTATTCTTGAAACTAAATTGATGTTAAGACGATTTAACTTGAACTAACTTGAACAATAATATATTGTAGCAAATTGAAAACATAAAGGGACCTGTTTGCCTGGGCCATCAACTGAAATAAAAGTAGCTGTATAAAAGTTACTGATAGTTAATAGCTACTGGTATAATTACAATGGTGATAATAGAATACATTTGTTTAAACTTTGTCATTTTCATAATTTTTCCAGTTCAACTGAACTACAGAATTTATTCATCTGTTATGCTTATTTCATTTACATTTTAAGGTCTTAAAATACAACAAGGCTCTACAACTATGTTCTACCTATAAGTATTAGCTATTCTCTAAGTGAGATGTTTAGTCCTGCTTAATGGTTACTCAACTTTAGAGGGAAATAGAGTGTCAAAATCTCTACTGGTAGGTACTTCATTGTAGTATGTCATATTTGTTTGGCCCCTAAGTTCAAAGGCACATAGATGACATTGTATGTTGAGCAATTATTGTATCACTGATTCGCATTGATTAGTATGATGTCATTACTAATGTGGTATACCGTGGTACATTACAAAAAACCGCGGTATACCGTGGTACGTTTTTTTCGCGGTACCCAACCCTAATAAATATAATTAATACATTATATAAATGGGAAGATTACACTGGCCGTGGTGACCATCGGATTTAAACCTGGTAGGAATTGGGTTTGCATCCTGATACTGGCTCCCACCTAGGGCAAGTTTAACGATTCATTAGGTAGGTGGAAGGCCACTTCCAACTTCTCTAGAAGTTCACTAATGACTAACAACTAACGATAACTCACTGTTCTGGACTGATAGCCCAGATAGCTGAAGTGTCTGCCCAGGACAGCATGTTTGAACCTTAATTGGATATAAGCACAAAAATAAGCATAAGTGAAAACATTATGGAACACTAAATTAAATTAAATAAAATTAGATTTAAATAAGATTAAATGAAATCACCAAACCGGACCTACCCTTCGTCGATTGTTCCAGCTCGTCTCCGTCACCCTTCGACAATTTGGTTGGCCTAATCACTGTAAATTTCGTGTCTGGAACAACAAACAGTGATTAAAATGAATCCACAGCTAATTCTTGTATGTATCTCTGTTCACCATATTAGGGGCGGGACACGCCCAGTGGTAAAACACTCGCCTAATGCGCGGTCGGTCTAGGATCGATCCTCATCAATTGGCCAATTGAGCTATTTCTCGTTCTAGCCAGTGCACCACGACTGGTATATCAAAGGCCGTGGTGTGTGATATCCAGTCAGTGGGATGGTGCATATAAAAGATTCCGTGCTACCAATGGAAAAATGTAGCGGGTTTCCTCTCTAAGACTTTATGTCAAAATTACCAAATGTTTGACAAACCCAATGGCCGATGATTAATAAATCAATGTGCTCTAGTAGTGTCGTTAAACAAAATAAACTTTAACTTCAACTGTCTACCATATCTGACCTACAAGTCAGGGCTCAACCTGGTCATAACTAAATTAGTTAATAGCTAATTTTTATACAAAGTGGCTACAACATTTAGTATTTGGCTGATAAAATGTTGTTTAAATTAGCCATTTTAAAATACTTTTCATGGCAATACTCTAAATATATATAGCATGGTGGTTGCATCATCAGAGGCATGTTGAGGAGGATGAGTGATCGCTGGCTAGACTGGTTTTTGTGCCTAACAGAAGATGAATGTGATGTGACAGAAGTCAATGATACCAGTCAAAAGGTTTCCATGCACTCGACCTTCTGAACCAGCTTTTAAAGGTGATAATGATGATATCATATACAGGAAAATATAACCAGTATGACACACTGTGTGTCATCATGATTTCACGTGTACAACGAATGAAGTAATTTTGGGAAGAGACGTCAAAACATAATGCAGATTCCAGTCTTAGCTCTGTATAATTGCTTACTAAAATGGCGTCATTTCGGAAAATGACGTCGTTTTATCTCCTTCTAGTTACATTTGACACGTTTTGACATGGTCCTAGCTTGCTATTAAAAAAAAAATATATATATATATATTATGGATAATGTGGATAATTATTACACTCGCATGTGAATTTTACTGATTTTATGAAACTCATGTCAGGATTCATGTATTACCCTTGCTCTCACTCTGGCAATACAAGAATCCTTAACCTCGTTTCGTAAAATCAGTATGACAATATCTATTAATCAGGGAGTGATCACGTGATGTTGGACCTGGGTAGACGTTTTCGAAGAGCTCCTAGAAAAATCGTAAATTTCAACAGATTGAAAGTAAGTCTTTGTATGAAACTGTTGTATAGTGTGTGTATTATACCGTGGTACGCATAGGAGCTTAGCTGGCTTAAAACAGAGAAAGAACATAATTTTCAAACCGTAGATGATATTTTATGTATTAATATTTGGCTGAATGATAGAATACTCATTGATCGTAAGCCATTTCTATATAAAAACTATTTTGAAAAAGAAATTATTTTTATAAACGACCTTTTGACGAAAAAGGTGATATTTTAACATATGATCAGTTCATAAACAAATACAATATATCCACCAACTTTATTAGCTATGCTTCGTTAACAAATGCAGTAAAAACGTACATATATGGTTTAGATAATTTGAAAGATAACAGATTTAAAATGGTTAATAATCCCATTCTTCCATTTAAACTTAATTTTTTATTAAAAAGACAAAGAGGATGTAAGGATATGTAAAACTTATTAAACTCAAAATCCATAACTCCAAAATCGCAAGCTAAATACACCAATCAAGGTTTTATCTTTTCATCAAGTGAATGGGCAAAATATTATTTACTACCTTTTCAGTGCACTGAGAATTCAACATTAGTATGGTTTCAATACAGACTAGTTCACCAAATCTTAGCTACAAACACTTTCTTATATATTAAACATGTGTAGCTTTTGTAACAACCATCCAGAAACTATACCATATCTATTTTTTGAATGCAATAAGGTTCACAACTTATGGGTTGCAGTACAAAACTGTATATTGACTCAGACTGGTATTATAATTAATTTCAATAAAAATAATGTCATCTTTGGTATGATTAATAATGAAAAATCTATCTTTCTTAACTGGTTAATTATTAACATAAAATATTATGCTTATGGAACTAAGATACAAAACACGAATTTAGAAATCAAAGTTGTTAAAAATCTGTTGAAATAAAAGTTTGAAATAGGAAGATTGGAGAAAACGTAGAGTGTTTTCTATTTTATAGATACATTACCTGTCCTCAAACAATTGCTTCCACCACCCCACCCCCCCCCCCCCCCCCCCCCCCCCCCCCAGTGGACTGGTCCAAACATCCCAACAGAAAATGGGATGGCCTAAATCTTCTACTGCATGCTCCCTTGTAGTTCCGGTCATGTGACTATAGCTTCCTTCTTTTTCTTTGGACCAGTCCACTAGCGTATGGGGGGGGGGGGGGGGGGGGAGGGGGATGCACTTGTTTGAGGACAGATAATGTTGAAAAGAAATTATTTTATATAAAAATTGCAAATACGAAATGTTTAATAAACAATGGGATCCATAGGATAATCTATTTAATGATAACGAGTAACTGAAATATATAATGCTAGCTTAATTTCGTTGTTTTCTATGGCTTGTTTGCAGTTAGCGGAAAACAAGAAAAAGAAACATACACCTGGCGTATAACTATGTCTCGGCTTTTACTTCTTTCTCCTTTTCTTACCCTCTCTAGCAATTACATGTATGTATATTTACTACTCTTGTACCCACTTACTTGGGTGCCTTTTTGTATATATGTACAGTCAGACCTCGTTACTACGACATTTACTCCATCCGACAACACATTGTTTGAACATCAATGTTATTCTGTTTATTACACCGGAATTCACACCTTCCGACACCGACAGAGCAAATTGGGAACAAACGTGCATCCGAAGTCTCAAAACACTCTTTACAACGACATTACATAATCACAGATGCCGTAACAGGTTGGCAGTACACACACCCGTTTGTCACCCTTGATTTCGTTGCCAGCCGACAGTGTCACATGATGTCCAAATTACCGATGTCGGCTAAATCTGTAAGGCGTGTATTGCTTTTGAAAATAAGTCTTTAGTCTCATTCAATTAAAGGATTAACTTCGACCAATCAAGTCAACGAGTTTTATGACATTTTGTAAACAAAGTAGGTACCAATCGATTAGACTGACAGTAAATGCGCCATGATTAATAATAATATACTTAATATTTAATAATGGTCTGTGATCCATCCCCGTCGATTGGGCTATTTCTCATTCCAGTCAGTGCACCACGACTGGTATATAAAATGATGTGGTATGTGCTATCCTGTCTATGGGATGGTGCATATAAAATATCCCTTGCTACTGTTGACACCCAATAGCCGATGATTAAAACATCAATGTGCTCTAGTGGTGTTATTAAATAAAAGACATTTTTTTTATAACGGCAATTTCGATATAACGACAATTTCGATATAGCGACAAAGTGACCCAGGGACGAATGTGGTCGTTGTAACGAGGTCTGACTGTATATGTATGTGTGTGTATATATATATATATATATATATATATATATATATATATATATATATATATGTGTGTGTGTGTGTGTGTGTGTGTGTGTGTGTGTATGTATATGTATATGTATATATGTATGTATATGTATGTATATGTGCAAGTATACATGTTTATATATATATATACTGACACACAATGAAAACGCAAAACATATATTTTTCAATATTTTGTTGTGATTAATGAAAAATATATTTATTGGACTTAAAATAACAATTTATGAGAGGAAGCCATTGATTGGTACTTTTGTTTGGGTTTTAATCCTGGTTTTGTTCTCGTTACACATACAATAGAAGAAACACACAAAATGGTGTGAAATGCATTCACTACATGATCAATCATGATGCATGCAATGCACGTGAAATGTCAGTATGTGGACACATAAAAGTCACGTAACGGTGTCATATTCCTCGTCACATTAAGAATGCCATAACTCAGAGAAGAACAAAGGGAGCGAGCGTTGGGCATGGTTCAAGGGGGGGGGGGGGGGGGGGAGGGACTTCGCAAAGCCAAGTTGCTAGGACCTTCAGAGTCCATACATCAACTATTGGACCACTTGTTGAACGTCATCGACTTCGACCTGGTCAACGCCCCGTTACGACCCCACGCCAAGATCGGCAGATTCGACGACACCACCTCCGTGACCGGTTCAGAACTGCGATGACAGCAAGCAACACGATAAGATGTCATGGAAGGCCTATCCATCCGATGACGGTCATCCGTCGACTCAGAACGGCTGACTCAGATGCAGACGCCCGTACAACGGTAACATCATGACACCGCAACATCGTGCTGCGAGACTACAGTTTGCTCTCCAGAATGGTAATTATCCACCAGCCTTTTACCGGAGCATTGTTTTCTCAGATGAGTCCCGTTTCTCTGTCTCCTTTGGCGATGAAAGAGCATGTGTGTACAGGAGACTCCATGAACGGCACGCTGACGGATGTGTGAGGGAACGTGATCGGTTTGGCGGCGGTTGTCTGATGGTATGGGGGGCAATCAACTGTGATTTCAGAAGTGATCTCATCATTGTCCACGATGCCCTTACAGCCCAGCGTTATGTTGACGTTATTCTAAGACCAGTTCTCCAGCCACTTTTGCGCCGTCACCGAAGACCAGGAGGTCCCATTCTGTTTCAACAAGACAATGCCCGTCCACATACTGCAAGAATTATCCAGGCATTCCTGCAACAAGCCGGTATCACCGTTATGAACTGGCCCGCCGTTTCACCGGATTTGAACCCAATTGAACACATGTGGGATGAGTTAGGATGTCGTGTACGTCACCGCCAGCCACCACCGCGTAATGTCGCTGAGCTTGCACAGGCGTTGCAGGAGGAGTGGAGAAACATTCCTGTGGCGTATGTGAGATGTTTGTGCCAATCCTTTCCCCGCCGTCTTCACGCATGCTCACGGGCTAATGGTGGACACACCAGATACTGACCTTGATATTGGGGGGGGGGGGGGGGGGGGGGGGGGGGGGGGGGGGGGGGGGTGCAACTCGATTGCTCATGATAATTGGCCATGTTTCCATGTGATTGTATCTCATGAATACCAGTCATTAATGTCATATTACATTATCCATCAATTCATTAATAGTTTGTCGTTATTTCCAATGAAAAGTTGTTTTTGCGTTTTCATTGTGTTTCAGTATATATATATATATATATATATATATATGTGTGTGTGTGTGTGTGTGTGTGTGTGTGTGTGTATGTGTGTCTTTGTATATGTAAGTATGTGTATATATGTGTATGTATGTGTATGTATATGTTTGTATATATATATATGTGTGTGTGTGCGTGTGTGTTTATATACACATGCATATGTATGTGTGTATATCTATCTATCTATATATCTATATATATCTATATATATATATATATATATATATATATATATATATATATATATATAGATGTGTGTGTGTATGTATGTGTATGTGTATGTGTATGTGTGTATGTGTATCTATGTGTGTATGTGTATGTATGTATGTATATGTATGTATGTATGTATGTATGTGTATATATGTGTATGTGTATGTGTTTATGTGTATAAATGTGTGTATGTATATGTATGTATGTATGTATGTGTATATATGTGTATGTATCGGAGGACATCCGGGCACGTGTGTATGTATTTGTGTGGATATATGTGTTGTATATTTATTATATGTACAGCAGTGATTTGGGGCTCCCATCCCTGACACTGCTGTGTTTGTGATCTGGGACAATAAACAAATAATAATAATAAAAAACAATTAGGGAGGGGGACGGCTCCTGCCCACCCCCTTTAGATCCGCCTCTGGATAATTTGTAAAACTTTAAAAAAAACAAAAAAAATCACGTGACCAACAAATGACATCTTAGGTCTGTGGATGTGAAATATTATAATTGCATACCAAAATGACGCCATTTGAAATATTTTGATATGTCCTTGCCCTATCAATACTAGAATAAAATCAGTACAACACACAAGCTTGTATAATAATCTCTATTTGTAACTATGAGTGAGTGCTCCACAAGGCTCAATGGGTAGGTGTAAACCACTTGCACCGACCAGTGATCCATAACTGTTTCAACAAAGGCCATGATTTGTACTACCCTGCCTGTGGGAAGCGCAAATAAAAGATCCCTTGCTGCTAATCGGAAAGAGTAGCCTATGAAGTGGCGACAGCGGGTTTCCTCTCAAAATCTGTGTGGTCCTTAACCATATGTCTGACGCCATATAACCGTAAATAAAATGTGTTGAGTGCGTCGTTAAATAAAGCATTTCTTTCTTTCTTTCTATTTGTAACTAATATTTTCACAACTTGGGAATCTTCTACTGATCGGCAGCAAGGAATCTTTTATGTACATTATTTCACAGCAGGACAGCATATACCACAGCATTTGATATACTAGTCAGGAAAAGGAAAGAAATGTTTGTGTAACAACACATTACCTCATTTTAAAATAGGGCTATTTGGTGTCTAACATGTTATTTCAACACTTGGCCTTGTGCTATAATGAGTTAACTATTGAATGACACCATATGCATTCTAAGATCCTGCCATTGCATTAAACTATCACACTCTATTAGAGTCTTAAGTCTAAACTCTTCATGTTTTATAAGCACGGAGCCAGGTCTAGATAGTGAGAAGAAACCCACTGAATGTCACACCTGAATAGCAATTCCCAATCTGGCCCTTGAGCAATCCGGCTATCATTTTGCCGATATATCTCAGCAGGTCTGGATCATTCTCAAAGTTGTTCTTCAGTGGCTGTAAAAAGACATCATACATGCCATTAGTAATGTTGTATAACTACCTAGCATATAGACATAACAATATATGACAGTTTCTTCCACCTTGCTCAAACCAAGCAAATGTCACTGATGAACAACAAGCACCCACTTCAAAAATTTGGTTTCTATTGTTATACAGTGAAACATGTTTAAACTGGACCCGGAACAAACTGAGGTTAGACAAAGTTTTAAAATGGCTAACGGTCAAGAGTTAGAAATTAAAGGATCTTATGTGGTGGACATTCGACTAGGTGATTTTCTGTATGAGCAATCTGTAATTGTAGCGGATATTGTTGAAGATGGAATATTGGGAATGAATTTCTTTGAGCAGTATCAGGTTATTATTAATATACCTCAAAATCATTTACAAATTGGTACTAACATAATTAGATTTTGTTCAGAACAGAGTTCTTATAAATGTTGTAGAGTAACTGCTGCACAAACATTCATCATCCCACCAAATTCTGAACTGGTAATACCAGGTATGGTTCATAAAAGGGGATTGCCATATAGCGAAGGCATAATAGAGCCAGTTTCAAACGTTGATAGATCGAAAAGTTCATTGTTAGCAAAAACATTAGTAACTTGTGAGGGTAACCGAATAGTACCAGTAAGACTTTTAAATACATCCGATGATGAAGAGGTCATTAAAAAAGGTACAGAAATAGGTTTACTGAGCCCCATTAGAGCTTGTGTCCAGGAGTTGGATGATTTAGAATTTAAACAAAAACCTGAGAATGACTATGATGAATTGTTAGAAGCTTTGATTGAAAGTACTCAGGAAAACGTACCTATAGATAGGGTGAAAGAAGTTAGGGACTTCCTAGAGCATAATAAAGATGCGTTCATGAAATCTGATAAAAAGCTTGGTAGGTGTGGTCGTGCTTTACATGACATCAATACTGAAGGTGCTAGTCCAATTAAACAAATACCATATCGTACGCCCCCGGTTAAGAAACGAGAAGTGGATAGGCAAATAGGGGATATGTTGAAGGAGGGCATTATCACCGTGACGGTACATGCTCTTAATTTCTTTTCGCCTGTGGCGATATTAATTGTTTTAGAAGGCCGTGTGCAGTTCCAAATTGCACTTAGCCAAGTGGGCAACTTGTTACGTAACACCTTTGCGCGACGGTCGTCGGGCTGTACGCCTAATACACACCCAGAGCAGGTGCGGAGGCCATGTGGCGAGTAGTTACGTAATACCTCCACGAGTGCGGTTTTTACAACCGTGATTTGGCGACGATCGGCGTCAGCCAGTCTGACGATCAGAGAAAAATATACCGACTCTGGTCGTGGTGGAAACTCACATGATAAGATTCGGTGCCGCGATGTACCCCCAGGCGATATTCGATTTATAATAAATAGCTAGTGTTTTAGAGTTATGAGAAAAAGCAAAAAGGACGGCGCCCAGGGAACGTTAGTCCGTTTGGACTTTGGTAAATATATTATTTCTGCTCTGTTGTATAACCTTGATGTGATTGATGTGACTTTAAATATTTTAATACTGTATTATACCAATATTCTTTAGACAGTGTCTTCGGTCATCTGACGAAGTAAATCGTAGTCTTACTGTTCTATATTTATACGAGTATTTGGTAATATAAAGCTTAGCCAGTCATCCTAGAGGACCTAGGTAAACTGTAGGTTATTGTCTTTATTGTGATAGGTACCAGTATTAATTCTGTGTTACAAGGTTACTGAACGAGTAGTAAGGGTTAATTAAAAATTAACCAGTTAGGAATGGTGGTGTAATTCCTTTATTAATTAAGTTCCCCTGGAAGCGTTTCTCAATTATCACACGTGTGTGTGTTAGCGTTTCTCAATTATCACACGTGTGAGTGTTGTGTCACTGTGAAGTGATTAGCATATTGTGTAAACTAGACACCTAGAGATTAACTAATTAAGTGATCAGTTCTGGGTTGTTATTATTGTTGTTATTAATTAACTACTGCGGCAGTACATTTGTCAGCGTAGATTAATACAGATTCCAAAGTGTATTGTGTTTTTGTTGTGTTTTCTAGTGAACTAAACGTGCTATAATAATATATACTTTATATAAGATCGTATCTCTGATCATACCTAGACGAGCTACAGCGGGTATAACAGCCTGTTACAGAGAGATCTAATAGATATACAGTTAGGAGAGATATTTGGATAATCGTGTTTTATTCAGTTACGGGTATTATAGAATCCCCGTGACAATCACCAATTCTGAAAGTCCATGGGCTTCCCCTATTGTACTTGTCGAGAAGAAAGATGGTTCCATGCGCTTTTGTATTGACTATAGACAGTTAAATAAAGTTACTAAAAAAGATGCATATCCATTGCCGAGGATAGATGATAGCATTGATATGTTACCTGGTTCTAAATACTTGTCTACTCTCGATTTGGCCTCCGGATACTGGCAGATGGGACTTACGGATAATGCTAAAGAGAAAACTGCTTTTACAACCGGGACGGGGTTATATTAGTTTAATGTACTTCCATTCGGACTTTGTAATGCTCCGAGTTCCTTCGAAAGGTTAATGGAAAGAGTATTGGCAGGCTTGCATTGGAAAGTATGTTTAATCTATCTGGATGATATTGTTTTCTCATCCACTTTTGAACAACATTTGGAACGGTTGCAAAGTGTTTTTGATTGTTTACAAGAGGCTGGATTAAAGTTAAAACCACAAAAATGCCATCTATTTAAAACGGAAGTTCTTTATTTAGGCTTTGTAGTTGGAAAGGAAGGCATAAAATCAGACCCTGAAAAGATAAGGAAAATTAAATAATTGTCCATTCCTTGCAGTGTAACTGAGGTTAGAAGTTTCATTGGACTATGCTCATATTATAGGAAGTTAATACACCGGTTCTCAGAAATAGCAATTCCTCTTGTTTACCTAACCAAGAAAAATGTCAGGTTTCATTGGGACGGAACATGTCAGATAACGTTTGATCGGTTAAAACTAGCGCTACAACAAGCTCCAATATTAGCCTATCCAGATTTGTCACAACCATTTATTTTGGATACTGATTCTAGTGAGTAGAGCTCAGGGGCAGTGTTATCACACATTCAAAATGGGGAGGAGAAAGTAATTTACTTCCTGAGAAAAATTATAGCGTAACTCGTAAAGAACTGTTAGCTATGATTAAGGCCATAAAGCACTTTAACCATTATCTGTACGGCAGGGAATTTACATTACGCACAGATCATGCATCGTTGAAATGGTTAACGTCGTTTAAAAATCCAGAAGGACAAGTAGCCAGGTGGATCGAATATTTGAATGCCTTTCAGTTTCAAATTGAACATAGAATTGGAACTAAACATACCAATGAAGATGCCATGAGCAGGAGACCCCTGAAATGTACTAGAATAGTGTTTGATAACTTAGGTTGGACTAAGGCAGAAATACGAGATGCTCAAATTCGAGATCGGGCCATAGGCTTTATAATTGAGCAATTACAAACCTCACTAGTAAAACCTGATTTTGAGATTGTAAGGGCTCTTAGCTGGAAAGAAAAGTCTTATTGGGCACAGTGGGAACAACTGGAAATTGTAGAAGGGATATTAATTAGAAACTGGTTCTGTGAAAAGACGGGTGAGGATTTGAAGTTAGTTGTTATGCCTGAATGTTTTGTCCCTGAACTATTAAGACTGGCACATGATTCCGCTGTGGGGGGTCACTTAGGAATCTCAAAAACTGCTTTAAAAATCAAACAGAAATATTTTTGGGTAGGAATGAGACAATATGTGTCTAGATATATCAGAACTTGTCGCCAATGTGAAGC
>NC_054706.1:50624819-50662769 GCF_016097555.1 Gigantopelta aegis
CCACCCAAAGTGACTTTTAATGACTTAGTGGGTAGGTGTAAGACCACTACACCCTCTTCTCTCTCACTAACCACTAGCAGTTAACCCACTGTCCTGGACAGACAGCCCAGATGACTTAAATGTAGTTTAAACAATATTTATTGCCGTCAAAATGCGGTTTGGGATTGGCCAACAGGCAAGAGCCTATATTAAGGCCTCTCCCTACATTTATAAATACAAGTTTGATACATCAAGATGACAGAAATAGTATAATAATTTAAATAAATTCAAATTAGCTAAGATGAGAAGAATGGAAGAGAGAGAGAAGAAAGGAAAAATAAAAATAGATAGTTGATATGATATTATTTAGTCACAGTTGGGAAGGGAGAAGGAGGAATAATGAATGGTTAGTTATCGAAACGTTTGCTATTAATTATAAAGTCTTGAACAGATTTAAATATAACACTATTTTCGTGGGTACTAAAATTTGGGTCACCAAATAATAAGGTCTTGCAATTAAGATTGTGATATTTTGACGGGTGAGTATTACGAATTGCATTATATAGTGGACAATAACATAAAAAATGTTCTGCATCTTCAATAAGATGTCCACAAGTACAAAATGGACTGTCACTTACGTGTCTTGCAAATTTATGACCATTTAGATCGCTAGTTCCCAAGCGGAGTCGACTGTGTAATATCTGTTGCCTTCTATCACCATCGTAAAAGTAGCACGGTACAATTGGGTCTGATTTATTTAATTCTGATTTAAATCTATTTAACGATGAAGAATTCCTAATATCGGACGTTATATTATTCCATAATTTAACTGCGGAAGGAAAAAAGGAATTCGCGAAAAGTTTAGTTCAACAAAAGTATGTAAGGAGGCGATCTACATTACGAGTGTAATATGGGGTTTCTGCAGAAATGGGGCGTGGTAATTGTAATGTCAAGAATGTGGGGAGCAAGTTATTAGAAAGTTTATACATCATACATAGTTTATGGCGACTTCTCCTTTCTGATAAAGATATAAAACCAGTTTCGCTATATAGTAACTCGTGCGATGTTCCCCGAACAGAACCACAAATTGTACCCAAAGCGTCCAAGTGTATATTTTCAAGATTGTATGCCTGTTGGAGACTACAATTATCCCAAAGAATATCGGCATAATCAAAAATGGGAAGAATAAATGATATATAGATTTTTACTAATGATTTTCTAGATAATCTATATTTAAAGGATCGAAGACAATTTACCATTTTACTGGCCTTACTTACAATATTTTGTATATGGAAAACCCATTCCGCAGATTTCTGGAATGTAAGGGCCAAGTGTTTATGGACATCAACCTCTGATACTTGTACGTTGTCTAAAAATAACTTAGGATTGCTGGGTTTTTTAATTTTGCGGCTAAACAACAAGGTTTCGGTTTTTTCGGGACTGAACTTAACAAGCCACCGTTTAGCCCACTTGTTAATATGCTCTAAGTCAGAGTTTAAATTATTGCAACATAGTTCAGGATTTTCAACAGTAATAAATAATGAGGTATCATCAGCGAACAATCTAATATTTGAAGTAATCCCATTAATAATATCATTTATATATACCAAAAACAAAATAGGACCAAGAACAGAACCTTGCGGAACACCTGCGGAAATGGGTTTAGTATGAGAGAAATGGTTTTGTAGTACTACACATTGTCTTCGATCAGATAAATAGCTTTCAAACCATAATAAGAGTTTTGAAGTTAAGGGCTCAATGGGTAGGTGCAAGGACACTACACCCTCTTCTCTCTCACTAACCAGCAACTAACAACTAACCCACTGTCCTGGACAGACAGACCAGACAGTTGAGGTGTGTGTCCAGGACAGCGTGCTTGAACTTAAATTGGATTTAAGCATGAAAATAAGTTGACATGAAATGAATAACTGATAACTGTCGTAGTTTGACACTGTATGTCTGTTACTCTGTGTTAAGTTTCAATTACATGCTGTACTACCATACTAATCTATTTCTATAAAGTACACTATCGTTTTAACACGAGGAATTACTCGGTGTCTCCTGCAGCTGAATTACGACATTCTGCTCAAAACAGATAATCAGCTAGTCTGTCATAGTGTAATACGTCTTATGGTGTTAAATTATAAAATACATTATATAATTTCGAAAAATAGTTGCACTATTTCAGGAAAGCCAGGAAATCAGAAGAGTAAAATTAGAGCAAAATTTCTGAAACAATTATCAAAGCACATTTTTAAAAGACATTTTGTTAAATGTTAATTACTTTGTAAAAAAAAAAGTAGATTATAAAATTTTGAAAAAATATTACCACTCTATTTTCAGTCAAATGAATATATGAAAAAACAGGAGAAAAGAATAAATAGCAGTCACTCAAAAGAGATTAAAATTTCTAAAACAATCTGAGCAGGTCTGTGCTTGATTTTGTTTTTATCAACCGATTTGGAGTTAAATTTTGATTACTTTATAAAAACTAGATTTAAAAAATTATAAAATGAATAGAAGTTGGTCAACAGTTGGATATCTGACACAGTCACTTGAGCAGGTCTGTCTGTTTTTAATCTGTCTTTGTGTGTTTTTAGTTTACACATCATGGTCATCGTTGGTTGCTTCGTCAATGTTGTGTAGTTCAGGCCTTGTGTGTACGCCCTCCTTCTGTTTCACCAGCATCTCCATTAACTGACTGATCTTCAGAGTCTGCTGGCTAGACTGCTCCGACAAATCCTCTACAAACTGACGCAAAAATGCTGTTTCGCCTGAAGCTGAGCTGAAATGACATGAAGAGAGAAATAAAGATGTGGTAAAATATAAGAGAAGAAGGACAGAGAAAATAAAGTTCAAAACATTTCCTTTAAAAATATTTTATGTATACAAAGATACATAGAGGATACTATGGGAGTGGCTGGTAAATATATATTTTACAATGAGTTGTTTTAGAAAGTATCTCATGAATAGCTGACAAAGGCAACTTAACATTTTTAAACAACAAATTATATGATATAAAGGTTGAGTAGGATGTACAATTCCCTCCCTCCCAACAAAACATATTTCTGGCTCTTAAACTGTTAACTTATAAATCATTAGGAAGAAATTGGTATCTGTTGTGTTAATTCAGGAGATTGTTTGGATGTAGGTTGGTCATCACTAAGGAGGAGCCAATCGGAGGTCTTTAAATCAAACTTCATCAGTGAATATCACCATGCAATAACACACATTTTTATTCTTCAAATATGCGTGGGGAAAACAAAAAGAGAAAAAAAGTCATTCATCAAAGGTCAAAATACAAAATTATATCTGGGCAGTTTAATAAGGAACAGTGGATTCTATATGTGCTTAATAATTGAATTTTACTGAATTATTTAATTCTGGACACTAATTTTTTGTTCAAGACCAAGACATTTAGGTATGTTGATGTTATTATAGACATTTCGCACCTGTTTCCTAGTGAAGGCGGCAAAGGCTGGACTGTCTTCACATGTTTTGTCATACTATACAGTAGCTCTGGGCTACTTTAAAAAACCCAACATCTTAACCAACTGACGGGAAATCCAATCTTGTAACCGTAATCCCACATTCTGGAAGGTTTGGATGAGTTACTCATATTCTTTTAATAGGCTACATCTTTAAATAAGAGAAGTATGAAAGGTCTAAGACTTATGGATGATATTACAGGTAAATAACAAAAGAATATTATCAAGTGAAACATACACATTCTCCGATAACTACTGTAGGTGAAAATCATTTATTAAAGTGATTATCTTGATCCATAACCTTCTCATTCAGGGACAAGATCTACATGTGTAGCTCAGTAGGTAGAGCACTTGCCAGAGATGCTTTGATCATAGGATGGAATTGCTTTCGTGTACTCATTCTCTGACTGCATCGTCACATCGGTAGCAGGGACAATATCTACATGTGTAGCTCAGTAGGTAGAGCACTTGCCAGAGATGCTTTGATCATAGGATGGAATTGCTTTCGTGTACTCATTCTCTGACTGCATCGTCACATCGGTAGCAGGGCTAGCTCTGGCACTCGCCAAATGCACATTTTCAAAACAATTGGCGAATTTTATTTATTTTATTTTGGCGAAATAATTTCATGTACTAATTGATATTTTGTTATAAAATAACTGGGTTTCTGCAGTTTTTTAAGTTTAATAGATAATTTGGCAAAACAATTTCTTCTAGCCCAGAGCTAGTCCTAGGTAGAACTAAACTAATCAATTTTTAATTATAATCGATCATTAAAACATCGCTAGGTCTGAAGTTAATAAATCCTAACAGGTTACACAAAATGAGACGGGTTACTTTAATGTTTTTGAGTTTATGCATGTTTTCAATACTCAGCGGCCTGGACCCATATTCACAGAACATCGTACCGTATATCTTCGCCTATAAGTCAAATTTTTTTCACTCAAAAATTATTTTATAACTTGGGGGGTCGACTTATAAGAGGGTAAAAAAAATTCACCCAAAAATATTACCGTTTTGGGGATTATTTTTTATAACCTATTTTTTGGCATAAGACCGGTATTGGTTATGCGAAAAGGCATGCGATCTCACTCACATGCCAAGACAGCAGTCGACATAGTTAAAATAACAGCCATCACTAATAGCGAAAATGTAAACAATACTACCTGTTGCACGAGTTTATTTTGATATATGGTCACTGGCATTAATCGTTGTTCAAACAATCTTTTGTGGATGATTTGCTTCATGAATGTTACTGACCTTTTCCGTAAAGGTTGGACTATACCAATTAAAATCCCATAGGCGACGATGTTAACGTTTGTGTTTAAAAACACTATATGCAATGTATCAACCAAACTATGACCCATAAATATCAGTACTACAACCCCTACCTCAAAGTATTAACTGCAAAAAATGGTACCTTTCATGGCTCATTTTCGGTATAACCAGATATTTCTACAACACCCCTAGGTTCGCACAAAATTTGAGTACTTTCATTTTACCGGTACCCCATACGTTCGAAGCACAAGGCTACTTGACACGGTGGTACTACATCAAATAAAATTGCATCATTTTTTTTACAACCAATACAATCATGGCCATAGGTTAACAGAAACTGGGAGAAATTTTGACCAAGTGTGGTAGGGGTTAAAAAAAAAACCCACCCACTTAATAACGGGTATGACCACCTCTTGAATTGACCACTGCAGTGCATCGCAGGCGCATAGAATTGACTAAAGTGTTGATTTCTGCCTGTGGAATATTGTTCCATTCCTGAATGAGCGCTTGACGAAGTTCTTTGACGTTAGCGGGTGGGTTGGGACGACGCCTCAATCGTCTGTCCAGACTATCCCAGACATGCTCGATGGGGTTGAGATCAGGACTTTTAGCGGGCCAGTCATCAATGAAATCAATGTTATTTGTCCTAAGGACATTTACAGTGTCTCTAGCTGTATGAGAGGTGGCATTATCATGCTGAAAAATCGAGATGTTGGCGTTGTTATGGAACAGAGGAATGACGTGATGAGCGAGAATGTCATCGCGGTAACGTTGAGCATTTAAATTGCCATCAATGACGACTATAGTGGTGAACAATAACCATGGGCAATGGCTGCCCAGACCATGATAGAACCCCCACCCCCGAAACGATCTCGTTCAATAACACAACAGTCAGCATAGCGTTCATTTCTCCTACGGTAGACGCGCACCCTGCCATCACCACGTTGTAAAGAAAATCTGGATTCATCCGAAAAAAGAACGGTATTCCAGCGTCGCCGTATCCAACGAGTGTGTACACGTGCCCAATTAAGACGATTTAGACGATGACGTTGCGTTAAAACGCATCCTACGTAAGGACGTCGTGCATGTAAACCGTTCTCCTGCAGACGATTACGAACACTATGCCCACTGATTCGGTTATTATGAAGCCCAGGTGTGTTAGCAGCAGTAGCAGCAGTAGTTTGGAATCGATTGCGCAAATGCGTGTTCATGATATAGCGGTCTTGACCACGCATTGTAACACGCGGACGTCCACGACGTGGCAAGTGGTTGGTGCTTCCTGGCGTTCAAAATCTTCGCGTAAGATTTCGTATCGCTCGACTAGAACTCCCAACATGCCTTGCAACGTCTTCTGTCGACATGCCAGCATCAAGCATGCCAATCGCCCGTTCGCGTAAATTATTGGGTATTCTTGGCATACTGAAAATGCTACAATGTAAAAAACGTAATTTTTGTAAAAAAAATTGAAGCGTTTTCGTTCACTTGACAACAATGTCAGTAAGACAAGTAAAACAAATTGACCGGATACTACACGGGACATGTCGAACCATGCATGCACGTGCAAATTGAATTTCACATTGTCGACGATTAACAGTGCAAAAATAATCGATACAATTCATAAATCCTGATAATACAGCTAATACGTTCTACCTATATAATTTCATTACACAATGAATTCTTTAACACAACAAATACTATATGTACAAATCGGAAGTTTCTTTTTTTGTTCAGTAAAGTTTAGATAATGCTAAAATATAAAATATTAATAACACGATGACATGATTTTTTTTCTTTTTGCTTAAAGGCACACTATCTCTATCAGTGATATTATCAGTTGCATACATGTGCTATTTTAAAAAATTTCACCACTTTTACATTATTTAGGTCTAGCCTACTTGTCAATTATAAGTACACATTTAATTAATCAATCTTACAATTAATCTTTGCATAATTAATGCAAGGATATCAAATTGTAATGTGCAGCCAATCAAATTGTAATACGAAGCCTCTCAGTATTTTATATAGAGCCGAATCATAGTCACTTCGTACCCAAGTCATATCGTACCATCCATTTCGTACCATGCTGCCTGGTCATTTCGTACCTTGGTCATTTCGTACCATTGCAAAAAGTCATTTCGTACCCGTCATTTCGTACCATTGTGAAAAGTCATTTCGTACCCCAGTCATTTCGTATCCTAGTCATTTCGTACCCTAGTCATTTCATTCCAGTATATAGAAAACGAATTGACTATAGCATAAAAGCAGTGGGTTTTATTTTAAAACTTCATTTTGACAGTTTGAAAACCAGAACACGTTACTGTGCAGCATATCGTTATTGATACCCATAATACCTGCCAACTGTTATTTCCATTTTACCTGACAAGAGCCATATATGGTATTTACTACTAACTGCAAACTTCGATTTTGTGTGAAATGGCTCCAGATAATTAGTCAAAAACAACAAAACAATATAATGGACCAACAAAATATTATTTATTTATTAGGTCTTCTTTTCAAACTTGCTTATTTGCATCTTATTTGTTTAAGAAATAAACAATAACCATTAAAGGGTGTATACTACCAAATCAAATCCCATAGACGACAATAGTAACATGTGGCTAAAACTCCTACCTGCAACGTATCAACCGACATAAATGCCACGGATATAAATACTACCACCCCTTACACTTAAAGTGAATCAGAAAAAAATGGGGGTCAAGCTGCTCGTTTCTGAGATAACGGGTAGCGTCTATGACTACCCTAGTTACGCACAAAATTCGAGTACTTTTTTTTACAGGTACCCGATACATGTTTCAAGCACAAGGCTACTTGACACAGTGGTACTAGATGAAATAAAATTGCAATTTTTTTTTACCCAGATGAAACCAGTATTTGTTACAACCAACACACTCACATTTATAACCAATCACAGGACTTGTGGTGTTCACTTCTCTATCAAAAGTTGGGTGCACCTCGAACTTTGACCCAGCCGGAAGTTATTTGGTTTAGTCCCAAACAAAAATGCATGCTTGCGGCTAGGTTGTTGCAAGGTAGTTACAAGGTTGTTACAAGGTAGTACAAGCAATGCAAGCTATTTGCAAGCTAACATTTAGCTCGCGTAAGGTAGTCAGTATTTCTGCAAGTTTGCCGCATGCATGTTTTCATTTGTGAAAGCATGCGCAAGCTTGCTGCATGCATATCTTCAACTGTGCAAGCTTCCCGCAAGCATGTTTTCATTTTTGCTAGCTTGCTGCAAGCATATCTTCAAATGTGCAAGCTTCACGCAAGCATGTTTTCATTTTGCAAGCTTGCTACATGCATATCTTCAAATGTGCAAGCTTCCCGCAAGCATGTTTTCATTTTTGCAAGTTTGCTGCATGTATATTTTCAACTGTGAAAGCATGTCTACACTTGTGGAGAAAAAGCTAAGTCCAAATCATTTTCATGGTTATTTTTTTTTAATTCATAACTTCTCATATGATTTATCAAATTCAGTGGGAACAGTGGCTAAACAACCAAACATACATGTAACAGATTTAGATAGTATTTACAATAATAGTTAAAACAAAATTAATATTAATACATACGAATGATAATACAATATGGTTAAAACAGAATCATCTTGTAATGATTGGATTTTCAATTGGCCCCAAAAATAATAACATATGCATGGCCATGAGAGGATGACATGGGCCATGTTTGGTTGAAATTAGCCTGGTGGAATTTGAGAAGATGTTGAAAATGTCTGAGCCAATCAGAGGCTAGGGTGGCCATTTTGGAAGCTATATGTAGTCGCAAGCTTGCAGGAAGCTTGTCGCAAGGTTGTTAAAAGGTTCCAAATACTAGCTCAATGCAAGCGTGCGGGAAGCTCGTCGCAAGCTTGCAGGAAGCTCGTCGCAAGCGTGCGGGAAGCTAGTCGCAAGCTTGCGGGAAGCTCGTAGCAAACTTGCAAGAAGCTTGTCGCAAGGTTGTAAAAAGGTTCCAAATACTAGCTCGAAACGCGGTAGTTACTACCGTGTAAAATATGCTTGTACAACCTTGTCGCAAGGTAGTTACCAGTTATTTATTAAGCTTGCAATTTTTGTTTGGGGTACTACCTATAACATTAACTACCTTATTGATTGCCAAATTAGCCAATTGGTAATGTTTATACAAAGTGGCAATAATGTTTGGTCTTTTGCAGTTAAGGTACGAAATGACTTTTTGCAATGGTACGAAATTACCAGGGTACGAAACGACCAAATTAGGTACGAAATGACTATGGTACGAAATGACCAGCAACCATAGAGCCATGACATAGACCAGTGGTAAGGCAATCACCTAATGTGCGGTAGGTTTAATATTGATTTCTGCAATGGGTCCATTTGGGCTATTTTTCATTCTATCCAATGTTCCACAACTGGTGTAACAAATGCTGTGGTATGTACCATCCTGTCTGTGGGATACTGCATATATAAAAGTTTGCTTGCTGCCCATCAGAAAGAATAGTCCATTGTTTGGTGGAAGCTGGTTTCCTCCTTCATTATCTGTGTTGTCCGTAACCATATAACCGTACATACATGTATACCATGCATATAATAATAAAAAATTTAAAATAATATTTGGATAGTGGAGGTGTTTTTGTGGGGTTTTTTTAAAATTACTGGTAGGATATACATGTATTATATTTGTTTGCACAAAATCACCCCCCCCCCCCCCCCCACCTCCTCCCGGCATCTTTATATTGATTCCAGTAATAGTATTATACTATATAAATTATGTTATATTTTTATAACATCTTTTATGATGTTGGTTTGCCCTTGTTACCAGTTTGCCCGAGTCATTTCACATTTTTTAAAGATTTATAAATAAGGACAGAAAAGGAACAATAACCCAATAACACCCCCTCCACCCAAATATTATTTTAATATTATTTTGTTTATATTTGATAGATGTTTGGCTGTGTAAAAGCTGCAAGTTTCTTTTCTCACTAGTCCAAGTGCCAAAAATACCATACATGTATGTCAAATACTAAGTACTAAAGTACCTATACTTTAGGATCTGTCAAGGCTCTTTAAACAGACATTCCTGTTGTTTCCTATTTGTTGATTTAAAAATAAGTGCAAAACATTAGCTTAGCTACATGAATACATTTGTATTATAATTGAATTTTGCATTTCAGGTACAGAACTAGTACGGTTCCTTAAAGACTGAAGCTAGAAGCCATTCCATGCTTGTTTTTTATGGATAGAACCTGATTTATTGTCTTGTTGGGACAGGACAAGCAGACTAAAAAATGGAAACAATAAGAAAAGTGCCAGATTCGTATTCAGATGATGAAACGAAGTTTTCTATGTTTCATGATGATTGTTCCTTAGTAAAAAAAAAAGTAACAAGTGTCAATGTGTCAGATGTTGAAGTTGTGAGATACAAGTGAATAACAGACTGTACTTAGAACATTGGATAATGGAATTTTTGTTATGCTTTGAATGACTAAAAATTAGTCCACTGAAAGTTGTCATCCAATGTAAGCCATGAAATAATGGTAATAAATTAGATAAGAAACAGGGTTTTTCCACCTAGACTATTGTTCAGTATCATTTCACCTGTTACATGAAATTGGGTTCTGGATAGTTAATTTTTAAATTTGTTTTAATTGGCCCAGATCAAACAGACAATGTCATGGTTGGGGATCCTCGAATCATTGCCTTACAATGGTAATACATATTGTAAGGATGTGTCATGAATGAAAATCAAGTAGATACAGAACTTTCTATAATATAAAAATATACATTTCCAATGTTCTGCAACAGAGAAAGTGAAGTGTATCACATGTGCTTGAACGGGTTTTTTTTTTTTTTTTGGGGGGGGGGGTTGTTTTACATAATTGGGATTTATATTTCTAAATTATGATGCTTTGCATGTTGTTGGTTTTATATTTTTAGACATTTATAAATGCTTTGTTTACATACATTTGGGTTCATACCCCCCCCCCCCCCCCCAAAAAAAAAAAAAACCCCACAAATTCATTGACATTAATTGGCTTTGATCTGGGGGAGGGAGATAGGAAAGAAGAGAGAGGGAAGGGTGAGCAAATGGAAGGCCTGGATAGTTATTGCTGGGGATAAATACACTGCGAAACTATGGATTGCTTATCGACTTTTTTTTCTGTTGTGTACTGTATACAATGTATATAACATAACACGGTGACAGGTATAAAAAAAACACCCCAAAATATGTTGACGACTAAATAGAATTCATCTAAAAATAGTTCACCCTTCACAGCTGTTGCATTAGTGGCACTGGTACTCAGGGCTTTAGATCTCACTAATGTGGGCACTATATATATATATATATATATATATATATATATATATACTGTTTTCTGCTGCTGAAGGGTTATGTTGCATTAAAGTGCAATCTAATTCAAGCAAAATATTTCAGTGGTTTTGAGGTTAGCATGTTTGTATTTAATTTGGTATGTTTATTTTGGGCACAGCATTTAATACCTTGGCTTAGGTGCAATCTAAAGCCCTGGGTATTGTTTTCTCAGTTTACCATACCAGGATGATGAATTGGCCCATAGGCATACAGGCACATTTTTTTAGGTGGGGGCTGAACTGAACTTGCCCAAATGACATGCGACGTCAAGACCATCCTTGCCCGAATGACCAGACAATTTTTACCCAAATAGATAAATTATCACATAACTGTGTGTGTGTGTGTGTGTGTGTGTGTGTGTGTGTGTGGTGCTACAGCCCCCCACCCCCCACCCCGTCCCGTACGCCTATGAATTGGCCCATATTGTTTCACCTACGTATATTTGCTGTCCTGTGTGGAGAAGTGTATACTTAGTAATAATGGAAAACCGTCAATTACCAAATGGTTGACATCCAATAGCTGATTAATTTATCAGTGTGCTCTAGTGGTGTCATAAAGCACAGACATTGTACTGCACAATGTTTATCACTTCTGAAAAAAAATATTAATACAAAATAATAATTTTACTCCCATTTTGCAGTTGGTCCGAATTAATGTTAGTCACGAAAAACCGTACAACACGTACACACCTTACCTACGTATATTAAGCCTACGGTACAACAAACAAGAAATAAAACTAAATTTCAATCTGCACATCAGTTTCTACTTATTTTTATTTCGTTTCATAATTAATGCAAGTTGAATACGCTGTATTTTGATGTTATTTGTTTATTTTTAATTGTGTACGAAAACGACTTGCTAGACTGGTTTCCTTTTTCACGTAGGACCCTATTTTCGTGTGGCGTAACCTGGCGTACTCTTCACCTTGAAGGCTCACTAAATCACAAAAAATCATAATCTTTATTATGCACTTAATATGTGCTATAGGTTGGACTATACCAATTAAAATCCCACAGGCGACCATGTTAACGTTTGTGTTTAAAAACACTATATGCAATGTATCAACCAAACTATGACCCATAACTACAACCCCTACCTCTAAGTATTAACTGCAGAAAATGGTATCTTTCATGGCTCATTTTCGGTATAACCAGATGTTTCTACAACACCACTAGTTTCGCACAAAATTTGAGTACTTTTTTTTACAGGTACACCATACATGTTCCAAGCACAAGGCTACTTGACACGGTGGTACTACATCAAATAGAATTTCATACATTTTTAGCCCAGATGAAACTAATTTTTTTTTAGAACCAATACACTCACATTTATAACCAATCACAGGATACACCTCGAACTTTGACCCAGCCGGAAATGAATTGCTTTAGTGCAACCTATAATAGCTTAGACTGGTATCTGCAGTTCACTAGAGCAACGCATCATTTGGTACAAAAACCAGTGTACTTTCCAGAGTTATCCTCATTACATATATTAATATGGCGGCAAAACATGTGATTAACTGGTGATATACTCTCACCCTGTTGAGTCGTTGTCTCTATTAAGTCGTGCTATTTGGGAGTTTACCCCCTTTTTAAAGTAATACACCACCACCTACCGTTTGTTTACGTTCCAAGTCTCACAGTAAGATGTGTAGACAGTCAAATAGCTAAGAAACTTTAAGTACATCCAATTATTTGCTAGTTTACCTTAAGAACTTTTTTTTTTGTACACATGAACCAAAATAGGTCAAAATCACATGACTCATATACCAATTAAAACATTTTTAGTTTTCGTAGTTTATGACGATCATGCCCAAAATATATATCGAAGTGCATGTTTATTTTTACGTATTGGTGAGTGACGTCAGTAAAAATGTGAGGTCACACGTCAATCGTTTTTCCATGCAAGCAAATAAGGGCACTAAAATTTGAACACGTAAACTAAGATGTAGATCAATAGTTTTGCATTAAAAATATGGTTATTACAATATGTATAGTGAGTATTATATATTTAGATAAAAAATACAATTAGAAATAACCAAAGCTTTTTTTTTAAAAAAGAAGAAATTAGTCCCATCTTATCTTGCAAGCAATATTTTAAACACCATGCAGCAACCTGCTGACTGCTAAATCAATAATTATTTTCATAAAAACAGTTCATTTTTTATTGATTTCTTCAAGACATAAATTCAATCAAGCAAACTGCAGCTATATACTTTGTTCTTATGACGTTTTTCGCTTCTATACTTGAAAATAGTAAATAGCATGACTCAATAGTTTTGTTTTTTTGTTTAGCGAGCGGGGGTAGACCGATTGTAAGCACGTGTGTACTTTTGATTGCATAAAATATGTAGATTTTTCTGCATTGTTGGTTCAAGTAACAATTAAAAATTTTCTTCGATTAATAGTTATAATAAAATTACAAAGCAGTTTTAAAATATACTTATACAATTATTAAGTACCTCAACTCACCAGAGTCCCATACTACTTTCAGTTTTATCGTAGTGATCTGTTGTCAGTGTTGATAAATAAAGTTGTTGTCTGTGCACAAAACCATGCTGTACAGTGCCATACGGTAACAGTCAAACAGCTTTCACTATCTACTAAGGGAATATTTTGTTTTGATGCTATGTAGTTTCACTGGAATATTGCGATGTACAAAACGTGAAAACCGAAGTTTGTAAACTAATTTTCTTTTGTTCAAATATCGTACACTATTGTTCTCATGTGCTGAAAATAAGACATACTTCAATGTTTATAAGTTGTTTTTCATGGGTTGACTTATAAATGGGTCAAAAAAAAAAAAGTTTTCAGGGCTTAAAATTAGGGACTTGACTTGTAGCCGAGATCGACTTACAGGCGAAGATATACGGTAAGTCTAGTTTTACAACTGAAGAGCTATTCACGAAACCACGTAAACATAAGTTACGTGTAAAGTTGGACGTAAATATAAGAGTGCCTCCAGTTACAACTAACGCTGCACGTAAGTCGTATACATATAATAAATGGCAGCATTTCCAATAACTGAAGTAGTTCGCCATCGCGAACACCCGCGGATTAACATATTTTGGGGGTGATCGAATGGATGTTTTCCACTGTTACATTTCTCCTGAGTTATCTTTTCCTTTTCAAGAATGTTCTAAAGTTTGTACCAAAACGCAGATCCTCACCAATACCAAAATGTCATGGTTTGCCGTCCGCGATGTTACTGTCAGCAGATGACAAACAAAATTTAGTTTTCCACATTTGTTAGTTACCCGGTTTTCTTCATTTCTAATGTTTATCTTTTAATTTCTCTGGTGATGGTTACAATCTTAGATTTACGTCCAACTAAGTTACGTTTACGTTTACGACAGTCTTTGAGAATAAGGTACTTCTTGCACGTAAACCTACAGCAGATGTAAGAACTAATCATAGAAGTAACGTTACACCTTTTCGTGAATATATGTCCTGAGTTTTATATACATGTATATGTTTTGAGCAAAGGTTGCAATCTCATATAACATACCTTTTAGCTGTCCGGCTGACTCGTGTGTTTAGCTTCTGTCGTTCTCTCAAATTACTACGAGCCAGGTAGCGTTCTGTAGCCATTTTCTCAAACAAATTCAAACGGTCATTCTCATTATCATCGTTCTTTTCCTCTGCAAATTTAATTAAAGACTTTTACATTTGAGTCGAAACAGATTTTAAGAAATTAAAAATTACAAACTCAAATATTTATCAATGTTTCAGTATATTTTAAAGACTTTTGAAGAATTTAATTACTTTTAGTCATACTAAAAGAAAAACACAGAAGGTGCAGGGGTTAATGGTAGAAAATAAGACTTGATGATCTATCCTCCATATTAAAATTATCCGTGACATTGGGGCTTAAAAACATCAACTATTAAATACCATACATATAGTAGCTACCACAAATTGTTATCTTACGAAATACTTGTAATAAACTATTTGTGTAGAACTGGGGCCTAATTCACTAAACTCTCGCAACTTTGTGATCTCGCAGTGCAATGCTAAAAGACTTGCAAAGAGGATGCTTTGTTGTCTAGCAGAGCCTAAGAGAGCTTTGTGAATTAGTCCCCTGGTCTTGCCTGAAACCAGCCATAATGAAAAGGAATATTTAACACAAGGGACACCACTCCACATCTCCAAGCTAAATAAGAAACTAAAAAAAATCCCTGATGATATAATCAACCAATGACATAACTGGAGCTACCTTACTCACTGGCTTATGATACAAGTAATGTGTGACACAGAAACATGTGACACAGAAACACATGGCAATATTAAAAATATGGACAACGAGGACAAGTGTCTGCTTATATTAATTAATACAGGTCAAATGGTATAATCGTAAAATGATTGAGAAGAATAGGAAACTGACCTCTTATGCCAGGTGACTGTTTAATACAAGGTACATTTGTTCTAAAATGGTTGAATCGGAGAATAGTAAAATAGGTTTATTGACAGGTGATTACATAACAAAAAAATTTAATAATAATAATAATAATAAACAACTCACTGAATTCATTTGCCATTTTGTATTTGTTACACTTTTTGAATACGAGATAACGCATGATTCGGAACATGTGGTTGATGATGATTATTGGAGGCACAAGTATTGGGCGGTTGTAGTATTCAAAAATGAGAGAAAGGCGATAAAAACGCCAAACTTTCATGGATTTGTCTTGAACTGTCTGGAATGTAGAACTGAAAAAACCCCACAACACAATTAGTATCAGAGAAATGACTATTATCAATAATGGGGGGGGGGGGGGGGGGGGGGGGGGGTTGCAAGTTCTGGAAGTTACTAGGATATACACTAATTTATCCAAAAAACCCAAAACAAAACAGTTTTTTTTAACATACATCTGGGATGTCAATGCATTACAAAACTGTATTACCCGTGTGCTAGGAATGTCACCTACTCAAAAGAATTTAAGGGTCAAAAATTTATAACCAAATAAGTTTCAGAGTGTATTAGATTGATGATGTAAACTACACCAAATTTTTTATTTATTGTTCCATATTTACAAAAAAACACAAATAAACGTCACTGTATACAAGAAAGTCACATGACATGCTGTCAAAGTTGAAGGTTGTCAAACATGGATTTTACACATTAGAACATTCGTTTAATAGTGCGTGAATCCACCCCTGGCGCGAATACACTCGACACATCGTTGCCTCATGCTGTTGATCAGACGTCTGAAGAACTCTTGGGGAATGGCCTGCCACTCTGCCATAAGAAGTTGAATCAGATCATGAAGGTTGGCCGGAGGGGCATGGTTATCCCGAACTCTCCTGCCTAATTCGTCCCAGGCGTGCTCTATTAGGGCCAAGTCAGGCGAATATGCTGGCCAATCCATCCTGGCGATACCTTGTTGTCTGAGAAAGTCCGTTACCACCCTGGTGCGGTGGGGTCTGGCATTGTCATCCTGCAGAACTGCCCCGCCGCCAATCTGCTGAAGGCCTGGGAGAACCAACGGCCGGATAATCTCATTCAGATAGCGGATTCCATTCAGATTGCCATCCACCACATAGAGGGAGGTCCTGCGGTGGATAGAGATGCCGCCCCACACCATGACGCTGCCACCACCGAACCGGTGACGTTGTCTAACGTTAACGTCAGCGAAGCGCTCCCCAGGACACCTGTAGACACGAACCCGACCGTCGTTGAACTGGAGACTAAACCTGGACTCATCAGTGAACATCACTCGACCCCACTGAACACGTTGCCACCGCAGATGAAGCGTGCACCAGTGACGTCTGGCCGTTCTGTGACGTGGTAGGAGTGGTGGTCGAACAGCCTGGCGACGGCAGCGTAGATTATTGGCTCTCAGACGATTGCGTATGGTTTGATCAGACACTCGAGTTCCAGTCGCAGTCCGCAGATTGTCATGTAATCGGCGTGCAGTGGTTGTGCCATATTGGTGATGTAGCGGTCCTCTCTATTTGTAGTGCTTCGGGGTCTTCCCGAACGTGGACGATTTCGAACAGAATTCGTTGCTTGGTACCGTTGCCACAGTCGGCCAACGACACTCTGACTGACACCAAGTCTCAGAACAACATTTCTTTGCGTATTGCCATCCTGAAGCCAAGCAATAGCCCTTCCTCCATCTTCGATAGTCAGTTAAGTCGTACCATTGTCGAATTTGGAGTGTGCACCGTACACGAACGCAAGCTCCAATTATACGGAAATTCAGCATTGGGAACATGGAATACACGTGCAAAGCGTGCAAATGAAGCGCTTTGTGAAAAAGCAAGTTATGGGCACATAGCAGACCTTTCGCTTTCGCCCTAATTTACGTGCAAATGTAAGCATGTTTTCGCCATTAGAACTAGTCGACAGTGTCAATGACAGTGGATTTTAATTCATTTATGGGTTGCTTAGACCCACTTTCGTCAAAATGGAACAATACCATGCGTGACATTATGGTCTAGCTAATATAATTGACATTCAGAAAATAATGTCGAAAATATCGTCTGACCCTTAAATTCTTTTGAGTAGTATATTACAAAACTGTATTACCCGTGTGCTAGGAATGGCAATGTATTACAAAACTGTATTACCAATGTGCTAGGAATGTCAATGTATTACAAAACTGTATTACCCGTGTGCTAGGAATGTCAATGTATTACAAAACTGTATTACCCGTGTGCTAGGATAGGTTACTCACTGGTTATGTATGCGGGCGGGATGTAGCTCAGTGGTAAGGCACTTGTCGATGCGTGGTCAGTGTGGGATCGATCCCCATTTGCGGGCCCATTATTGGGATATTTCTCGTTCCAGCCAGTGTACCACGATCGGTATATCAAAGGCCGTTGTATGTACTACCCCGTCTGTGGGATGGTGCATATAAAAGATCCCTTGCTGCTAATCGAAAAGAGTAGCCCATGAAGTGGCAACAGCGGGTCTTTTCTCTCAATATCTGTGTGGTCCTTAACCATATGTCTGACGCCATTAACCGTAAATAAAATGTGTTGAGTGCGTCGTTAAATAAAACATTTCTTTCTTTCTCACTGGTTATGCAGCTATAATTAATGTTTTTAAATCATCGGTTACCTAATAAAAACAAACCACATTGTTAACAACTACGATAAATTACTCTCCTACCTTTAATACCCAACAGATTGTTCCCACACTTTGTCCAAACACACATTGTGAATAAACCATTACAGTGACACAGATTCCACCTGCTAGATTATATCCATGTCCCCTACACTGACTTCGCTGAGATCTCCTAGGACAAAACACAAAATTTTTTGCTGAATACTTTTCAAGAGGGGTACTGTAGATCGATATTATGTAATCTAACAATATCATGGCATGTACTAAGGTTTAATGCAATCGTCATGACATCAGTTTAATTGCTTTACATATTTCAGAGGCTTCTACCCCTCTTGAAGAGTATGCTATAAAAAAGCAAAATGGCAGATGACGTAAAAATGCATGTGTTTTGTCCTATATCTTAGCGAAGTCGATATAGGTGATATGTATGGTATCCATTTTTTCCCCCGACAGGTGAAAATCTGCTCAGACGAGCTAGATGTACCTCGGTGGTTGCCCAATGGACAAGTAAAAATATTCAGTGCAGTTTCATTTTGACTAATCAAAAGCATCATCCTTGAACTTGAATAAAACAAACCACTTATTTCGACAAGTCAAAACCTATTGGCAGACAAGTAGATTTTTGGATGTATTTGTCAGATGTACTAGCAAACAATTCTGCTCATTAATTCTATGATGGGGCAGGACGTAGTCCAGTGGTAAAGCGCTCGCCTGATGCAAAGTCGGTGTGGGATCGATCTTTGTCAGTGGGTCCACTGGGCTATTTCTCATTACAAACAGTGCACCAAAACTGGTATATCAAAGTCTGTGAACTGACTATATGTCAGAATTACTAAATGTTTGACCTCCACCAGCCGATGATTAATAAATCGATGTGCTCTAGTGACGTTCGCTCTGTGAACTGACTATATGTTAGAATTACCAAATGTTTGACATCCAACAGCCGATGATTAATAAATCAATGTCCTCCAGTGACGTTCGCTCTGTGAACTGACTATATGTCAGAATTACCAAATGTTTGACATCCAACAGCCGATGATTAATACAGGGTTCACCTTGATTTTTTTTTTATCCAGACCTCTTCCAGACTTTTTCAAGACAAAATGTTTTTTTTCAAGACTCACGTTACTCAATACATCTCCCCATATTTTTGGAAAATTTGACAAAATGGACGATCTTTTTGTCACATGCATTGCACAAGCACATACTTCAAATCTTCGGTAAATGTCGGCAATTGTTAGTCTCGATTTCCCAAATGTACGTTAGTGCCGAGATCGGAAAGCGTTGACAGATTCAGCAGGTTTCACGCAACTGAAATTTTCTACACGAGTCCTAAAGATGAATTTCCATACTTTTTCCAAACCAACTCGCAAAAAAGGTATATTTCCATACTTTTTCCAGGTCTGGAAAATGGATTTTCAAAATTCCATACTTTTCAAGGTTTTCCTGACTCCGTATGAACCCTGTTAATAAATTGATGTGTTCTAGTAACATTCACTGTATGAACTGACCTGAACATGGCGATGAGGAGGTTGACGAGCAGGATGTTGGTGAGCAGCATGTACACAGCTAGCAGCACGGTGCTGAGTCCATTTGCCTCTGGGCAGCGCATGTCGGGAGCCTCCTGCCAGATCGTCCGATTGCGGGTACACCCGGGACTGTCCTCTCCTGGAATAGTATACACACATTAGTATACAACAGTGACGTTTGCTAGTATAACACTATAGTCAGCAACACTGACTGTCCTCTCCTATATGGAATGTGTACTGACACACATTATTATAACAAGTGCAACACTGACTGTCCTCTCCTGGAATGATACACACATTACTATAACAAGTGCAACACTGACTGTCCTCTCCTGGCATGGTATACACACATTACTACAACAAGTGCAACACTGACTGTCCTCTCCTGGCATGGTATACACACATTACTACAACAAGTGCAACACTGACTGTCCTCTCCTGGCATGGTATACACACATTACTATATATCAACAAGACTGACTATATGTCAGAATTACGTTCATTGTGTGCAACACTGACTGTCCTCTCCTGGCATGGTATACACACATTACTATAACAAGTGCAACACTGACTGTCCTCTCCTCTCCTGGCATAGCATACACAGATTATTACATGAATCAAGGCTTCTAGATTATGGTAGTCCCACTCCCATGGCTAGTGATATTCAATGTTGGGTGAATAAATAACTACTATTGCCATGCCCTATGGCTAGTGAAAGGTTTTGATCAAATGTTGCAGTTAAATCTACTTTGTAAATATGAATATCCTACTCCCGCCCAACCCCCAATGTCAGTGTTTTTAAGCTCTATCTTCCTGTTTAAGTGACTGACTAAATGTCTGATTATTATTCTGTGAACTGACTATATGTAAAATTTTATTAACTTGGATCGACTAAGTCAGAAGTTGGGCTAGACTATATTTCAGTATTATCGCTCTGGCAACTAAATTTGTCAGAATCACTGTCATCTCCTGTCATATATACAGAGAGTATTACATGAATGTAACAACTGTCATCGCAATGTCCTGTCATAATATACAGAGAGTATTACATGAATGTAACACTGACTGTATTTGTATAAACATTCTAGAATTACTATGCATGAATGTAACACTGTCATAATATACAGAGAGTATTACATGAATGTAACACTGTCATAATATACAGAGAGTATTACATGAATGTAACACTGTCATAATATACAGAGAGTATTACATGAATGTAACACTGTCATAATATACAGAGAGTATTACATGAATGTAACAAAGACTGTCAGCTCCTGTCATAATATACAGAGAGTATTACATGAATGTAACAAAGACTGTCAGCTCCTGTCATAATATACAGAGAGTATTACATGAATGTAACACTGTCATAATATACAGAGAGTATTACATGAATGTAACACTGTCATAATATACAGAGAGTATTACATGAATGTAACACTGTCATAATATACAGAGAGTATTACATGAATGTAACAAAGACTGTCATCTCCTGTCATAATATACAGAGAGTATTACATGAATGTAACAAAGACTGTCATCTCCTGTCATAATATACAGAGAGTATTACATGAATGTAACAAAGACTGTCATCTCCTGTCATAATATACAGAGAGTATTACATGAATGTAACAAAGACTGTCATCTCCTGTCATAATATACAGAGAGTATTACATGAATGTAACACTGTCATAGTATACAGAGTATTACATAATATACACTGTCATATTATACAGAGAGTATTACATGACTGTCCACTGTCATAATATACAGAGAGTATTACATGAATGTAACAAAGACTGTCATCTCCTGTCATAATATACAGAGAGTATTACATGAATGTAACAAAGACTGTCATCTCCTGTCATAATATACAGAGAGTATTACATGAATGTAACAATAGCTGTCATCTCCTGTCATAATATACAGAGATTATTACATGAGTATAACTAATAGCTGTCATCTCCTGTCATAATATACAGAGATTATTACATGAGTATAACAATAGCTGTCCTCTCTGTCATAATATACAGAGATTATTACATGAGTGTAACAATAGCTGTCAGAGAGTATGTCATGAATATACAGAGATTATATACTTGAGCATATTAATAGCTGTCCTCTCCTGTCATAATATACAGAGATTATTACATGAGTGTAACAATAGCTGTCATCTCGTGGTCATAATATACAGAGATTATTACACAGTGCAACAATGACTGTCATCTCCTGTCATAATATACAGAGATTATTACATGAGTATAACAATAGCTGTCATCTCCTGTCATAATATACAGAGATTAGTACATGAGTATAATAATAGCTGTCATCTCCTGTCATAATATACAGAGATTAGTACATGAGTATAATAATAGCTGTCCTCTCCTGTCATAATATACACAGTATTACATGCATGAATGTAACAAAGACTGTCATATCCTGTATAAATATACAGAGATTATTACACGGTCATAACACTGACAAGGGACCAACATTTTTCCTCATACTCTCTCTCTCTCTCTCTCTCTCTCTCTCTCTCTCTCTCTCTCTCTCTCTCTCTCTCTCTCTCTCTCTCTCTCTCTCTCTCTCCCTCCCTCTCAATCTCTCTCTCTCTCTCTCTTGAAATATCAATATAATATCTGCATGATAGGAAACATATATCACTGAACATGATTAGAAAACTATTCACCCTCAATATTTTCTAAGAAGAGCTCTCCATATATCTGCAGGTAGGGCATCAAGACAACGTTTTTGAGGATGTACCATGACAAGGGCGAGTTGGGGAACATGTTCACGTGGTACGCGACGCCGAAACTCAGCACAAACACCAGCAGGATGAGGAAGAAAAACATCAGATCGTTGAGCTGAAAGTACAGCAAAATAACTGTCAGTGATGAGCAAAAAAAATGACAGCGGTAACAACAGCAATTGTAACAGTTGCAGATTTGTACTTTGTTTTGTTTTTTTAATGAGGTGGGTGTCTGTAATGTTAATTGTATTGTAGTTCAGCGGCACTTATAAACAATCCCACCTGACACATCAACATAATTATTTTACCAAAAATAAGGGACTATATTTACACCTAACAGCAGGTGTTTAGCAAACAATCAGCTGTTAATCAAAGAAATCTGAACATTTCCTAATACATATCATTTTTCTTTCTATATATATATATATATATATATATATATATATATATATATATATATATATATATATATATATATTATTACAAACTACCAGAAACCTATTGAATATACAGACACTGATATTCAAAACAAGATAATGTACAATATAAAAGACTTAGTTTGTTTAGTTTAACGACCACACTAGAGAACATTAATTGATAATTGGCTATCTGATGTCAAACATTTGGTAATTCTGACACGCTATCTTCAAAGGAAACGCACTATATTTTCCATTAGGGATATTTTATATGCACTTTCCCACAGACAGGACAGCACATACTACAGCCTCCGACATACCAGCCATGGAGCTAGGAGGCCCAATCCTACAACCCAAGAAAATTGGGCAAACACTCATCCTATTGACCTATAGTCCTTCCCACAGGGAACGCCTTTTGACATACTATGGAAATCACTACAAGTTATTTATTTTTGAGCTGATTGTTTTATAAATCACACAAAAATTGTATATTTTTATTTTCATAACACAAATTTACTTTTCTTCTTACATCAAACCAAACTGAAATTATTTACAAAATATTTTTTATAGGAGGATGGGATGGGACTATAAATACTACCCCTTAGTTCTTAAAAAGAATCCTCTCTTGGACGGACAGGCGTGTGCTACAACAGCTTGCTCTGAATGTGCACCGCCAGTTAAGAGAAAGGTTGCCGCCCTAATAGTTACTGATCAGAACACAAACTTAGAAAGTAAAACACATCTTGTGAGTGAAAAACAAGGGCGATTACTTTCACCCAATACATCAAGGGACATAACTTCAACTAAGGTTGCTAACATAAGATCTTGATGATGGAGTTCATTTTCCAATTCTTGTATTGCTCTTTCTGCAACTGGGTTTTTGTTGATGTTCTTGACCATACCGATTTCAAGAGTGATTCTGTGTTTGTGTAGGAAACTGTCATTTGCCAGCGTGAGGAATCCTGGAGCAGGATCTGTGCGGATGACTGCTGGGGGTCTGTCAAGAGGGCATAATTCTATGCACAAACTAATCCATGCCTGTCGAATGACGTCACTATGTTCATTATCAATCAGACAGTCGACTGTAAAGGATGTAACACATTCCCTCACAACTATGATGACTTGGTGTTCTCGTTTAAGGATATCCGCAGCAAAGAGACCGCCTACAGTCTCAGGTGGATTACTTGAACTTTGTTCAACAATGGTAGATGGAGTCTTGCGCAGAGCAGCACACTGATGGCAGTTGTTGGATACAGAGTCAATGGAACAATCCATGTCAAGCACAAAGAAGTATCTTTGAACTACCTTCTTCAGTTGAAATGCTGATGGGTGATTCAACTGGATATGTAACGCATTGAGGAGACCTTCTAGAACTTGTCGGGGAACAACAATACATTCTCGTGTGTGGAATAGTGGATCAGTTCGCTTTACGACGAGGAGACCATCTTTGGCAATGGTTACCGTATTGATGTAACGTTTAACATCTTTGATGTTGGTGAGCTTCTTCGAAGGGCGAGTACCTTGAATCAGGTGAGAATGGGTACGCCGTCAATCCTTGCACTCTTCTTGTAATGAGTGCCAAGTTGATCTTGTGGTGAAGGGTATCCGAGTCTTACCTGATAGTATGTCATCTATGAAAATGTGTTGAACAACAGAATTTTCAGTTTTTTGGATGAAAGCGCATATTTGACACAATTCATTGTGACACTCTGGGGCATTTCGGCTAGCAAAGTCTGATGGGATATTTGCATTACCAGCTAGATGACGGATGGAGGCTTGAAATCTGCTGACTGTAGATAGAAACGTTGAAACCTGAGGACTTGCTGAAAATTCGCCACGACATAATTTCTCTAAAGCAAGGATGCAAGGTTTGTTGTCAGTGAGGATGATAGGTTTCAGACAGGACTGGATGATGTAAGGACTGATGTGCTTTGCTCCAAACTATTTCATCTTTTGACTGGCGACCTGCTACAATATCGTCAAAAGGGACAAGGATCTTCGAACAGCTGGGTATAACGTGGGCAAGAATTTTGTATGCACCAATGAATGAGCGCAAACCATAGACTGTGTTGGGAGGCGAACTCGATGCTAAAGTAGCGATGCAGTGAGGACTAGCCTGAATACAGCCTTGTTGCCAATTCCATCCTAGGATTACGGTTGATTGTGGAATGATGATTGTTTTGTGTGCTGACAGTCGTAAGTTGTTGTGTCGAAGGGGTCAACAACCAACACCAAGTGTTGATTAATTCTTCAGGGGTATTTCCACCACAATACAAGTCATCAGCGAGTTTAGTGATGACCCCTTCCGTCAATAAATCTCCCAGAACTCTACACATAAGTTCCTCTAGTGCAGTTTCTGAACCTGGCATACCCATTGCCGATCAGGTGTATACATGGATACTGCGAAACGGAGTAGCGACACCACAATACTTCATGGAATTCTTGTCAAGTGGTATTTGGTAGAAAGCCCTGGACAGATCTGTGGTGATAATATATTTCCATTGACCGATTTGTCTTAATGTTGAATCTACATCAGGTAACAGGGACGGCTGAGGTTTGGTGTAACGACCAACATCACCGAATGATGTGATCAGGCGATGGCCACCTGATGGCTTTCTGACAAGGAAGGGTTAACATATTCAACCTTGATACCTGCATCTTCAGGACATTTGAAAACTCCCTTGTCCTCGAGGTCATCAAACATCTGTGAAGTTCTCCGAGTTGCTTTCTGGAGTACTGGGGTACTCTTCCCTTCCTCTGAGGAGTTGTACTGGACCCATGTTAACTACTGCTTGGAATGGACCACTGGAACAATTATAGCATTCTATGGAAGGGTCAAATACATCATCATATTCCTGAACCAGAAAACTAAATTCCTTTCTGATTTCTGGAGAGAGAATACGTTGAGGGTCTATTTGAATTTGGTTTGAGAACTTGCCATATGACTGTGATTTGGTATATGTTCTGGGGAGATGTGGTTTGTCACTGACATTGACAACTTCTGGGATGAATACTGGTTGAATTTGGCAAAAATGTTAATTTTTCCTCAGGAGTTGTGGACTGTCAATTGTGTTTGGTATGCGAATTCTCCCCGATACACTTTGGAGGAGACTGTGTGGAGGCCATGTTTTGGATTGAGTAGCATGAATGTTATCGGTTCGTGGTTCTACAGCATACAAATCATCTTGAAGTGCGTAGTCATCATTTACTGGTATTTCAACATAGTCACCGGGCCACACTGTGGTAGTAGTGGGTAGTGCTCTGAGTACACAAGCTCGGCGAATGGTGTGTTGATCCTTTGTTTGAGTTATAGAGCCGTAGTGAACAAGTGTACCATCTTTAAGACTTATCTGATGCCTTGCAGGTCGAATGCCGATGTCGTTACTTTCCATAAATGGTGTACCAGCAAGTATGTCTACATCTAGTTGTTCCACGATCAAGCCTTCAAAATGGAATTCCTTATCTCCCTGAGAGAAAGTGGCAGTAGTTTCTTCAATCACATTCAAGGGAGATGAGCCATCTGCTTGATGAGCTGATTGTGACGTTTTCTTGATGTGGAATCTCAATGCTTGTGCAGTTGATAACCTGACCATGTTGCCAGTGGCGCCGGTGTCAAGAGTTACTTGAACATTGTTGTGTTTGTAAAACACATTTATGTAGTGTGACTGTGATCTGCACTCTCAGTGTAGAAGCACTAGAAGACTGGTGAGATTCAGATGGCGATTCGTTTTGTTCGTTGTCATCAGTGTTCGCAGAGTCCTGGTTGTCAGCTATGTTGATTATTTGTCGAGCTTTTAGAAGGAATTTGCGATCACTTTCGGGAAGGTGTTTGCAACGGCTCAGGAAATGATCATAGGAACAGTCTGCTGCTTTGCATATGGGGCATACTTTGGATGGCGTCCGAGAGGTAAAATGCTTAGCCTGTTGGTGTCTGGGTATTTGTTGCGACCGCCATGCTGAGGAGCGCATAACCTTTGCATCTTCGATTAATGATGGCAAAGCTTGTGATATTTCTGGCTTGACTGATGCTAAAGTTCTTGATCTAAGTTCTGTGCCATACCTTTGTTTGACAAGTCTAGGTAGGTCTTTATTGACAAGTCTCAGCCACTGGAGAACAATGAAGTTCTCAAGAGATGGAGACATTTCCTCATCTTCAGCAACCTGGTCACCATGGTGAGTGATGCCGCTGTCATGTGTGAGTAGATTGTCTTCTACAAATGCAGTTAGGCGCTGAAAGAGATCTTCCGGTCTTTCCTCTGGCTGTAGTTGAATTTCATCAAAATCCAGAAAATGAACCCCGGTGGATTGGAAACCAAAATGTAGGTGTATTGACTGCCAGATGCAAGGTAGAGATGTGGATGTTTTGATTATGGTGTTGCTAGATATGATGGGGCAATAATTTGCAATTTGTCACAACATCAAGTCTAAGTAGTTGCTTTTCTGGGATATGTTCACCATCGTCAGCGAAACCTCTTGTGTCAGGAAACGGCTGAAGCTGGGATCGAGTGACAACGTGTATATTATATTTTGACGCCAGTTTGCGAATGAATTAACTGTTTCTACTTTTGTTCGAGACCATTGTTTTGGAGCGTGGTGTGTCTGTGCCATAGTGTGGTTGTGTTGTAGAACTACGATGAAAGAATGTGTGTTACAGGCAAGCTAAACAATGAACCGATCAGCTACGTGATGTAGTAAAACTAGAGGACAGCTTACGGGAAAGTCTCCTTGTGTTCAGACGCGTTTCGATACCTGCTGCCACCACACCAGTTAAGAGAAAGGTTGCCGCCCTAATAGTTACTGATCAGAAACACAAACTTAGAACGTAGAACACAACCTTACTGGAGAAATACAAAAGGAGAAGAAAGAGTGAAAAACAAGGGCGATCACTTTCACCCAATACAACAAGGGAGATAACTCCAACTAAGGTTGCTAACATAATATCTGGCGCACGTTAAAACCTATGACCTGACCTGACCGTAAAAAGGGCATTTAGTGATTGGAAACATGTTAACAATAACAGCAGTCCGACGACATTCTCTTTCAACACCTGGGCCCCGTTCCACGAAAGAATTGTAGCTAAGGTTAATTGTAGTGACTTAAGATGAGTTTTACAACTGGCACCTTTAACCTTACAGCCGTTCCACAAAGCAATCTTACAGTAGTCATAAGTGCCCCTTTAATGATTAATATATTATTTGCAAAGAAGTGCAAATTAGTTAAATAATTGGTTACAGACTTTTTGGAACATCTTGGGTGTATTAATTGATATTGGAAATCCATGAATTAACTTTGTCAATTTGTGTGCTAAGGTCTCACTACACATATGTCATCTACCATTGAAACCATCCAACTTAAACAGGTTCTCGTTGGCACTAACAACATACACCATTGCGAACATATATTATATAAGCATTTAGTTTCACTCCAAAATTGAGAACATTTCCGTCTCAGTGTTTTTGCTATATTACCATTGCATTCCCCCCCATGCAAGTGGACTGGTCCGATCATCCCAACAGATAATGGGATGGCCTAAATCTTCTACAGCATGCTCCCTTGTAGTTCCGGCCATGTGACTATAGTTTCCTTCTTTTTCACTGAGCGCATCACACGGATGACGGGAAGTGGGGAGGCACGGGTGGGAATAAACCTTGAGGACAGGTAATATCTCTATAAAAGAGAAAACACTTAAGTTTTCTCCATTTCTTTTCAATATTACCTGTCCTCAAAACAAGTGCAGCATTCAACAGATGGTGGTAGGTACCAAATCCGAAGATGCTCTTAAAAACTCCCAGAGACCGGAGGTAGACTTAGCAGTGGAAGAATTAGGCCAAAGGAAAGACCCCTCTTCCAAGGGATGCCCATCACAGCCCAGTGCAGGTTAAGTGAAAAACTAACCAACCCAAGCGGCATCTATCACAACCGTTCTGACAGGGTGGGAAATCTTAACCACCAGGGATGCAGGTATTAGGTAACCTCCCAACGTATTGGAGTGTTATGAAAACATTGCAACAACACTGTATGGGTGCATCCATCAGAACACCGAACTAAACAAGCCCCTGAGTGTTTTCTGTCCAGTACACCAAAAACATGTTAGTTCAGTGAGACAACAATTGGCCGAGAAAAGTGCAAGGCAAAAGTTATCCAGACAAAAAATTCCAGCACCAGTGCATGTGAAAAGTGCAAAGAATAAGTCGTAGCAAATCCTCACCTGTGGATTCAGTAGACATATCTGTGTGCAGTCTAGAATCCAACAGCAACCCTCAATGGCGACGAGGACGGCTAGTGTTCACCAGTGTTTGGGCAGTAACCACAGGTCCCAGATGATGAAAACCCTCAACATCCTCAGTGGAGACGTCCCTCAGATAATAGTTTGCAAATATGGAGTCTTGTCGCCCAGTAACAGCCACTAATAATGTGCTGGATAGGAGTGTTACAGTGCAAAGACATGGTGGCGGCCAGTGCACGCAGTTCATGCGGATTGGAGGCAGTGGGTGCAGGCTCACCTTCCTTCTGGTATGCAGACAGAATAGTCAATCAAATCCACGTAGCCACGGTATTCTTGGTAATCTCTTTTAAATGCGACTGGTGACACGAAAGGAACAACCTTGAACGGTGTTGTCTAAATGAGTGAGTCCTTTCAATATAATGGTACAAAGCACGAACCGGACACAAAGCCAAGTCTTCAGTATCAGCCGGACCCAGGATAGACGATAATGCTTGAACCACATACGTTCGTGGCTGTTGATCAGGTAGCTGATTTTTAGCCACAAAGTTCATTAGGAGCCCAAGGAAACCGACTGATGATCACGATGAAATCGAAAAAGGTCGACATCCAAGGCATGAATCTCCGAAACTCGAGCAGCCATTGCAAACCCCAACAGGAAGACTGTTTTCCGAGTTAAAACTTCTAATGAGGACTCTTCAATCGGCTCGAGTCAAGTCCCACTTCGGAGGATGAAAGCAATGAACTTGATCCTCCAATTTAAAGCTCTTAACCCTATTATGAATTTCAGGGATGACGGAGAGCTTCGTTCCAGTAGCCGGATCACGAACAGTAGCAATGACCGAGACGTAACCCGCAAAAATCGAGCCTTTCAACTTCAGTGACGTCCAAAGGTACATCAGGAAGTCTGCCAGACGAGGGACTGGAATCTTCTGAGGCTTAATGTGTCGCAGACACCATCTATGGAAACACAGCCATCGGACATTATAGGCCGCTGGAGTAGATGATCTATGAGCCTTCAAAATTGCCGCAGTGGACTGTGAAGAAAAACCCTTCTTCTTCAGACCTTTGACAATAAGGTCCACGCGTGTAGCCGGAATAAGCGTGGATTTGGATGGTAGAGCCGAGATGTAGGGTGACGCAGTAGATGGTCCCACTCAGGCAGAGGCAACGGATGTGGATCGGCGAGACAGTAGATCTGGGAACCACACCCTTGATGGCCACATGGCTCGCACACCCAACGAAAGGCGTCTGTATGCAGCATCCACTCGGTTGACTGCGGCGATGACAGTTGGGATAGACTGTCTGCTAGGAAATTGGAAACCCCTGGAATATGTCTTGCTCGCATCTGCAGAGGTAGATCGTCCACCAAATCGTACAGGCGAAAGTCAGCCGCAGAAGACTGCTGGAATATGCCGCCCTGTCGATTGATGTAAGCCACCACCGACAGCGTAGCGACTCGCTACGCTATATGCCCGATATACGTGGAAGTGAAGCAACGCAAACAGCAACCCGCTAAAATCCACAGCCGTCACACCACACGGTGCAAGACATCAGCAGAGGCAATCTAGACAGCATCAGTCAGAAACGCTGGCGGTAACAACAGTGAACGTCAGTGAGTTGATAAGCCGCAACTGTCTTGCATCACCACCGGATATAGTGAACGATCTGCCGAATATCGCTGAACCTTCTTCGAGCAACAGATAGACCGATGCACGGGGTCCCAACACAAGTGACTACACCAGTAGACTGTCTTCATCACCAGTCCGGAACACTTGTAACGTCGAACCCCTTCATGGCAAACGACTTAGATGTAGACCACAGGTCTGCCAAGATGTCCGGCTTGTGTTGAAAGTCAAGAATGGATCGCTTCAGGCAAGCCTGTTGACGATAGTGTGCAACTATAGTGGACATCCACGTCACGGAAGATGTAAGGCAGACCAACATCGAAGCCCACGGCTGGAACAAGGCATGTCATCTGGCATCCTGCACCTGAGGAGCTATGGTCGCCAGGAAAACATCAAATAGCACAGCATGTACAAACATCTATGCTGAACTGAAGCCATCGACTGGACGTGCCGATCTGTAAGTTCTAGGAAGACGTCTGGTCCCGCCGGAAACAGCGTCATCCAAGGCCGGCGCCACCCCGTTGAAGGATAGGTTGAAGATGGAATACGTTCGTTGTGACGAATGGGGAACGCCACAAACGATGCCGACTCATGGAAACCACAACATCAGATCAGTCATCAAAACGGAAACCTTCTAGAATGGTGCCAGTGGATGGTGCAGTGATGAAAACATCTCATACACCGCAGCGAGATAATCCCTCAAAGCCATGTGGTTCACTGCGTCCGGATCTTCTATCACGGAAGGTGCCGACGCATCATCTGGAAATTTAATCCGATGTACTGGCTGCAATCGGTGTGGACGGTCCGATGTACTGACTGCAAATGGAGACACGGACCGGCAGGAGCCGGTGGAACCCTGGATGATGTACCACTTCGATCGATCACGGGACGACGGTACCGAACGGTGAACCGATGATGCAATCTTCCAGTTCGTTACAGGGCTCCGTTTGCTTGTTGGAAGAAGCGATCTGCACGGGCCGGTTACTGGTAGCCGTGTAAACTGACGGGGAACCTGTGGCAGCCAACGATCAAATGACGACATCTGCCGGTGGAACCTCTGTGGCGATCATCGGAACCGGACCCTTCTTGGCTGGAACTGGTGGATGGGCCAGTGATGGTAGCATCTCATATATGACAGCCAGACAGTCCCTCAGTGACAGGTGGTCCGCCGCATCCAGATCTTCCAGCACCGCAGGAACCGATACATCATCAGAAAAGTCACGCAACACTCGTGGAACAGGCAACCTGGTCGCTCTGGTCATGGCCCGATGGAGACCCGGACCGTGGATGGTCCCGTCTGGATACCGGAGAACCGGACCGTGGGCGGTCCCGTGTGGATACCGGAGAGCCAGACCATGGACCCCGCATCCGCCGATAATCGTCATGGGGAACCGATGGAGACCCGGACCGTGGATGGTCCCGTCTGGATACCAGAGAACCGGACCGTGGGCAGTCCCGTGTGGATACCGGAGAGCCGGACCGTGGACGGCCCCGTCTGGATACCGTGGACCCCGCATCCGCCGATAATCGTCATGGAGGAACCGATGGAGCCGCTGGATTCCGTGGTGAATAGCTTCGGCTTCGACCACTACAGTGATCCTTGGACCCTTACGCCCGCACCTTTGTAGATGAGTCAGAACGGCGATCCAAAGATGATGGACGTTTCGATGAAGAAATACCCTTCTCGGCCCACTTACTGGAACCCACTGGCACCCCTGAAGACTGGCTGGCCACCACTGGTGACTTCCGTGGAGCCGTAGGTCCTGGAGTTGTACTAGGTACTGCTTTTGATGAAGAGGGGGGGCCGGAACCGGACCCCTCCCCTGCAGGTTGAGGATCCGCCCTGGAAACAACCGCCGACATTGTTGTACAATATCAGCGTGTCCGCTACCAAGTTGGCTAAGGAAGACGCCATAGATCCCTCCAGTGTAGTCAGTCTTCTTGGATCTGGTTGACAACATTTTCAAGTAGACCGCAAACTCCTACTCTGACAGCTGACAGCAAGCGTCACATCTAGTCTCCAAAGAGCAGGGCACTTGACACGAGAGACACAGCTCATGTGGATCGTGTCTCTAGACAAAAACGTCCGGCAACAAGTACAGGATATTTGTCGAGAAGCACAAACATCAGACATAATAACAATTTCTACAAAGAGGAATAATATAAAATCATTAACACAATTTTGGTAGCAGCACACTGAAAATAAGCGTTTACCACAGAATAATACAACGATAAACATAACAACAAAGACAACAGTTACAAGAGTGTTGAACTCGGAAATTACTAGTATCCGAAATGGTAAATAATTATCTCTGTTCAAAGAGAAATAAAAGACAACCATAAAAAACAAAAAGCTGGTAACAGGGCCGCCATCTTTGCAAATGGCGACCACACAACATTCACCGGTAACAACAATTTTGGTAGAAAAAACACACTTGAAAACAAGTGAGATTTAGGCCATCCCATTATCTGTTGGGATGCTCGGACCAGTCAACTTGCGTGGGGGGAAATGCACTTGTTTTGAGGACAGGTAATATTGAAAAGAAAAGCATGGGCAAAATACAGCCAGAAGGCTTACCATTAAACATACATATTGTTTTAATACTTCATCATTTCCTAGAAGTGAATATGTGAGTCATAATTTGTGTCACAATTAGGAACTACAGTATGCGAACCAACCATAATTGCGTCTAGACGGCGACTCCGACCAAGCTAGACGGCGTCTAGACTAGTCGGCAAACTTTGAAAACTTCCTGTTAAAACGGTTGATCGGCGGTAGCTGCAGACACTGAAAACGTGCACGAGCTACTTGATTTGAGCCTCTAAGCTTTTTGTTTTGTTGGTTGTTGTCAACTGCCACTATGCTACGTTATGAATTATTAATAAAAAAATAAAATAAAAAAAAGCCAAAAAAATTCCCAACCAACCAACCTTATATATTTATTTCACATGTTTTTTTTAAAATAGCGATTGACGTTCGCACTACAATGAAAATAATAATTAAATAATAGATTTTTATGAACCAATAACCTTTGTAAATTGTTCAATGGGAAACGATTACAATAAATAAACAATGAACAGGAATGTATGGAGAAGGGAAAGTTCTTCGGTTTACTAAGGAAAGAAGTGAAATCGAGAAAAAAAGGGGGAAACGAAAGAATAAGCTTGGTTTTGCGCACGTGGTATTTAGCACAGGAGTGGACAGTTCATTTCATTTGTGAGTGGATGTCGAGTCTGTTTTACACTTTACACTACATTTAAAGAAGTTAAATAAATAATAATAATAAAAAAAGAGAAAATGTTAAAAATAAGTGTTTTTAAAAGAATGGGGGGGAGGATACTGGGTGTTAATAAATATTTAATAATAATAAGTTTGCTTTTGCCTACGTGACGATTGTCATGGGCATCTATGGATATTGTTTTATTTGTTGGAGGGAATCAGGTTCCCAGGTCCGTAGGAATAATATATGGGGGAGGGTGCACAACTTAGCTGAGGATCACAGCCTCCTAGTGTGGAGATGGGACACAAGCCATATTTTTACCTTTATTCATTTTTGTCCTCTGCTTTCAACTTGCCCCGTGTCCATGTTGGTGTCCCCTACTGTGATTTTAAATTTCATATTAATCAATATATCTTTTTGACTTGGCAAGACGACTGGGACGGTGCGGTTGCAAACAAACTTCATTCTATCACGCCAGTCTTGGGAGAGTGGCAGTCATCCTACAGGCGGTGCAGGACTGATAAAGTAGTCTTGTGCCGTGCCTGCATCGGCCATACATATTTGACGCATTCATGCATTTTAAAAAAAAGGACCCCCCCCCCCCCCCCCCCCCCCCCAGTATGAACATTGTCAGTGTACACTGACTGTGCACCACATTTTGGTGGAGTGTGATCATCTCAAGCCGACAAGAAATGATGTATTTGGCAAAAGAAATGTTTTAGAATGTTTTAAACTCCATCCAGAATTAATTGTAAAATTTTAAAAACATTTCTAGACAGTTTTAAAATATACCTTGAATTATGTATTATATTGTACTTTTTTTCCACAGCTCCTTACACAGTGGTTTTACATAAATATATAAATGTTTTCATATACTTACCATTTGTGACACCCAATAGCCGATGTGTATTTTTGTGCTGGGCGTCGTTAAACATTCATTCATTCGTTAAATTTGTCAATAATAATAATAATGTTCCTACAAAACTATGTTTCATTTATGTTCATCGCCGAATCTACCAAGATCCCAGCTATCGCTAATCGTTGGTCCTTTCGTCTGCGAGCTGCTTTATTAAATACATGTGTGTTGCCGTGATTTCCAAAAGGAACATGGGCACAGGTTTTAACTGGAGCTGTTGTTGTTGCAGATGTATTCTCTCTAGCACCCATTTACCTTTTCATCCACTAACTATACCAATATTACCTGTAAACGTGTACCACCAATTTGACCAACGATCACAACGATCGCGGGTTACATGTCGTTTACGAACTTTGTTACATAAATGTGTGTTGGCGTGATTTCCAAAAGGAACATTGGTACAGGTTTTATCTGGAGCTGTTGTTGTTGCAGATGTATTCTCTCTAACACCCATTTACCTTTTCCTCCACTAATTGTACCAATATTACCTGTAAACGTGTACCGCCGATTTGACCAACGATCACAACGATCGCGGTTACATGTCGTTTACGAACTTTGTTAAATAAATGTGTGTGGGCGTGATTTCCAAAATGAACATGGGTACAGGTTTTATCTGGAACTATTGTTGTTGCAGATGTATTCTCTCTAACACCCATTTACCTTTTCCTCCACTAATTGTACCAATATTACCTGTAAATTTGTACCGCCGATTTGACCAACGATCACAACGATCGCGGGTTACATGTCGTTTACGAACTTTGTTAAATAAATGTGTGTTGGCGTGATTTCAAAAAGGAACATGGGTATAGGTTTTATCTGGAGCTGTTGTTGTTGCAGATGTATTCTCTCTATCACCCATTTACCTTTTCCTCCACTAATTGTACCAATATTACCTGTATATGTTTACCGCCGATTTGACCAACGATCACGGGTTACATGTCGTTTACGAGCTTTGTTAAATAAATGTGTGCTGGAGTGATTTCCAAAAAGAACTTCGGTACAGGGGCTGTTTGTATTACAGCTATATGTATATTTTCTTTTTCTAGGACAGTCGTAGATATCTCTCTCTACTGTTGTTGTTGTTTTTTTGTGTGTATACATTTTTTTCAATGTTAATCCATACAATTTGATTTGGGGAAAATATTCCGTGTTTTTTTTATTACTATTATTAGTTGGGGTTTTTGGGAGGGCGGGTTTATGTCATATTTTATATGCTAATTTTATCTATTCAATTTGATTTGGGAAAACACCCCATAATAAAATACGTCTTTTTTTCACCAGTAGCCGTACCTGCACACCAGTGTGTGTTTATACCGCCAAAGTTACAAACGATCGCTGGTCTGTGATATGCTTAGTTACATAAATGGAACTTAGGTTACAGGTTTTATCTGAAGCTGTTTATTTTGCATGTGTATTCTCCACTAGTTGTACCAAAATCATTATTTATTATTTCACTCGGGACATAAATTTGATAATAATTGGTAACTCGTTTATTATCCTCTATACATGTATGTTTACCGCCGATTTGACCAACGATCATGAGTTGTTTCGTCTGCGAGCTAATATCCTAAAAGGTACCGACATAATAGTCCTCATTCTCCCACTTTTCCAGTTACTCTGTTCAGAAGGCCGGAAATGTGACATTTTAACACCTGAAATTCAAACTTTTCTCAGAGAAGCAGGTTCAGACCGTGAAATATATTTATTTTCATCTCCCAGGCCATTGAACCGATACCATGCCCCCACCCTCTCCACCCCTTTCAAATACACCCCGCGGTCATTGTTATAGGCTATATCACTCCCCACCCCACCCCACCCCCAAACAAAAAATATATATATTTTCACTTCAATTTTATTATTTATAAATATGCCTCCATGCACATGCATGCAGGTGTTCATGTGTATTGCATCGCAACCAGGTGTACGTACATGTGTTCTTACCATCTCTCCATACAGACCACCAAAACAAGTACAAAGCTACACAGCAAAGAGCCATAAAACCGTATTGCGTAATGTGTATTCAGTTCAAAGAGCGTGCATGTTCATGTAAAGTACGTAATTCGACAGTATTGCTCTTCTGGCTAACGCTTGGTGCCTGTGTTAAAGGGAAATTCCTGAGTTTGCTGCATTAATGTAAGATGTTTCCCACTAATAAAATATTTCTACGATTAAACTTACATATTAAATATATTTTCTTGTTTAAAATATCAGTGTCTGTATATTCAATGTGTTTCTATTTGTAAGAAAGAAAGAAAGAAGTGTTTTATTTAACGACGCACTCAACACATTTTATTTACGGTTATATGGCGTCAGACATATGGTTAAGGACCACACAGATTTGTTTAGAGGAAACCCGCTGTCGCCACATAGGCTACTCTTTTTTACGACAGGCAGCAAGGGATCTTTTATTTGCGCTCCCCACAGGCAGGATAGCACAAACCATGGCCTTTGTTGAACCAGTTATGGATCACTGGTCGGTGCAAGTGGTTTACACCTACCCATTGAGCCTTGCGGAGCACTCACTCAGGGTTTGGAGTCGGTATCTGGATTAAAAATCCCATGCCTCGACTGGGATCCAAACCCAGTACCTACCAGCCTGTAGACCGATGGCCTGCCACGACGCCACCGAGGCCGGTCTATTTGTAAGAAGCCCAAACTGGAATTTGTCTTAAATAATTTCGTATCATACGAAAAAAATTATTTTAGGAAATAAAATGAAATTTACACATATTAGAATTATCAGAAACACGTTTAATATATAACCACTAATATTTTATGCATAAAAATATATTTGATATATAATTACAATCGTTAAAAGGTCTCCGTTAGTCGATAACATCTTAAAAATTGCAGCAAACTCAGTAATGTCCCTTTAATGGTTACATAGTAGGAGGGGAAGGGGAAATGCAATACATTTAGTCAAATTCAGCCAAACAAGTGAACACTAGATTAACAGTTGGGCACAAATTTAGAGGGTTCACCAAAAATAAAAATGCAGACAGTGGTCTCAAATTTTGTTCGTCAATAAGAACCAAAATTGTTCTGAATGTGCAATTTAAATATGACTTGACCTGACTGAAATTTTAAAC